>NC_054752.1:28935436-29535436 GCF_018143015.1 Lytechinus variegatus | reverse complement strand
AATTTATAGAACGTCCTGCTAAAACCATCGAGAAAATTCTTCTCAGTTACCCCCACTTCCGCCAATATTATTGTTAGCTAAAGCGGTGATTGAGGAACGCTCTTGGGAAGAACGAGTTGATTTGTTTGCAGTTTTTCTTATCATTTTGTTTAGATAAAGACAGTGCATCTCCAACACGAAGCTGAAAGCCTTGTCCACAAGAGCGTTCGGTTGCTTCAAACTTTGGACGAGGCAGTGCATCTTCGGCCGTTGCCATAGCGGTGTCTGTATGGCACAAAAGGGATATCCCAAATGAGATTTCATCCATTCTCATCCTCTTTTTAAGAGTACCATTTTGGAATTGTAGTCTGGATTATATCGTAAGATTCATTTTGATCAGAATTTCGCAAGGAATATTCTTTCGGTAAGTTTGATAACATTTTTTGTTTGCATTTTGCATTTTTACCCCTCGTTTTTAGCTTTATTAAGAAGATCTTAAGGTAAACATATTAATGATAACAAGGCTTAAAAACATTCGCTCTTCTAATTTTGTTTTGATTCGAATCTGCACTTGATCAAATCGAAATCTCACTTGACCAATTTTTGCAAAGTGCGCATGATTTTTTTTCCCAGAATCATGGTCTATTCACATTGATCAAACATTAGTATTATCCCTTTTGCCTATATTTACTCTGACTTAAGTGTGAAGGGTTTGTATATCATGACGTGTACCATCAACATTCTTCTCTCTCGTTTTCAACTTCCCCATTCACTCATTTTCAGCTTCGAGTGTATGCCCATGGTGAAAAGAAGTACTTCTATCATCCATGCATGGGTCTATATCACCTATGTACACAATGAAAAAGAAGAATAAACGAAATACATGTAAAGAACCATACACCTCATCATTGATATCAAAGCCATTGTAGTAGTATAGTGTTAGTAGTAGTATAGCAGCAGTGGTAGTAGTAGTAGTAGTAGTAGTAGTAGTAGTAGTAGTAGTAGTAGTAGTAGTAGTAGTAGTAGTAGTAGTAGTAGTAGTAGTAGTAGTAGTAGTAGTAGTAGTAGTAGTAGTAGTAGTAGTAGTAGTAGTAGTAGTAGTAGTAATAGGAGGAGCAGTATAGGAGTAGTAATAGTATAGTGCCATTATTGCTATTGTCATTATTTTTACTGCTCATCTTTAAGGGACAAGTCCACCCCAACATTAAGTTGATTTGAAGAAAAAGAGAAAAATCCAAGAAGCATAACACTGAAAATTTCATCAAAATCGGATGTTAAACAAGAAATAAGCATTTTTTAATACAATATGATTCAGTCAAGTTGGTCCTTATTGTCAAATCTATAAAAATGAATTGTTATATTATTCAAACAATAAAAAACAAAAGAAATTATGAGGGAGGGACATCATCGACTGTCTCATTTGAGTTGTGCATATCACTTTTTTGTGAAAAATAAGAGAAACTTTAAAATGTCATAACTTTCTTATTTTACATCCGATTTTGATGAAATTTTCAGTGTTTTGCTAGTTTGATTTTTTCTCTATTCAAATCAACATTTTTTTCTGGATTGGGCTTGACCTTTGATCATCATGATCTTCATCACCATAGGATGGCACAGGATATCCGTTCCCCGGCAATGTGAGAGCAAAACGATACATTTCCTCGGCTTCGCTTCGGAAAGATTAAACTCTCCTCGGAAATAATAGTTCGTCCATTCACTTTCGCCAACGATCAATGTTTACTTGCCATACCCATCATGCCCATCTTGCGTAGATATGAAACGACAGCGTGGTCTAATGTTTGATAACAACTGCCAGTATGAAACCACAATTTGTCTAATGAATAAACATGTTGGTATGCATGTTCGTGATAATGCAGTGCGTGGTCGAATAATTATAGGGTTATCATTGCTAGCCATAGACTGGATATTCAATTATGCTGGTTGATTTTAGGATTTGGACTGACAAAGGTTTTAAAAATCGAAAATGATTAAATGGGGAAAGATGAATTCAGTACAATCTCTTCATTGAAATTTTGCATGAGAATTGAGATAGATTTGTATGTGTTTTCTTTATTATGTCCCTCAAGAAATATTGAGCTCTTTTGATATGTTTATACTTCAGTCATATATATTTTGTTTGAGGAGATATAACGTTCTCATTTTGGCGCCTTACAAACAAAACTTTGTAAGGCTGTCTGAGCCTACCTTATCGGGGGTCCCGTTGCAGAAAGAGTTGCGTTTAAACGCAAGCCAAAAAAAAAAACAATCGCAAGTTCCAAATGCCCGCTGCTGATTGGTTGAAATCAATTTGCGCATGATTTTAAGAGTTGCGATTGATTGCAACTCTTTCTGCAAGGGAGCCCCGGGTCTGACAGTAATCACTATGCGAAGGGAATACAAACTAAAACATGTGCACATCTCACATTATGCTTCAGGCACACCAATGAAGCTATTACGTTATTTTGAATGACATACCATTGGTCGGTTGGAGTCGATTGAGGTAGTGTGACTGAGGAATAAGACTGAAACATTTCTCTGCATCTTCTATCCATGCAAAGTTTCTGGCGATGATTTATTTATTTTAACAGTCGAATGGCCCCCATGGCTGTCCATGAGGGAAATATTTTGCGATCTGTTATAATGCCCTGCAAACACAGTTACGGTCAGTGGCGTGGCGAGCCGCTGCGTATACGTGCAAATTTTGAAAGGGCAGACGTTGAGGAGAGGCTACTGCCCACTACTGCCACCGTGGCCTGTGCATGTTTGGGGTTCAATCCCCGGCCACGGTGCTAATGCCCGAGAGCAAGGCATTAACAGTCTAAGTAATAGCGCTCTTTAATCCAACATTTCAAAAACTGAAAGTGCTGTACGCATTATTTATAAATTTGTGCGCACTAGTTAAAATGGATGCATGCTTTTGTCTTGAATAGATTCAAAGGGTTTGAAATTTCATTTTCCGCCAGTAAATTATTAGGGTATGAATTAAAACACCTTTTCTTAAAATTTCATATTATAAATTTTACTGAAAATTGTTCTGTTGGTATGGAATTTTACTCCCTATTTCCATAATTACTTTTTATGGTTTTTAAGGTAAATTTTAAAGTACTTTCAAAGTCTATTTATGAATTCTACAAATAAAAATTGACCAAACTTTACATAAATCGCCCTTAATAAATCTATAAATTCCTGCTTTTTTTGGGAGGGGGGTCGCGCGAATAGAATGTCATAGTTACATGCAATACTTAAAGGAGATGTGTTTATCTGCCTAACATTCCAAAAACGAATAGAAGAGAAATGTTGGCCTTTTGGTGGTAATTTCAAGATATTTGCAGTAATTCTGAAATATTTATTGTTCATTTCAAAATAAGAAAGAAAAGGGACTGTTTTCTCCACGTATAATCATGATCTATCCATGAAAAACAATATGAATATAATGGCCAGGTAATTTCACTGTAACCCGACTTAATACCCTGCCGCGTCTCAGTCGCACATCCCACTTTTTTTCTATATTCGATGTTCCCCGCGAAGACCCCTCGACGGGCGTTTAGTAATAGGGGTTACATGGCTGGCATTTCCTGGAAGGGCTCAGCGTAGACCAGCCGAAATACCTACGGTGTCAGGGTTCATCTGGGGTTGAGTCCGAGGCACCGGTTAGACATTATGCCATATCAGAGACAAGATGATGTATTATCAGTCGAGCGTTGGATAGGGGCGATGAGGGGCCGCAAGATACAACACTTACAAGCAATCCTCCAGTTCAACCCATTGTGAATTTAAGTAAGAGATTAACATTTAGAAATGATTTGAGCCTCGCGTCAAGTTCAGAGTGAGGTTGAGCCTTGGAAAGATAATGGTTATTATAATCATATGACCCCCCTCTTTTCAATCAGGAGTGGCATGCCCCAAGTGAACGTCCTCGGACCTCTATTGTTTCATGTAAGCCTACTGGGGGTGATGAGGAGCCGCAAGATACAAAATCCATTCCAATTGTAATTTAAGTATACGATTAACATTTAGAAGAAAAAAAAGTGAGCGTCGGGGACTTATACATGCTATGAAGGTGCCTTAAAGAGTTCAACTCGAGAGTGGAGTAATAATAAATCCTTTAAATAATGGATGAGATTTGTGAAAACTTTTTAAAGTTAGGAGTAGCATACCACATGGGAGTGTTGATTCTGTTTTATTTCATATATATGTGATGCATATTACTGGCATGTCTAATTGCGCGTAAGAAAATTTTAAAGCAAATGAAATATGTTCTGAAATTAATATTGATGAGTTGGAGATGCAAAGCACTCTCACGTTGAGTTTGAACTAGTTGTGGACAAAAGAAAATCAATAAAAAACATAATGCATTGAAAATAGCAATAATTATTGTTATTATCTATCTAAACCCGTAATTAATTATTGGGATCAGTGGCAAATAAAATATTTTGATTTGGAATGAAGTTGATTTAAATTGCCGGCCTCTATATAGTTCCATGAAAATACACTTTATTTAGGCCTACTTGTAAAATGGCGTTGATAGGGTATAGGTCTGGGGAGCGGTGGCATAACTATTTTAGGGGCACTATATCGTTTCGGGAAGGGGTAGCATTACGGGTAATATCATAAATATCAGCTGCTTGCCTTATTATTAAACATGTTAAATGGAGAAATACTTACATATGAATAGATGACTTAAAAAAATTATTATTAAGTGAATTAATTGATATGCATGGAACATTGAATTAGGGGAATCCGTTCTTACTTTATCTTCACTGTCAATTTTAAATTTAGTAGAAATGCGAATGGCCAAACGTTACAATAAATTTATACCCATTAGAATAAACACAATAAAGATTATAATGATAATAAAAAGTGAGCAAATAAATAGGTAAATGTTGGAAAAAAAATGGGAAAATAATAAATGATTAGAATAGCCGAATAAATGGATAGGTGAATAAATTAACAGAGTGAGTTGTTGCTTTCTTCATTATCATGAAAAAGAAGTTTCGAATTAAACATGTTTGATTTTCAAGATAATTCTTTATATTTAAAAAGCCACTTCTTTTGGTGATGTTAAAAATTTTCCACACATAGACCTGCATCTAGACATCGTATAGAACACACAAAGACAAATAGGTAGCCTAATTTACCCATTATTCTAGAATCTTAAATTACTCTTAAACGATTGACTACATTTTGAGTTTACCGTCATACTCTGCATGCTCTTGTTTTAGAAGGTACTTACTTGGCACGCTAATCAGCGGCTGCCCTTCTCATATGTTTTTCATACATGACCTGTGTGAGTTGCATAAATATGTCACGTGGCAGCTTTTGCACATGCCACATAACAACAGGGCCCGTATAGCCAATCGACTGTTTTAAGAAAGTTACACTTTAGTAGGACATAAAATGGTTTTGTGTAATAAAGTAGCTTATCTGTATCAAAATTATCAAACGTAAATACAAAGAATCACAGGCATATAGGTAGGGAGTTGGGTCTGGGGTCTTAGCCCCTTCCCTCCTCCCCCCAAATGTTCAACGACAATAAAAACAAGGGAAAGGGGGGGGGAGCGAAAGGTACGGGGATTATTAGATTTTCATTTAAAGAAGGCAAAATTTTGCCTTCTCGCGTCTCTTTAAAGACATAAAGCATGCTGTACGTACCCACCGAAAACTTTTGATTCATTTCGCCACTGCAGAAAACCTATGTGCCCTGACTTCACCTTTTATGATCTAACGCTGATAATTATTGTATACAGTGTCATCAAATACCAAATCTTGTTGATTCTTTTATAGTTTGCTATCTTAAGGAAGAGCGTGTTTGTCGTTAAAATATTTGCACAAGGTACAAGATACTGTCTTTGGTAGATCCACAGTCGCAATCGTTTTGACAAATAGAATATTGTCATGGTTTTGATCAATGCGATATCCCGCGGTCTGGGCATTTTGAGAAGAAATCAACATACACGTAGCTGACCGAAATTCAATAATAGGCCCATAATTTTGCAACGCGGCGGCCCGATACGCCCCCCCCCCCACACACATTTTTAAGACTTGTAATTGCAAGGAGGTGTTATCTCCTTGGTAATTGTAAGACTCCCGAGTGTGGTCCCCCTTAAAAGGGACGCCAATATTATTGCTGCCGGCCCAGTTTTTAACAAATTTATTCATCTGAGTTAAATTTGACCCTAAAGTGAAAATTTCTTTGAGACACCCCCTTCCTTTGATGCATCTCCAATTGGATCCAGGGAGTAGAGATGACTATTTTTTTATGGAAATCAAACGCCCTAATTTTTTGAGTGATGACCGTTTCTTTTCTATTCTTTCTGGGTGACGGAGGGGAGGGCTTTCAACCTTTCTGCAGACCAAACGCCCATTATATTTGAGTGAGGCCTTTTTTTTTTGGGGGGGGGGGGCTTGTCAGATATTTGGCACAACATATCTTCCCCTTAAAAACAAAGTCACAACAACGAAACAGACTCCAGACCGATCACAGCTATTACGTAATTACTAATGGTATATCACCGGTCGGTTTGGAGTCAGCTTCGTTGTTGTGACTGCAGTATTATACGGGATGCGCGTTTCCGTTTTACACCCTGGCGAAGGCATTTTCCGGAAAAGTAGCCAAAAAGCGACTAGTGAAGAGTCTACACACGTCGCTGGTTGCATGCAGCGTGCGACACAGGCGAGTCCACCACCGCATGCAATTTGCACAGTAAGTTCCTCGGCACTTCATGTACAGAGAGAGCGGCAGTCAGGAGTGAAATCCGAACATGCTTTTGCAGTCGCGTTGTTTATGATAGTTTTTTTTTCTAAAAATAAATTATTAACTAAATGAATAGAATGACAGACAAAATCAAAATATACAGATACTTATAATGGAAAGACAAATTGAAGTTTGATGGATTGATACACTTAGAAGCTGTCGAAAGATAGATATAGAAGACTGATAAATAGATAGAGACAAGATAGACAGATAGATAGATAGAAATAGAGAGAGAGAGAGAGGGGTGGATAGATAGATAGAAAGAGAGAGAAAGAGGGAGAGATGGATGGATAGATAGATAAATAGAGAGAGGGGGAGAGACAGAGAGGTCGATATATAGAGGGAGAGGGGGAGAGAGAGAAAGAGAGAGAGAAGGATAGATAGAGAGAGATGTTGTAGATAGAAATATGGACGGACAAAGAGAAAGAGAGAAAAAAGACAGACAGATGCTAGAGAAGGAGAGAGATAGAGAATTTGAGAGACAAATAGATACATGTTAGATAGATAGAAAGATAAAGAATGAGAGAGACAGAGAAGATAGACAAATTAACAGATAGATAGATACATAGACAGATAGATATATAGATAGAGAGAAATAGAGAAAGACAGACAGATGGATTCGATAGAGATAGATAGATGAGAGATAGATAGATGTTAGATAGAGGGAGAGAGACAAAGAATATTAACAAATTAACAGATAGATAAGTTAAAAAAATTGATAGATAAATAGATAGAGAGAATAAGAGAAAGACAGACAGATGGATAGATAGATAGATAGAGAGAGAGATATTAAATAGATAATTAAAGAATGAGAGAGACAGAGAAGATTATTAACAAATTAACAGATAGATAGATACTCTAGTTAAAAAATAGATAAATAGATAGAGAGAAATAGAGAAAGACAGACAGATGGATAGATAGATGGATAGAGAGATAGATAGAGAATTTGAGGGATAGATATATAGAGAGATAGAGAGAAAGACAGACATCAGCAAATCGGCAAGGCAAATGATCAAGGCAAACATTCGTATTGAACCTGGAAATTATAAGCTCAGCTGCTTTTATGCTCTGCGGATAACTTCGGTGCGGACTTTGGATCGCGCGCCCAGCTGATAATGTAAACAAACGTATACGTAGACTCTTCACTAGTCGCTTTTTGGCTACCTTTCCGGAAAATGCCTTCGCCAGGGTGTAAAACGGAAACGCGCATACGGGATGGTATATGTGTTCTTAACCGTTGTCAACCGTACGCTGGGGAAATGCGATCCTTTATCTTCCAAGTATATTAACATTTGGGTGAGCTCCCAAGACTATATAAAGAAGAAACTCACCAGAATGTCCTTCTGCTTACACTGTAAAAACGCTGTTTAAATGTTAAGCACGTTGTTTAAGGCCGTCACTCTAACAACTACTGTTTAAACTTTCAAAACAATTGTTTAAACCTTTTAAACAAGTTGTTTAAAAAGTTTAAACAATTACAACAATGTTTACACAAATTGATGTTAGAGTGACAGACTTAAACAACGTGCCATTATTTTTTTTACAATGTATCGAAATGGGGAGATACTTTGTTACCTTTGCAACTATTTTTTTTTCAAATTAAACAATTTTCAACAAGTGCCCCCCCCCCCCCGATAGAATCTTACATCCACCACGGAATCATCTTGGAAGTGTTGGCGATAAAAATATGGCCAATAGCGTAAATTTGCAAACCTCGTTTCGAAATCATTTAATGATCATGCATAATTTATAAAACGATGGTTCAAGTTTAAATGCAATGCTGACCTCTGTCGACAAAATCTCTTCTCTCAACCAGCAGTCGGTATCTATGCAACTTTGAACTTCACCATGATGAAATAGATAAAAAGGATTGAAATGACTGTCACATAGCTGCCTACAATCGAAGAAATATATAATAGTTCAGTCTGGGACGGATCCAAGATTTACCAGGGGTCACATTATCCCGAGAAAAAAAGGTCCTCACTTTTGTATTAACGACATATCCCCATTTAAAAATATACGATGTGACTTTCAAGGAGGGGGCACTTTTTTGTAAAACGGCATATTTCCATTTAAAATTTTGATTATGGCTGTCAAGGGGGGGGGGCACGGGCCGGATCTGCCCCACCCCCTCATTCATTTATTCAAATATGTGTTTGTTTGTCTATATATTTATTCATACTTTCAAAAATTCTCGCAATTTTTTTATTTATTCAAATATTTATATCACTCACTTTTAATAAAAAATGCTTCGGGCGCACATGACTCGTGAGATGAAAATAGAACTTAAGATACAAAAAAAAACCAAGAGGAAAGAGAAAGTGTACATGTATACGGGGAAATATGTAATTTACACGGGGAGGGGGACTGTGTCCGTGTAGTCTGACACATAATGTAGTTTTACTTACATTATTGACTGCAATCATGATCGCATCGGGATTGCAAACTTTTATTCTTTGATATTTTGATTTTCTTCAACAATGAAATTTATAGGCTAGACAGGTATACGATTTTTTACCATTGAATTCGACAGACACAAGAATTGATTGATGGATTATAGAAATAATAAAAATATAATTTCCTTTAACTCGATTCTCTGTTCTATAGGAATATTTTGCAATTATGGCAATGATGGTGAACAAATATATAATAGCATAAATATCCCTTGTTAACATTGTTGCCGGGTCTCGAATCACAGAGACTATTTATAGACACAAAACGTTTCTAAAAAAAATCATTACGACCTAATTAGCGATCGTCACATTAGATCTCCTTCAAGTATTTTTCTCGAAAGTGAAATTACCGACAAGCATATTATCTGTAATTATAAACAGGTTTATAACACTTACTGTTTATCAATTTGGTCAGCAAGTCGATATATCACATAGAAATATCATTGAGAAAGTCATTCGGTAAAACCATTAATGTATCAACATATAGCTCCACGGGCGGCAGAGCTAGGGATATTGATGATGGATCGGGGGAGGGGTCAAGACAACCTAAATATAATGTCAATTTTACTCAATGAATTACACTATCAAAATTATTTTAACCAACCCAAGGGTTGCCGAGATCATGAACCAATTTTAGGTTCAATTATAGGCTCCATGTGGAGCGTTGTGGCCCAGTGGATTAGTCTCCGGACTCTGAAACAGGGGGTCGTGGGTTCGAATCCCAACCATGGCGTAATTTCCTTCAGCAAGAAATTGATCCACAATGTGCTGCACTCAACCCAGGTGAGGTAAATGGGTACCTGGCAGGAATTTATTCCTTGAAACGCAGCGCGCGTTACAGCTGCACTGCTGAAGCCAGGGTAATTATGCTGCGTATACTGTAGAGCGCTTAGAGACTTACAAAGTAAGTATTAAGCGCTATACAGTGCGTATCAAAAAAAAAGTTTACACTTTGAAAAAGCCCTGGGAATTAAAAACATAGAACATGTGGGTAATTTTATCACGCATATTGTTGGGTTTGGGTCTCATCTTTCCAATGAAAGTAAAAGTTAGGACAGAATGTTACACTTGAGTGAGCACTGTCCATTTTTGTAAAGCTCGCAGAAATCTGTTTGCGCAGAAATGCTCGTTTTCACGCTGTGTCAAGGGGAAAGGGCGAAATCAAACTTACACTGCGAACCATTTCTTATACATTTCCCGTCCACTTTTAGTTAATTTAAATAAAAAGGATATTTTCAAGCATTTTGTAACAATTTTGCCACCAAAATTGAAATTTCCACACTTAGTAAGCACAACTTTACCCTTTTTGTGCCAGCTGGATCTGAGGACGTAACTGAATCTGAACAAAAGTTTATATCAGACATCTCCAGCATTTTTCACTATTTTCCCGGGGGGGGGGGGCCACTTACATTGACGAGTGGATACCATGCGCAACCAAAAAAAAACACATAAAAAGGATGTCCTTTTCACGATAGGGCACGTTACGTACGTAACGTGATAAGGGTGTCAAAAACACAAAAATAATGAAAAAAGGGTATCTATTTCGCTAGGAAAATTACGTGTTTAGGGTCGCATTTGAGGGGATGATAAAACAAAATTAAAATGTTTTATAAAGGATGTCCTTTTTGCCCCAACACTTCGTGTTTAGAGTCTAATTTGCGCGAGGTGTAGAAGGTGGGGTCGTACTAATCCAAATAAGGTAAAGCCGACGACCGAAGGACCCGTAACAATAAAACATTCCTGTACTTGTTTAGGGGTTCATTTCAGGGAATATTTGCCATGAGTATCGTTTTGTTTCCAATACCTGTTAAGGGTAGGTTTTCACACGCCAATACTTGTTAAGGGGTGCATTTTCAGAATATGGAAATTACGTGTTTAGGGGGGTTTAGGGTGCTTTTCGAGACCCCATGGTCGCGCATGGTATCCACTCGTGAATGGAAGTGGCCCCCCGGGACTATTTTTTATCATCTAAAGTGGGTTTACATTTCATTTTCATGTAATACTTGTTTCTCCACACTTTTCCCAAGCTTGACAATGGTTAACAAAATAAAAATCAAGCCTAAGCCATTTCATGTAAATCACAGCTCAGTTTAAAGCAAATATCGTCACGATAGCCTCGGTGTGTGGGGAAGTGGGATGGGGCGCAATGCATTATTCGAAGTGTTTCGGGCAAGGAACCAAGATAAAAAGGTAAAAATATTTTCAAATCAATTTTACTAGCAAAATTCCACGTGTTCTTCATGATTAAGGTCTACTTTTATTCGCATAAGTATTTCAAGTTTCTGCGCAAATCATTTTTCACTAACTTTTCAAAAGTACGTGGTGCTCAAGACAAGCGGAAATATTTTGTGACCGTTATATCGTCATTTGCTTAAATGGATCTGTACCAATGTTAAAATGTGGGAAAATCTTCTGGATATTACAAATGTATAGTTTTACAGGATTTTTTTAAGTGTAAATTTTTGTTTGTTATGCACTGTATACGCAAGTATAATTATTACTATTAGAAATTCCAATCGTTCCGCATGCAATTTGGTGTTAAGCCAACAGTTTCGGTATAAGTTTATATTTGAATCAAATTATTGTTAAATCACTGAGAGTGTAATACGGATAACAAAGTTCCATGACAAACCTGTGTCTTGTCAAACTCTTCAGTTTTCTTTCTTCCCTTTTCTCCCCCTTCCTTCTTGTTCTCATTATCATGCATAATTTATCCTATACGCTATTTGCTATCATAATTATACTTATATGTTGTCCTGTAGTTATGTTTTTATGTATATTATTCTATGTATATTATTCTATTATTCTATTTTCTGTACAGGAATATTTGAAATATGTTTTGTTATTTATATATGTCGACATGTACAGAAGAAACTGTAATTGTTGAAAATGGAAATAAACGAATGAATGAATGTGTTTATAAATCATTTCTGTTGAGATTCACTCACCAAAAATCATTGAACACTCGAGTGCATTCGAGACCACCTTTTGCTTTCACCTTATCCACTAAATCGACAAGATGACTTGAACAAAATAAATGAAAACCCAAACAAGCATGATGCTAAAAATTACATTTGAATCGAATGTGAAATAAGAACATTTTGACAGTTGTATGCACATCCAAGAGCCCGTAACAAAAAGCTTGACAATCATCGCATCGTAGAACATTTTTAACGATTGATTGCATTGACAATAATTATTGTGAAACTCAAGCCTATTTGTTACCAGACTCTGGTCATGTAAAGGGCCGAAAAGTCGTACATAAAAAAAGAGTTTCGTGACCAGGGGTTGAGTTAAAGCGAGTCAAGACGGCGAATTAAGTTTAGTAAATGCTTCATTTCGTATTTAAAGGATTTGATTTTGCTCATGCAGGCCTTTTGCTTAACAATGCCTGAGAACGCTGGAAGTATTTGTAATAAAAACAAAATCAACGCCAGTTTTCAGTTTCGAATAAAACATGCCTTCTTGTTCTTACATCAAATTCAAACATCTTCCCTGCTGTATACAGCCCATTACTACTGAGTGCTCTAAACTCCACTTTTCTTTAAATGTGAAACTGGGAATGATGTCTAAAGACTAAAAAGTGTCATTCTCCATAATCACTGGTAGTTTCGGGGGGGGGGCACAGCCGGCCCGTGCCCCCCTTTTGAGAGCCATAATCAAAATTTACACTGTAAACACACCGTTTTACTTGAGTGTGCCCCTCCACCTTTTGAAAGTGATGTTCTTTTTTATGGCTTTTCAAATTTTCCGCGGACGAAATGACCTCCGATTTTTTCCTTCTTGTTTTGCTTGTCAAATTTCCATCACAAATGTGCCCCCCCCCCTTTGTAAAATGCTGGATCCGCGCCCCTTTCCACAATATATAATTCTAGTTTAAGGTTTGTTTTAATGCACATCTCCAGTCTATAATCCGCTAGAGCGAAAGCTCACATTATAACTTGAGAACTCATAAGCAAGTTATATATGCTAACCTTCTCGATCAAATGCTTGACATTTAAGATTTATTTGTCCAATGCAATCTAGTCGGGAAAGGTTACATGAGAGGAAACTATTAATATACAGGAGAGAGGAAAGGGTTCTATTTTTATTCAAGTCCTTGAGATTTTTTTCTCAGAATTTGAGCTTTTTCAGAAAAAAACTATGTTCTTCGATGTATATTAAAGCATAATTCATATATGATTCAAAGCATTGAACAAAATGGTGCCTATAGATGGGTCAGTAAAACATTCTTTAAAAATTGTCGAAATAACAACTCTTTTGTTGAAAATGTGTCCGATCTATTAATATTGTCGATTTCAACCAAATTCTGTTAGATTCTAACCAATATTGGTAGATTATGACAATTTTTATCAGTCGGACATTATATTCACCAACGCATTGCTCACCTATACAGTCCAATCCTTTTTAAGAGTGAATTATAGACACCATGACCATGATGACTTTCGATATATTGTTATCAAACTGAAAAAAAAGATAATTCTTTTATTTATTCTTTGTTCATAACATAATGCCGAATCCGGTGCCGAATGTCTCTGTTGATGTTCGAGGACTTATTTCCCTTTCATCTATTGTTGTTATATATTTTTTGCTCATATAATCTACCTATTGTACGATTGTTAATGATCCTCGCATAAGTCACGCAACCCTTATGTGTTTGTCAGACATCATCCATCAAGCCAATTAATTACCAGGGACTGAGTGGGGGACCCTGGCCTTTGGTAACTGATCACGTGACACCACAAGAACCTGGATAAAGATTGAGATAGATCAATCACATACATGACATACGCGCCATTAAACCAACGGTACAACTAGTCACTATAAAGTTTGGTGTCGGCCTGAAATTAAGAGCCGATCGAGTTTTTGTTTTTTTCGTTTTCATTTCATTTTTTCCCAGTTTTGCAAACGATGGGCTTATCCATTTCATTTCATTCATTTTGGTTTTAGTTAATTTTATTTCAATTGATTACATTCACTCTCGTTTCATTCCTTTCCATTACATTCCTTTCGTTTCGTTTCATTCATCTCCATTTTATTTGATTCCATTCAGTTCAGTTCTGTTTTATTCCATTCCTTTTCTTTTTAGTTGATTTGATTTAATTTTATATTATTATTTTTCTTTGGTTTACAGTAACGCCAGATATATTGTCAAACTTGTCCTCAATTCCATTTTGATCTTTTTCATTTCTTTCATTTCCGTTCCATCCCATTTTAATTAATCATTTCCATATAATCCATTTCTATTTCATCCCAATCTGTTCCTTTCCTCTCATTCCATTATCATCCCATTCTATTCCATTTCATTCCAATTTATTAATTTCTATGTCATCCCATTGGTTTTAATTTCATTCCATTTCATCCCGTTGGTTTTAATTCCATTTCCAGTTCGTTGCCTTCCATTCTTTACAGATATTTTCCAATTAATTTCATTAATGGTCCTTTCCATTTCATTCCATTTCCTCCAATTCCATTCCGTTCAGTTTCATTCAACTCCACTCTAATCCATTCGCACAGTGTGTGATCTCTTCATTTTTCATACAAAGAGCAAATTGATGGTTTTAGCGTTGATGTGTAGAGGGTTGAGCCTATATTAGAATTTGGTGTCTGTCTCTTGTCAATACAGTGTTTATCTAGTTGAGGACTTGAGGGGCTTTGAAAGTATGTCCCATACTTGGTCTGATGCCGATCTGGGCCCCATGTCCCTGATAGTTGCTATGATAGCAACTCTTGCTGGAATGTGAACTACACTCTAAATTCCAAGGATTTAAATCAAATCCAGATCGGCTGTGAATTTTTAACAACCGAATATAAAACTTAGTTTTAAACCGTGTAGATTAAAATCTAATCTAAATGATTTGAATTTAAATCTTTTTGAGATTTGAAAGTTAATCCTTAAGATTAAAAATAAATCCAACACTCGGCTGGTCATTATCCTTAGCAGGTTTGGATTTATTTTAAATCCTTGGAATTCAGAGTGTATACCATGACAACAATGAAAATTCTACTTCCTGATTGGCTCTTCCACGAAAGATGGCATTCCAGCAAGAATTGCTATCATAAAGCAGTTTTTTTAATGGGGCCCTTGACAGGGTGACCAGACGTCCCGGATTTCAAGGGACAGTCCCGTATTGCAGCACATTGTCCCGCTTCCCTTACGACCCTGCCCTGGACGCTGTTTTGTCCTGTATTTCACGAGTTTAACTCACTTTATGTGAGAATATAATTGAAGCATTGCATTTTCTTTTCTTATATGCATAGTAGGAAAATGGCAAGGGGTGAAATGTGATATTTTCTCCTAGTTCTTTACAGTTATAGTACCTCAGTTGCAAGAGTGCTTTAAGCGGGCCATCCGACTGTGTTGTATAGGATAATTCAACATCTTCATTAGATAACACCTTTTGTCAAATGAAGAAAATGCCACTTCTTCTTTCCCAACCATTATGGCTACTGCTATAAATACTGCTTCTGCTGCTGCTGCTACTACTACTACTACTTCTACTACTACTATGACGACGATTACGATTACTACTTTTAAGTATTTCTTCTGTACATCTGCCTTTTCATTGTTTTTGTATTTATCTTCTTCTCAGCAAATTATCAGATGGTCTGTCTAATACTTTGTAATATTATTGTTTCCCATCTACCTGCAGGTGCTGTGAGGCGTCTTGTACATTGTGTTTATCGGGGTTCTTCTGGCTGAAGTAGCGCAAATCTTCTCAAGATGGCGTTCAACCTAGGAGGACAGGATGCTTACTTCAACATGGCCGTATTTCTCATCCTTGATCATCAGATCACCCAACAAGTTCGCGTCGTCGATGTCCTTCACTACATGGTAGCACATAACAGCATCAGCGAGCTCGAAGCAGGTCACATCATCAATGGCGCTACACAGAGGATCCAAACCGAAAGACTAGTAGCCACGGTCAAGTCCCGGGGAGTTTCAGGATACCTTCAACTAAGGGCAGCTTTGGCGGCCTGTAGTCCAAAGTACGACAAGCTCATTGGAGTCATAGACACAAATATTCCGCCTCAGTACGGCCAGAATGACTCGTATTACTGATCGTTAGGCAAACGGAGAGGGCGCTTGTGTTTGTAAAGGTGTGCCATTCAGTACTGTCTTCCAACGTTCCTTTCGAGTCCAGAGATGTGTCTCAGGACGGCGGTCGCACAAGGATTCATGTACGATCTAGCTCGTGTCGTCAGGTCTCTGATTCCTTAAATTTCTTTAGATATTTTTTTGTAACTTGCAGCTTTAGAATATTTGAACAAAACTAAACAATTTCCATTATCTCTTTAATTTTTTATTAGTTTTATACAATGCCTCTACTCCATCAGAAAACATAATCGAAATTTTGCCAAGCACACTGCTTTATCTGCTCATCTGTTTTACATAGTGCCTCAGTGATATGGCGTACTTCAAACCGCTATTGCCTTTTTTCTCGAATGTCTTTGATATTAAGAACTTTCAAGCATGGATTTGGTCGTATTACGCATTAACATATAATTTTAATCAGAATCACCGCGTTCACAGATTGTTTGACCCGAGAATAGAAGCGAATAGAATTGTAATATTATAAATACAATCCAGGAGTTTTTCGTTAATGTGCATTTAGTTATCGAATGATACGACGATGTGGGACACTCCGTTGCAAAATGTAAAAGACTTGGAACCCCTTGCTATACCTTACCAACACCGTTCTTACGTTGCTGCCTTTCCCGAGATTCTGCAATTATTGACAGAAATGGGAGTCTGGATTTATTATGATTTAAAAATGTAATTTGATGTTGTTATTACCTAGAATAATTATGTTGTGCGAAAATATTGAGTGTTCTAATTACAATAGGTATGCCCTATATAGAGTGCATTATATGGAAAGAGCCGGTTCTCTCTGCACTTGTAGATTATAGGTTTGAAATTTTTACAGGGGTGTGGCACAGGGGGTCAGACCGTCAGGGGCGACCATCCCCGTGAAAAACAATAATAAAAGAGAGGGAGAAAAGGAAGATTAAAAGGAAGAAGGAACAGAGGGACAGGCGTAGAGTTACTGCTTAATATGACGTCGTCTTTGGCCATTTTGATATCATGATGTACCGCCTCTTTTTATTGAAAAAGGTAATGACACTTCTTTATAATGCAGAGGTGTCCCGGCATGCATTCTTTCAACTTGTGAAAATTAGGTCATGATATAGAACAGTGTTCGCCTGACATGATTATTTTTGGCAAACATGTCTCTGTGCAACATATAGAACACGGTCCTGAGCATGAATATTTCTTCGGAGTACGAGTAGGAAAAGGGGAAAATGATTCTAATGTGAGCGAGGGAGATGGGCGATCGAGCTTATAGCTTCGAAAAGAAATTGAAGCATTATTTTGGTCCTGACTATACTTTGGTTCGGTTTTGTGAAGAATTCGAAATACATGTCTTCAGAGCTAAAACAAATCGCAAAAAATAACTATAATACATGTATTATATTTATTATTGACATTGTGCCAAAACACTGAGTGCCTGTCTTTTAAACTGGTTCTTTTAGAAAAAAATTATGCAATCCACCTTCTTTCTCTTACGGTGTTAAATTCTATTGTTGTTGTTTTTCATTCCTATATAGTAGATGGGAATGTGTGTGTTCGTTTCTTTATTTCCATAGTGTTTGATTAAAGTGTTTTATAATTAATTTGATTATGATTTTTTTTGTAGGTCAATAATTTGCTTACAGTGTAAATAAAACGTATTTTGTCCGTGTACTGCCCAAACAAAACATGGTTCCATGCACATGACGCAGAACTACGCCAATCTGTGCTAGACCGCACAAATCTTTGAATTCATAGCTTTTCTTCCAAACTCATTGGTGTTAGTTCAAAACCCATTTGTGATATAATTTCTTTTGTATATCGACACTATTGTATTTTATATTCAAACTCCATGGAGTAGTTCCCGCATGGGGGGGGGTTCAACCAGAGGGTTCAACACATTAGTTTCAATTCAATTCAATTCTTTTATTTCATTTCCATTCAAAACATAATACAAAGTAATAGAGCATAAATGGAAATGAGGGGATCCACTAAAAAGCAAAGCTTGTAAAGTGAGGATCCCCACTGGAAATGAAGAAATTATAGTTGACTTATTCTTATATGCGTACATGCATGTATTACAGGAAAGAAAAGGAGAAGAAAAGAAATCATATTGATGCAAACATAATTACTGAAATGATGCAAAGCTTTTCACACAGTTTCGTTCGTATGAGGTTAGAATCCAACAATGATATTAAATATTGAAGTGTTTATTCTTTGACATTTCCCGCGGTCAGGCCAGGTGCTAATTTGATACTAAAATTGATTTTAAAAATATGTGATAAGGCATCTATCATCTCACCTTGTGTGAGTTGTGTCAGTGTTATATTGTGAAAGGCTCCTATGTTTGTGGAGTTATTTTGGCATTCAACATTATCAAAAAGGAAAACAAATAATTCTTCAAACCCATTTTCCGTGGTTACTCGCACACGATTTTCTCAGGTATTATTTGAATCATTAGCGTGTCTGTGCTTAATGAACATGAACTTGATGATTCTTTGTTCACATAACTCTTTTCACAAAACAAACATTAGTCGTACCCATCCATGATGGCGTGACGAACTGGAATCAGATTCAATAAACATGATAAATACATTTTACAGATAAAACATGACTATAGATTACCTTCAGAATAATAATAGACATTGTTTGCGAATTCAAAAATAAAGTGAACTTTGATCATAACTTTTGCCACTTCAATTATTTCATGAAACTCCCCAATGTGTCGAGCATTACTTTGTGCGCAATGCACTACTTGTAATAATTGTTCATCAGTAGACCTATATAATGTGTTAGCCTTTGCGAGAAAACGACTTGCTTCATGTAAAGTGTGATTTATTATGCCTTCAACTTTTTTTTTTTTAGACAACTTCCGTGTAAAAAAAACTAGGCGTTATTTAATTCAATACAAAATGAATATATCAGTGTCCGAATTATAATTTTGGCTGCCTGTTAGTCTTGTAATAAAATAATAATTGCACTTTTGCCAAATAAACTCGCCATTCTTGTGTGTAAGGAAAGATATAAAATTCATACCTTCAGGATGGTCATTACGCATTCTAAATTGGAAGACGTTGACCTAAACTTTCTTCTAATTATCTGAAGAGCTATACAGCAATAAAGTGAAAAAGGGGAAAATAAGGAGAATTGCAATATTAAAAAAGGGCATCTGATCATGGTCCTCGGTTGGATTTCGGTTGCATTTGAGACTAATATTTTTTATGTTACTTTTGTGCACTGTAAAAACTGCGGTGTTAAAACTGACACCAATTGGTGTTAATAGAGGACCACACCCTGAGGTGTTAAAATTACACCCTAGAGATTAAACATAACACTAAAGAAAGTAAATTTAACAACAAAAGGTGTTGCAATAACACCTCTAGGTGTAAAACTAACACCCCCAATTTAACACCGGTGTAAAATAACTGGTGTGGTCCTCTATGTACACCGGTTAAACCACAGTTTTTGCTGTGTGGTTTGTTCTCATTACGAATACAATGTTACTATTATAAGTTTTTACATTATGTTTTGCATAAACAGAAATCATATACAGTGATGATATGCATTCACCATAAATGATATTTTCGTTGGTTAAAAAAAAAGAATGAAAAGAACGATTTGTGGCTTGTGGAATATATGGGACGGTCATCTTGAGCGGTTATAGTCTTGAATTTATAGATAATTGGTCATTATAATCGGCAATAAATGATGAATGTCTGCTATGTTTGATTGATTTATTGATTGATTGATAAAGAATTTATTTCTCCTCAACCTTTAAACACTAAAATTACAAAGTCAGACGAAATATGTTACAAGAGAACATAAGGATATGTTCAAAGTGTTTTTCCACACATATCCAATTGCCAACACTCTTAACATTTCATTTAAATTTTGATAGATAGATATATCCCCATCAATAGGTCACTTTATATATATCTATTTGAATAACTAAAAAAAAGAAGACTTTATCCTTGCCAAAGTGAGAAAACATATTCTTACTGTAATTTAGACGCTATTCAAATGAAAACTATGAAGTGCCCATTTTGGTAAAGGGTTTCTATAAAAATATAGATACATGTAGATGGTTTATCGAGTGGTAAACCCCCCTATTCCCCGTCGGTTTCTCCCCCCCCCCCCCCCTCTCTGAAAGTCTATCCCCCTCTGTCTCTCTCTGCCCTTTTTTTCACTCTTTCTCGCTCTTTAGCTCTCTCTCCCTCTTCACTCGTCACATCTATTTTTGCTCTCTTATTGTTCCATCTCCCCCCCCAAAAAAAAATGTTTGTAGTTATATCGCACAGCCTTTAAAATGCCTATCACCAAAACACGTCCGGATTGACATTCATATTATTTCGCTTGACAATGATTTTTATTGATCACTAATCTTTGTACATTTTAACTCAGTAACAGACACACGGATATTGCGAAAATAATGTACTATCTAAGGTTGTGATCTTCAATTGATGATTAAATATTCGTACTTTTGAATGAGAAAAACATCGATTATGCCTCCTTTGTTTCAGTAAGTCTAAGGGTGGTACCAGGTTTATTTCAGTGGGGGGGGGGGAGACGACCCATAAAGTTGACGCCAATTTCATTCTCAATTAAAACAATTATGGAGTGTCCATGCATGACCAAGACTCCTCTCTTTATACAATTATTTCTTCCGTCATCTTCTATTTTTAACCCCCCTGTTCCAGTATTTGAAAATCATTGAGGGCGGTCGCACACATGCCCCCACAATCGGACACCGCCCCTGATTAAAGGGGTATTACACAATAAAAACGCTGTTTAAGATTTTCTACAACGCTGTTTACTATATGAACCTTACAGTATTTGTCTAACCGTTTAAACGATCATGTTGAATTTATTGAAGATTAGATATTGAAAATTAAACTTTGTTGCTTAAGATTTAAACACTTGTTTAAACTGTTTCAACAATACTGTAAGTTCATATAGTAAACAGCGTTGTATATTTTTTTACTGTGTATGAAATCAATATGATATTGTAAATCCCAATCTTAAATTATGCCAGTTAATGATTAACATACCTTTATTTGAAAGACGAAAACGATATTGACATTCTCCTCTTTGCAAAGAGACTCTGAAGATATCATCATCCTGACATATCAATTTCTTGAAATATATTTTAAGACGACGAATAATTGCTTACGGATAATAAATGAACAATTCGTGTTTTGTTATATAAATAAGAAATATCGAATAAATGCACAATAATATTAGTTTTCTTTTTATCCTTGAAATATATTTTAAGACGACGATTAACTGATGTAGACGGATGAAAAAATGAAGATGTCGTGTTTTGGAATAAATAAGATACATAAATAGGAATAAGTGCACACTAATATTTTTTTATTTTCCTTGAAACACATTTTAAGACGACAAATAGTTAATGTAGACGGATAATAAATGAACAAGTCGTGTTTTTATAATTTTATAAATAAGAAATATAAAACATCAGACTGATTATGATAAGAACAAGGAATGAGGTTGTTATCATCTTACGTAATATATGTATTTCCAATTAATAAGTATGCCTATTTCACGATGGCAAGCTAATGTCAATTTGCAAATAATTTTCTTGTTGTTGGGTAAACGTTGTTGATAACAGATATTATAATATATTTATAATATTAATTCTTTTAAATGTCATTCTATGTTGGCATTATAGTTCTACAGAAACGAAGATAAAGATTATGAATAGAGAGGGGTGGAGAGAAGAGAAAGAGGGAGAAAGAAAGAAAGGAAGGAAGGAAGGAAGGAAGAAAGAAAGAAAGAAAGAAAGAGAGGGATGGAGAGAGAGAAAGAGGGAGAGACAGGGAAGAGTGAGTGGAGGGGAGAAAAGACAGAAAGAGAGAAAAAAAGACATTCACAAAGAAATCTCTTGAATACAATACGCACAACCACACTATATGAACATAACCCTAAAAATTACCCTACACTAATTATGCCGATAAGTTTTGGTATTATTGTTGAAAGACTTTAAAAGACTTGGAACACATAATGATCCAACGGCAAACACCAACTTCTTTTCAGTCGAATATAAACTCCTCAAAAAAGTTTGTGGAAATCTGAATTTGAGCGATAATTCCTCCTCGGTTTTAATAAGTATCAATGTGTAATTAGTATCAATGAATAGATCATTTAATTTTCTTTAACATGACACCCTACATGATGTGATTACGGTTCACATGGAGGTGCAGTGCCCTGAAATGTAGGGCAAGGTCAAAATTCAAAAGTTGCAACATGACAAAATATTGAAAGTCACTGTTCTTTTTTCTGTGGTGATGAATGAGTTTCTCAGCGGTTTATTTTCTTTTCATGCACCTTTACATCAAAATTAACATGGAATCAAACACACTTATGCACAAGCAAACACATAGCAAACAAACATGCATGGGTATTTAAAACCACGACTCAAACCATACATAAACCACAAAAAACATGAAAAACATAAAATATGAAGAAGCAGGGGCTTGATTTGAATGGATCTACATCTCTATTGACACAGACAAAATAATCATGTTCTGTATTGACACTTCATGACTATTTCTGCTCGTTTTGCTGCTTTTCAATTCAGACCTCATCCAACACTTTTGAATCATGCTCTTTTCGTAATGGCATGATCACAACACGCAAGGTATCATTTTAAAGAGAATTAAATTATCTTTTGAATGATTTCAAATATGCATTGTATTAAATTGAGAGTTAGGAGAAATTAATAGGCCAAACTCAGATTTCGAAACTTTTTTGAGGGGTTTAGTAGAACACTCACAGCAGATTAATATTGTATAGAAGGTTTTTTCTGACTTATCAATTTCTCTGATGAGGTCAAGACAAGTCAGGCCATTGGTTCAAGGTCTCGTAGAACAAATGTCGTAATCATCAAACCCGACGTCATTGATCTTATCTATCGCTGCCTTGAAGAAATAAACCCTGTCTTTTGTGCTGAAGCATATCTCACCAGTCGTCAGTTCCCTTATAGAATAGAAAGGAACCTTCGATATTGCGATGGGATGTTCATTGACGAGTGTTTCCTTGAGGTTGAAGGCTGTTGTACCGTCGTATCTACGAATAGTCAGTCGGTCCACTCCGTCGCATTCCGTGCGCTGGGAGACGTACCCAACTAGCAAGGTGTTGTCTCTGCAGACATCAGCAACCATGAGTTCATCAGAAGAGTTGTTCATGAGCTGGCCAGTGATTTCACCTTTAAGATTAAGCATGAACAACTTCCTCCAAGACACCAAGAACAACGCACCACCTGGGGACACGCGAATGTCAAGGGGATCTATGCCACCAAAGGTGATCTCTTTCCGAGCAGCTCCGCCATTCGGTGAAAAGATCTGAATCTTCTTGGCTGCTTTGTATGCTACAAAGATAGAATGCTGTTCGTCAACACAGAGCTGCCCCGTTCCTCCTTTAGAATTGTCAAGAGTTTCGAATTCAAAGCTTTGCTTCTCCATCGAAATACTGTACATGGATAAGTTGTTATCCGTATCCAGAATGACGCAACGGCCGTCAGTAAGAAACGCCACGCTTCTCACCATGATGCCGTCTAGAGACACGATATGTTCCCATCTTCCATACGGGTTGAACAGACTCATACCTCCCTTATTTTTGGCATAACCGACTGCTAACTTTCCATCTGGTGTGGCACACAAACTGCGTACTGATCCGATGTTTGGTGCGACCATGTCGTATCCAAGTTTCCACTCTCCCGGATGTGCCCGTTCCGTCGTGCCCATACTTGATGGTTCATTGGCGTGGAAGCTGAAACTCTCTGAATACGCTGACGTCTCCTTCAGTATACCCACATCAATGTCGTCCTGGAGGAGCCCTTCAAGTTCTTGGCAAAGGGTGATGTGGTTCGTTAATGCTCCTCCACGCAGGATCTTGTTGTTGTTCATCATTAAGTTGGCGCTGATCTTTGAGAGCGATTCCTGGTAGGTCTGCACGTAGTCTTCCACCGTATGCAGCTTGTTCAACAAAAACTCCTCGCGATCTCTCGTCTCTTCAAGAAGAGCATCTCTCACCTCTTGAAGACGCTTGAAATGTTCGTTAAAGGTCTTTCGAATATCTTCGATAAGGTTGCATGCCGAAGATTCAACCCGCTTCATCTGCGTCGACACCAGCCCCTTTCTCTGCTCGAGTGCATTTTTCTTAATGGCTATTCTACCGATGAGTGACTCTGTCATCTTGTCTCTTGCTTCCATGCTTTCCATCTCGTAATCTGCAATGGGAACCACCTTGTGACGGAAATTGAAGTGGGACTGCGAACACAGGGAACAAATTGACTTGTGGCAGGTGTAACAATGGTCCACGGCTTCCCTCGATTCGTATACCTTGCACCCAGAGCACTTGATCGAAGGCTCGGTATAAGGGTTTTTGTAGGAGTCTATCAAACCGGCCAGTGTTAGATTCTTCATCAGGTTGCCCGTATCTCCATGTGGAACGTGCGAGGGCTTCTCACATAACGAACAGGACACCGTCTTCAAAACTACCAGCTCGGAGATGCACTTACGGCAGAAGGAGTGTCCGCAGGACAAGTATCGAGGGTCTTGGAACTGCTTCTGGCATTGCGGACATCGCATTGCCTCTTCCAGTCGCTTCAGCTTTCTCTCTCCCTTGGTTTCTCCAGCCATGTCCAAATGTTATCTGGTGTATTTCCCTTTCAAAGACCTATAAATGGAGTTTGAAAAGAGACCATTGAGATTAATCATATCAATGACTTTTCATTCTAATTAGATTCTTAAATTGATATTTGGGCCCCGTAACACAGAGCTTAGAGATCGGTTGTGAAACTGATTTATACGTTTTGCATGGCCATGTGACTATCCTTATCCTATTTTGTGGTTGTGCCGAATAAATAGCAATGATTACTTTGTTCGTTCAATCTTAAAACATCAGGGCCCGTTGCAGAAAGAGTTGCGTTTAAACGCAAGTCAAAAAATCAATCGCAAGTCCCAAATGCGCGCTGTTGATTGGTTGAAAATCAAGTTGCGCGTGATTTTTAGAGTTGGTTGCGATTGATAGCAACTCTTTCTGCAACGGGCCCCAGACACACGATCAATTACTATTTTTCATGTTACGAGACCCTGCTTTGAAAGAGTAATCAAAGTAAAAAATAAAATTGAATGATTTTTTTATTACCTCTTTAACAAACCCAATCGTTCGATTAATTCACTCTTCCAATTATTGTAAGACAAAGAATATTGGATGGGTGCCTGGTAACATTAGTTGATACGAGAACGCCGTAGGTCCTTGAACATGTCATGAATTATACGAATTAATATTATAGCAGTAGAACCACTCTCAAACCATTAGCCATTTCCTAGAAAGCTACTTCTGAAACAATAAAAGCTATTACCTGATTGAAAAGAACTATTTGCAACAGCCGAATACGGTTTAGAGTGTAAATCGCTGTCACGCAGCATGACATTTTATGGGAAAATGTCTCGAAAGTCGCGAGTGGGCGAAAAGTTTTGCCTTCTTGCAATGAAAATTCAATTTTGTGATAAATGTTGACATAAAATTCAACAGATAATATAAACCTTTTTCTCTTTCCCCTTTTCTCGGTCGTGGAAACTTTTTTTTTTTGGGGGGGGGAGTTAGAGCCCCAAGCCCCCGTCTCTACGCCAGTGGTAATCTTTATTGTAAAGCTTTATTATTTAAAGCCCCCCTGGGTATATGCTTGCATGGCAACAATATTATACAAGATTATACAAGTTAATCGTTTGAGGTTGGCTTTGATAACAAATTTGATGTTAATAATTGGAGCATGAAATCGTTGGTTTATATGTATTTTTTTAGCATCGGTATGTAAACCAACAATGTAGGTAAGGGGGAAATTTGTTTTAATATGCTGACATTGGCCAAATATTAAAGCATATAAGGTTTGTTTTCGTTCTAGGTTTCCAGGGAAATGAAATACCATGAACATAACTATCTCCAGCAGCGTTGCCCAAACTTCAATTTCGTAAATATACCATCAAATTATTGATCATGATAATTATAGTTACTTATTTTCACCCAAGTGTGCTTCGTGCATGTTAGCAAAGCACTTTCTGTACAAATGCTAACCAGGGTTCCGTGACACAAAGATTAGCGATCAGTCGCTAAATGAACTGACCAATCAATATCAATGTTACACGCGCATTTGTCGCAAAATACTGACTAGGAACCAATTAGAAGTGTTCTTTCATATTTGCTATTCATCGCAAACCTTGACATGCTTAATCAACGAGAGTATTATCCGAAAGAGAAAGTCGAGAATTCAGGGGACATGCATTAACCCCCCCCCCTCCACTCCTTCTTAGACCAATTTAAGCTTCCTTTTCTTATATCTTTTGTTTTACTTGTCACAATATTTTTCATTTTTGTGAAAAGGTGACCCCCCTCCCTTCCCCCGGTAGATCCAGGATTGTCATCCTGGCCGAGAGGTTTGTATGATTATAATGAATGAGATGGTGATCAATTATCTTATTGTGTCCCTATTTACTTCACTTTTATTTCCTTTTACTTTTTCGTATGGGGGTTGGCTGACGGTAATTCATTTGATGCCGCTGTCTTCCAATGTTATTCCAACGGGGGCATCCAAGTTTTCATGACGTGAGGAGGGCACAGAAAATTGATCTATTTTGTTTGACATTTAATCGTTTGACAAAAGAACAACACAAAAATTGATACTAGTTGCCAAAACGGACATATTATTTGCAGCCAACCAAAATTTTGATTTGCAAAACAAGTGGTTCCCGTATCCAAAAAGGAAATTAATTGCCGCCAACAAAAATTGAGAAGCTTAAACAAGGGGTACTGGATCTCGTTGCGAAAGAGGAACTACTTGACGGCTATGAGAATGACAAGAAAAAGTGAAAACACGCCAAAGAGACCTTTATGTTTCTTTGATGTATTTCCCAATAGGGGAATGGCACTACTACATGTATAGAGATGAGAACAACCTTGGACCAGTGGGAGGGGTGAAACATATACCCCGGGCGCCGTCCCTTTGACTGTGGCTATAGTTTAGTTACACCCATAATACTTTGCATATCTATATACGTCGTATTGAAATAATAGCATAGTTATTTTTAGTTCAATACCATGCATAAATATCTGTATGAAAATAGTTTCAAACAATGCCATTTGCGTTCCCTGTCATGAAATCATTCTATAGAGTACAGACAGATGTGCAAAGTCCACGTTTAAACATGAAATGTGAAAACAAAGTGCGACTATCTTATCATCATTCTTCACGAATCACCAAACACACATAAAAAATGAAATGGGTTATTATAGTATATGTGAAAAGACTAATCTCTGTCATGTCATAAGTGATTTGGTTCATGAACGCACAGCCGCCATTTTGAACTATAATTACTTTTGTATGAATATTCTACTTCAAATTGTAAACTGCTCTGACGGTAAACTAAATAAACTAAACGCTATAAGAGTCATTAATCGGCGTTCTTACTCTGTGCAATGTATAAAAAATCAAGAACAAACTATGAAAATTATTAAAAATCTATAATAAATTTCTGATTTTATTTTTAAAAAGACACCATGTAGGCCGGATATATTTTAAACACGCTTGATTCCTTAAGTGCAATCATGGAGACCAAAAAAAATTAAATCTAAATCTTATAGAATAGGAAATAAATCATATTGATTGGAAAATATTAATCTAATTTTTGTAGGGTCCCTAATAGCAAGCGCTTAGATTGGCTTTTAATCTAATAATTTAAGAGAGATATGCAGTTTCATTTTGTTAGTGACTTTCTTTGACATATTTGTTCTCAGTCAATCAGATGGCATGATTTCAGTAGCTTACAACAAATATTCAGTGAAAATCACTGACTGTTTGTTTCATGAAATGCTCCCTTGGGATAATCCTCAACGATCGAACCTTAAAGGAATTTAAGACTCTCTAAATGCAAAGGACTTAGGGGGTGTTGCAAGAAAAAAATTGCGATCAATTGCAAATATTCTGTTGCAATTTTACAACTGATAGATCAATGTTAGCTGTAGCAAATCAGATTGAACTTCTTGTTTCAAGGAGCAGATCACACTGCAAAAACTCCGGTGTTGATTTAACACCAGCCCGGAATCTATTATGTCTTGAAACAACACCAGTTTGGAATCAAACCGATGCTGTTTTAATACTAATTGGTGTTGTATGAACACCTATCTGGTGTTAGACCAAAACGAAATTGGTGTTGTTAACACTTCTCTGGATATAGATTCCGGGCTGGTGTTAAATCTACACCAGAGTTATGCAGTGTAGGAATCAATCACTAATTTGCAATTAACTATACAAGACATATGGTATTTTAGGGACCAAAAATAGACTTGCAATTGACCGCAAGTTTCTTGCAACACCCCCATTAATCTGGTCCCTATAATCATACTCCTCTCAGAGTGGGTTTATTTCCAATTGGTCTAATGTCAATTCGTCCAATTACCAACTCGTCTACTATCATGGTCTACCATCGGTTCGTCCACTCACCACATGGTCTACTTTCATTTAGTCTAATGCCATTCCATCTAATATCCAGTTGGTCCAATAGCCATTTAGTCCATATACCATTTTGGTCTAAATTACCTAAAGTGGTTGATTGTGCAAAATGAAAGCAAGGGAAATGGTTATTAGTCGAAATTGTAATAGACGAAATAGTGATTAGACGAAGTGATGATTGGACCAAATGGTTGTTAGACAAAATGTTGATGGAAGGTATAGACCTTGTGGTGAGTGGACGAGTTGGCAGTAGACAAATTGGCAATTTACCTCAGAGTGAGATGAGGAGCCAGTCCTGATGAAATGAGATTTCAATCTTTCAAGAGTTAATTTTTTTACCCTTTTGGAGTGAAAGTGTGCATCTTTTTTTACACGTTAATCTAAAAAAGGTAAAAAGTCACAGTTGCAAAATTAAAATCTCATTCCATCAGGAAGAAAGGCTATAACGGATGAAACAGACAGTTTTCAAAATGAGATCAATTCAATGTACCTTAATCTGTATCACGATCTCAACTAGAAGAAAGATGATTTCTTTAAAAAAGAGTCATTTATAGTGAAAATCATTATTTTCAGATAATGAACACAAATTCTTCAATAGAACTTGAGTTAGCCTTGTGTATATCAGAAAAGTTGATAAAGATACATTATACATCCCGCATGTAAATTTATATGCAACATATGCCTTGTACTTACTGGAAAATTAGAAGTCACGGAACGATTCTGTTATTTTACGGAATACATGTAGCTCCAGAGTCCAGTTCTCTCAAAAAAGAAAGTGTCCGAAAGAAAACGTTCCTGTAGTAGCTGTCGAAGAGCGGTCTACAAGAGCTTTTTATAATTAACGAACGAGGTCCGATTGTTGATCCTTGAGCTAACAATCCACTACAAATCAAAATGGATTTCCCCGGCCCGACACACTCTTCGATCATTTTTCGATTTTGTCCCCAACAGGGCCAGATATGACGTCATGATTTCTGAGGGCAGCTTTTACCCGCGAAAGCAGGAACCGGGGCAAGCGATCGTCTGCTTCAATGACGCGGCGACAGCATTTTTCTTGATATTATGGTTCTTAATCAAAGCCGCATGCAAACCGCCACTATATGAGTGAAATGTTGTCTCGATGAAAAATGTCGTGCGCATGGATGTATGGAGAATCCATAACAAGGAAGTAATGCGATTTGAAAGTGTGACATTTCCGATTTCAAGAAGGGCACTTATAAAATACCAGTTTTCATGGAAGTTGTTTAGGTATGCCAAGTAGTGTAAAAGCAGAGGCGTAATGGGCCAACAAGTTTTAGGGGGGCAGACATCGTTTATGATGCAAAATTGCTCTAACCGAGCTGCGACGAGCCATATGAGCGAATAAAATTGTTGCCATTTTGTATACAAACATCTAGTTTGTTAAATATTTTAGCATACTATTCAGCCAATATGCCTAATATCAAAATTTTTATTTACTTTTTCAAAAATGTCTTAGTAGTAAAAAAAAATTGGGGGTCCTTGGCCCCCATCTGTACGCCACTGTGTTGTAAAGCGAGAGAGAAAAAGAACTGGAGGAAGAAAACATAGAAAGGGTATGAAGATGAGTTGGACATGTAATTTACCCCCCCCCCCTATTCAATTGAGAAGAGCTTACTTCACTCTGTCTTTCGGTCATCTGGCCTCGTAAAACAACACTATGGCGTCTCTGTCTTTGAAATTGGTGTAGTTGTTTTTAACTACATCATTCGATTTTCCCAAAGTATGACCCCCCCCAAAAAAAGGGGGGGGGGGGGTTCTCGAGTGTATGGCCACTGGCATATACATATCTCAATAAAAACAAACACCCAAGGCCAATTATCTATCGTTGTGGTATATCCCCCAAAAGTTCATATCAACATTCTAATTTATTACTACATATAGATTACATGAATGTATATTCCCTATAACAGTTTGATGTAAAGGATATGTAAAATGTGTTTTATTGAAAAAAAATTGCGATTTAACATAATCTATTTTGATCTGGTGCCCGATCATAATCAAAATATATCTGCGTCTTTTTTTTTGGTTGTATATAAATTCTTCCCAATCATGGGATGGGCTGAAATAGGGGGCATCATCTTTGTCCGTAGCTTTCCAATATCATGAATAGGCCTATGCAAATAATGAAGGCAACTGCTCAATTACAGAAAAAAACAATCGTGACCGAAGAGAGGACGTACATAAAACAATTCACTGAAATTTGAATAGGGAAAGAAATAATTTGCCACTACACTCGAGTATAATTCAGATTATCACCCTTTACAATAGCCTTGGAAGAACTTTAAGGGGGTAGGTTGAACCGTAAGCTCCCTTGCCCCCCCCCCCCCCGAGATTCACATTGACAATCAGTCGAAAGTAAAACAATACCCTCTTGCACTTAAAACGAGTGTTCAGATTGCAGCGAAACTATGTTGTTTTATCAAGTCAGAAACCAGTTAAGCAAGTCCAAAAATGCATATACTCTTCTTTATCATGTTTACTATGAAAATGTTTTTAATTCGAATGGATGGGAGGGGTGCGTTAGGGGCGAATCGACGACACCCCTGAGAGAATATTACGGTGACTATCATGGCAGTGGTCATGGTGGTGGTGGTTACAAACGTCAATTCTGGGGGCAGGGGTGATCGCCCCCTGAGATTGTTAAGGGCAACATATTGATCCCCCCTCAATGATTTTGAAAAAAAAGTAAAATGTGCGACAAAAAGATTATGCTTTTAAAGCATTGTCCGCTTTGGGCACATTGACTATTATTTGGGCTACTGTCAAATACCACTGATGGCATACACTATTTTACCGTTCGGTGGACGTGATAAATAGAATATAGAAATGGCTAATCATCAAATCATGAATGCTTATGTCAGCGAATTTGAAAAGCACCTTGATGGCATATCTCCAATGGCCTGTAAAAAGGCTTTTACCTCTACATTTGTATCGAGATCATACATTTTACTGGAAAATTTATACCAATTTCGACAGTTTTCATGAATTTCAAGTGCAAATCTGTGTGAAAAGACTGACATAAAACACAAGATCAAACAAAACAGAGAAAGCAACAATAAAATCATATTCAAACCAAAATTTATTTTGTTGATACGAAAAAGAAATATTGGAATATAGTTTATACATCTTTGATAAATCTTGAATACAAATTCTATATTCTGACATTTTACAGGCTAATTCATAACACTTAATACGCAAGGCAAAGTTCATTCCATTAATCATTTTGGAATCAAAGGCACACATCCGGGTTCTGATTTATTTGTCTTCTTTTCAAACATCATGCATGGAAAATACATTTAACTCCTCTCAAACTTTAGTCCTGCTTCTCAGCTTATGAAATTCATTCTTAATAATTATGTACAAAAAATTAATGAGCAAACACAAGGCCTTGACTAAGACAGTTAATTTCAGAAAACTGAGGTTAAATGATTTTCTAAACAGCAATTATAACATGTTATTACTCAGAATTTAAGTGCTCCATAAAACTGATTTATGGCACTGTAAACATAAGCAAACTATTTCTTTCTCTTTTTTTGGGGGGGTGCTTGAAAATGATTAAACATTACTTTTCTCAATATAACTGTGTTTTTTTATCAAGGAATTCAGGACAATTATATATTTGCCTTTTTAAATCTCGAATTGGCAACAAAAATTTTACGTTTAATTGCTGCATATTTCCTTTTAAAGTTATTAGAACTCGATATAAAAACACCTTCAGAAGAAAGAAATTGGAAAGTTTTGTTAAAAAAATAAAAACAGTTAATATGACTTTTCACTGGTGTTGCCAATCCAAAGATTTCAGTGATTAATTTCCTTCATTTTTTGTAAGCATTAAACAAGAATAGAAAATAAAAATAGCATGTGGTATGTGGGGAATTATGTTTATCGTTCTTTTGACGTATCTTTGAAATGATTTTTAGGCATTAGCTTTTCATTAAAAGGTATGGAGCCAAACTGCCAAATGGTGGTCACTTTGTTCTTATTTTACACCTTCTAAAGAAATGGAAAATGAAGGGATTATCAAAATTGGCATTCAAACAGAACAGGCCACTGTTGTATAAAAACGTTACCATTATGGTAAATTTACCATTAACAGGAAATTACCATGAAATCCTGATTTTGATTGACCATTACCATGGTAGTAACCATTTGAGGGCGAATACAATAATTGTAACTTTTATGCAACCTGGGCCCAGGGCCCATCGCAAAAGCATTATTATTATGGTAACTTTGCTGTCCTGTGGCAACTACCACGGTGGTAATATTACTCAACAGCCAATCAGAATCAAGGATTGCAAGTTACTATGATACTAACTTTAATGCAATCAAGCTCCGGGGAGAGGGAGGGGGTGCATTTTCCCCCTATGTAACTCTACAAGCTGTTATCTTATGATGAAACTAAAAATAAAATCTCTGTAAAATGTAAAGCCTCTTAGATTTTTGTTACAACATACATTACAGTAAATGGCTTGCTCATTTGTCTACACATTATTTAATGTATATGTTTGAATATATTCTGTTTGCCATGGAATTTACCCCACAACAAACATACAAGCTTACATTGCCATTTAGCCACTGTCCACAGGCATCTTCTTTAAATATTTACTCTCATAATATGATTGATCCTCGTTAAAGACTTAAGAAACATGTCTTTTGATCTTCAAATTTAGGTCTCTGAGTGAGCTAATATTTGTTGTCATGTTTGAAAAAGTCTATACTTCTACTCTGTTCTACTCGCGATGCACGTTTAAATTCCCCATTCTTTGCCCTTAAATTTTTCAGACTATGATGTGTCATGCATGAAATTATATTTGATCAGGTTTTTATTAATTCATTTATCAAAATAACATTTTCAAAGTCTATGTTATAGACATGAATTTCTCACAGCAACCACCTCAATAATCTTTACAAAAAAATAAAGCAATTAACACCTTCATAAGGCGGTGAACTTCAACATTTGGTTTGGTACAAGGTTAATTTGATCAAAATACTATTTAAAAGCAAGATTATCATTATTCAAAATTACTGTTTACATATAATTTGTTAAAAACATCTTCTAATCAGACAGCCATTACTGAGTTGTTCATCAAAATTACAATCAATCAAATTGACAATTTAAATCATTTTATAAAGGTCTGCATCGGGCAATCAAGTCAACCTAGCACTCTCTATGGGGGCATTGCATGGAACTTGTAATCAATTGCATGGCAATGAAAGGTCTCAAAATATTCATAAATCTTGCAACTGACTTCAAATTTGGAATGATTGATACTCTTACTCGTACAACACATAACTGAAATTGATTGGTTTAGTTAAAACTGATCTATCACTTGCAATTGACATGTGCAAATCAATTGCAAATATTGTTTGCAAGTTTCATGCAACACCTACCAAAATGCATATCTAAAATACACACATATTCACAGATTTTTTTGTTCACACTATGCCCTTGTGGCTTTGTTACAGCAGTTTACACATGACATTCATTTCAAATTTTCTTATTCTAAGGGTGCGTTTATGCTTCCATTGCGAGGACAGAATTTCAAACGTCGATTCAAAACGCCGATCGTAAACGTGCTTCTGGGAGTGCTGTTTATGCTTAACTTTTGAGAGCAAAAGCTGGCTTCGCATTGTAAAGCGAGGTCAAATTGGGCGAGACTTTTTTGAAAGTTTTTTTTCTGATTGTTGTTATTACGTGGAGATAACATGGAGCAATGCATCTCACTGGAAGCATGTACCAAATGACGTCATTTAAACACGTTTATGATCGTGGTTCTGTTTATACTTCCCCAGAAAGCCTGATTCTGGTCAAACGACGTCTACAAACGCACCTATTTGTGAGTTTACGATCGGCGTTTTGAAACAGCGTTTAAATGAAAGTAAGCATGGACGCAACCGTGTTTTGGACTAATCACGTTTGGAATCACTGATTCTGGCCTGAAAAGTGGAAGCATAAACACGGCCTAATACATTCAAGTAAGTTCATAAGTGAAGGAGAGATAATGTTTGATATATAGCCTTTTTGCTTTGTATGTCTCCTTTTCCAAGCGATGATATGCAAATCATGTCTACATTCTACTTTACTTATTCCACTGAAATATGTTAAATGAATCATATTCCAATAATTATGTTCTATTTTATGTGTTTGATCATTAATTTCCAGATTTAAATCTTCCCACCATGACATCATTGTGGTTTACAAATGCCTGAAGATCAGTGATGTTCAAGTAATATTGTTGCAATATGAAGAACAAACTATCCATGGGTCATTAATGGGGGAAACTTAAGTTTGAATTGATCTTCCTGTTAATAAAGTGTCAATAAGGGTCTGTGCATTTAGACTAGCAGTCAACATGAATGGTCAGTATCAGTATGTGGCAGGAAATATACAGGAAGCAATATGAAATGATTTCCACTTTCATGTGCTTCTATTCCTCATTTATCATCAACAAGCATACTTTTGTTTCTATGATTTATCCTGATCTTAAAATCAGCAACAGTTATGTTTTCTCTTTCTCTTTGTTTCAAGGATTTGTGCAGATCTTGAAATTGGCAACATTTTTTCTCTACCTCTTTGAAACAATGCTTGAACAAAGAAAATCCTTCAAAAATCATGTTTTATCTACTGCCATCATGTATCTACTATTACAAGACATATATTTTTTCTTAATAAGAATGATTCCGATCTTCAAATTGGTAGCAATTAATTTCTTCTCTCTTTCTCTGCAACACTTCTTGAATGAGAAATAATCCTTCAATAAATAATGCATTTGATTAAAATCATTCTTAAAATTTTCCAGGGATGCTTATCTATTTGGAAAATTGCTATCATTTTTTTTCTTGCTCTTTGTCCTCGAGGCATTAAAACCAACACTTTTTAACATCATGGATCTATCTGGTATGCATCATATCTAATCTTGGAAGTGTAATATATTCTAGTTTACATTTTTTCAAAGACATGATAATTTGCAAAAGTTGAAAACATTTTATGAATACAAGCCAACTTTTATGTGATTTCAGCTAATCAGAAGACACATATATCATAACTCATATTTCTTTTTTTTATTTACTCAATAAATTTTGTGTACAACACAGCTGCATAATTATAAAGAACATCTTCCACTTACAACTAAATTGCAGCTTTTGTTTTAATCACTCTCCAGAAATATATAATTTTTACCTTTTTTCAAAATAATTTTCTCCATAAATCTTTTAAATTTACAACTGTACAGAATAATTAATTGTTAACTGCAACTTAACTAACCATATTATGATGAAAAATAAAAATCCAACTACAATAAGATATTCTTCCAAATGTATAATCCCTTACATCAAAGAAATTTCAAACATGCCTTCATATACATGTCATGAGATCAAATGATATTATCTTATTATTGGCAGATATAAAATAAAATTTTTGTTTTACCACCACCATCAGTATAGATTCATCATTACACACTCACACTCCCTAAATAAACACACACACAGACCAAAAAGGGGAATATTTACACCAAAATATCATTCGAGGCCGCCTGCCACCTATGCCACTGGAATAAAAAGAGAGATGCAATCGCAAAAATTATCAAGAAATCAGGATAGAAAATATCCATGCACAGTCAGAGCTTATCCAAAAATCCCTGAACATTGGCAAACAAGACCCCCCCCCCCCAAAAAAAAAATGGAATGGTAAAAAAGATAAGAGCACTCCTGGATCGTCTATACACCAAATATCAGATTTTTTTACTTTTCAGACAAAAAATGGGGTCATCAAAAGAGCAACATTGCCTATTTTTGTCTTTTTTGGTATAAACTGGGAAAGGCAGGGGTTGACAAGCTTGCCGGTCAGTGTTAATTGACCTAAGGCCCATGAGACTGAGGAACCAGAGTGAACTCGGATTTCCATGCCATGCCAAACCAGTAAATCAGTATAGATCCCAGGGGGGCCACTTCCATTGACAAGTTAATACCTTGCGTGTCCATGGAGCACTCTAAACCAGGATTTGCCATGTTAAAAAAATGCACCCCTTAATAAGTCTTGGCGTGTGAAACCCTACCCTTAACAAGTATTGGAAACAAAATTGTACCCTTGACAAGTATTCCAAAAACAAATAAAGACCAAAAAGAAAGACCAAATAATTGAGAAGTTCACTTGCTGTTTGCACAATTACTAGAAGACATATTTACATGACTGCATATCGTGACTTCTTGAAAATATTTGAGAATGCATCACGTCTGTGAGACGGAGGTTCGGAGTACAAAAAAGAGGACTAAGGGTTATTTACACATGATACTGGGATTTGTAATGAATAGGAATTGCCATGGACTTGAATAATACAATGTGTTGTGAAGAAAAGATTTGAATGCATGAAGAGCAAAGATATACAAAATATGAAAGATCAGTAAAATGGAACGCATGGTTATATCAAAGGAGGACAAAACAGATTTGTATTCATACGAAGAAAAAAAAAGATTTTAAATATATCTTAAAAACTACTAGAAATATCATACTCTTCATTAAAATTTAAATTACTTTTAGATGATGTTGCACATCGAGAATTTGCAAAATTAAAAATGGATAGAATGAAAATAATAAATAATAAAAAAAAAGTGGAAAGGTGAAAATAATAGAGATGGGATCATGATCAATGGGAACCATCGGTTTCACACAAACTACAGTGCGTATCAAAAAAAAGTTTACACTTACAAAAAATCCTGTAAGATTATATATTTGTAATATTCTGATGATTTTTCTACATTTTAGCTTTGGTACAGATCCATTTAAGCAAATGACGATATAACTGTCGAAAAATATTTCCGCTTGAGTGAGCACCACTTACTTTTGAAAAGTTAGTGAAAAATGATTTGCGCAGAACTTTGAAATAGTTATGCAAATAAAAGTAGACCTTAATCATGAAGAACACGTGGAATTTAGCTAGTAAAATTGATTTGAAGATATCTTTTACCTTTTTAAATTTGTTTACTTGCCCAAAACACTTCGAAGAGTGCATTGCGCGATTTGCGCCCCACCCCACTCCCCCACAAACTGAGGCCATCGTGACGATATTTGCTTTACACTGAGCTGTGATTTACATGAAATGGCTTAGGCTTGATTTCCATTTTTTTAATCATTGTCAAGCTTGGGAAAAGTGTGGAGAAACAAGTATTAAATGAAAAATGAAATGTAAACCCACTTTAAATGATAAAAACTTAGTGAAAAATGCTGGAGATGTCTGATATAAAATTTTGTTCAGATTCAGCTTTGTCCTCAGATCCAGCTGGCACAAAAGGGTAAAGGTTGTGCTTACTAAATGTTGAAAATTGTCACAAAATGCTTGAATGTATCCGTTTTTATTTCGTTTGGCTAAAGGTGCTTGGGAAATTTATGAGAAATGCTTCACAGGGTGAGTTTGATTTTGCCCTTTCCACTTGACACAGTGTGAAAACAAGCATTTCTGCGCAAACAGATTTCTGCGAGCTTTACAAAAACGAACAGTGCTCACTCAAGTGTAACATTCTGTCAAAACTTTACTTTCATTGGATAGATGAGACCCAAACCAAAGATTATATGTGAAAAAATTACCCACATGTTGTATATTTTTTAATTCCCAGGGCTTTTCCAAAGTGTAAACTTTTTTTTGATACGCACTGTATGAAGACAATGACCATGAACATCCAGTATTAACACAAACCCCATCTCAGAGATTTGAATGGTATCTTTAAATCTCAAGATAAAATGAAAATCCCTTAGTCCAGCAATGAAGATGTTATACTATCCAAACCTCTATCTCACAGAACCTAGACCTAGGAAAAAAATATCCTGAAAGTTGCTCCCATAATCGCCATGTTCAGATCCAGCAACTCTGTGCCCTCGTGCAGTAGCAAAAACTACAGGAATCGTCCCAGAGAATAGACAATAAGAAACCAATATCACAAAATAATGTACCTAACCAAGGATCTTGTTTCACTAAGCTGGTTATCAATTGTGAAGGGCCAGGAGTGTCATATTCAGATTCCATTAACATTATTAAATATGGAAATTGATGTTAAAATTGTTATTGGCCAATGAAAATGCAGGATTCTAATAGCTTGACAAGCATTGATAACAAGCTTTCTGTGAAACAGGCCTGAGATATAGAATGAACTAAATTTAAATGATACACCAAATGACATAATACCATTGAATTGGAAATTGCAGGTGAAATACTGAAACCAATAAAAAAAAACATGAAAAGCATGATTTTTTAAAATACTGAATAAGTCCAACAAAGGAATGAAATGCATTATAAGTAATTTCTAAGATTTAAAACAGTGTCAACCAGAACCTGTACATGCAACTAGAATAAAAAAATAACAAGTAAATTTCCTGTGCTAATTGCAGATAAATTTTACCTCAGCGAGGGAAATATCAGAAGTGACAAGGAGATAAAAGTTTATTATCAAATCAAAATTTCAGACTCTTTTTGCATGTGTTTCATAAATTGTCTTTGAAGTCAAAAGTTAGGAAGGACTGGAATTTGATTTAGTCAAACTAGAAGCTGAGGAAGGACTAGAATTTGATAAACCGAAAGAAATTTCAATAGGATATTGAGTAATATTCAATAATCAATTACACTTACAGCTTGGTCGACTTGACCTGAGTTTTCAAATTACTGGTAATGATTTACCCATTGTTTCTCATCGAACATATATCCCAATTAAAGCAGTTGATATTATCTGTAATGGAGATGCAAATAGCAGACTATTTGGAAAATTATCCTAGAATTACAATCCTGTTATATATTACTAGTATGCATTATATATTATATATCATTTCATCATACATTTTCAGTTAAGATGAAGGAAGTTTAGAATAGTAATTTTTAGAGGCACTGTATGGAATGGTTCTCAATATAAGAATAGACATATTTCAACACAAATCACACACATTCATTTCTCACAACATACAAGAGCACACAACGAGGAAAAGTAATATAACAAAATTGTAGAATAAAATTTGTATGGAAGAATATAGTTGATCTTCAGCTGAGTTCATTTTCCTATAAATCTATATCTGCAAACAGTAGCAACTTTGCTTCACAAGATTTCATAAAAAATCACAATCCAAACTAAAAACAAACAACTAATGATGGAAAGCATTACATCACAATCACAATTGTCAGCAACATGAATCACTTTGAATTTTGCAATGTCTTGTAAAATTTGTCATTGTAACTCAAAAATATATCAAGACATCCGGCTTTAAAGAAGATAAATATACAATCACATACAATCAAACATAATACACAGATAAAGATGAAAGACAAGATATGACAGGAATCATATAAATAGAAAAAAGAGGTCACAAAATTAATGATTTAAGTGTGTCAGTTCTAATTACCAACTCGATACAATCAGGAATTGAAGATAACAAGTGATCACATTCAGTTTCATTCAAAAAGACATAAGAAGCATTTCATTTGTAGAAAATGGAAGCAATGGAAAATAGTTTGATAAGGAGGCTTTTTATTGACATTAAGAATGGAATACAAGCCACGGCTCGCAACATACGGAATGCTCAACCCAAGAAATGGGTGTTGTAGTAGGAAGCGTAGCATTGGATTGGTCGTAAATGTGCAATCTATTTCGCAAATCAGCTGTATGATCAATCGCCAAGGCTTGTGTTACCGACCCTTGATGCAGAACAAATTAGTTCAAATGTATCACAACACAAATACTCAATATAAGAAAAAATGTATATAAGATCAATATCTAAAGTCGACATTGATTTGAGCAAAGTGAGAAGAGGAGAAAAGGGTGGTTTGTGAGAGAGATGGTAAACCTGTCCACACTTATTCACTGGAGACATTACTGCATTGATACTTTTGATTTTGTAAGAATGTATTAATACTAAGAAAATATATATGACAACAAAAAAACATTGATGATGGCAAACGGTTAACGCTTTGGAAGATTTTACTCCTTTTCCACTACAAAAGAAGATATTCAAGAAGACAAGAGAAACTGATAGCGAAGAAAGGTTGCATATAAGATAATTGATTTAAAACATTGGGACTTCATTTATCTTGTTGCTGGGTGAGATTGGGCATGCTCTTTAAACGTCGAGGATATCTACGCTGGATGCCTCCTGGTGGAAGCCCATTCTGCTTGGCGCTGGCCAGCAGGAATCCGTACCTGGCTCTCAACGAGGGCGTGTGTCTGGCCGACGAGAGCTTCTTCGGTTGCTTCCACTGACGGGAGGCTATCTGTTCCGGGGGCATGGAGGGCAGGCGTTGCCCCCATCAACTGGGCGGAGTGGTGCTGTTGCTGCTGCCTCCGTCCGGGATGCGATGGGAGTGGGGCGGGCGTGGCAGGGCGCGGCCGCCTGGTAGGGAGTGGGTGCTGCTGGAGGATGAGACGGATCGCATCTTGCTGCCACGGCGACGGATCTTGGGCAGAGACTGAGCCGAGGAACTGTGTATGGGGGAAGAAAAGATCAAGGACAACTGTAAAAGACATGGCTCCCATTTAGAATATCCTAAACACTTTGGATCCAAAAGTTATCATTAACCACTTTATATTTCGAAGTCAGAAAATTTATTTGGAGGGGGAGGGGTAATATACATTTCAAAACTAACAGCTTTGTATAACGATATGGTCTTGCACATCAGCCCCAATTCCACACTTGACATACTTTAACATTCATATTGAGCCTTAATAACATTTATATACAAAGATCTTCCTCCTAAACTGTAATGCTGTGCAAGATAATATTTTCATTCCTTTAACTTATTAATATTTTTTTCTTTATCCCCAAAGTCAAGTTAGCTCTCAGAATGTGATTTTACAGTATATGGAGAAATAAATCAAACATTTCTGATCCTGAAAGTTTCATTTAAAAAATCAAATATGACATAAATAAGTGATAGACCTGAAAGTTGGTTGCCAAAAATATGTGATAAATGCTAGTAAATATTGGCTGCTTGATTCTGTTTCTCTTTCTTTTTATGGTAACCCTTTGGAACTCGGCAGGATAGCTTTTTTGCTGGTAAACGCCAAGCTGGTATATAACAAATTACCCAGGAAACGTTTTACGTCTAGGTTAATCAGTCATATTGCAGAGCTGCCAACCTGAAAAAGAACATTTCAGTATTTTTAAAGCGGAAAATCAGTATTTTGGTGAGGAAATCAGTATTTTCGAAGAAATACCATAGGACAACACATAAAACTGAAACTTGAGAAATCAGTATTTTGCATCAAACCATCCGTATTCTTCTCATTTTTCAGTACTAAATACAAAAAATCCGTACCACTTGGCAGCTCTGATATTGGCTGACGTTATAGATGACAGATGCTATTCTCGGGTCTTTTTATAAAGGGGAGACAATGGCAGAGTAGGGATTCAAACTCACAACCTTGCCATTATGAGTCCAATGCTCTAACCACTGGAACACACGACCCGTAGAGTATGAAATAGGCTTGATGTGCAAGACCATATAGTTATACAAAGCTGTTAGTTTTGAAAATGTACATTACCAGATGAACATGTACACTGCATATCAGGTTCCAGCCTTACCTCTTTTGCAGTGAAGGATGCACAGGCATGGGCAAGCTACATGATGGGGCACTGGACGTACGTGGCTCCCGTGTTCCTATCACGCTCGAGATTGGAGTCCACTATAAGAAGAAAATAAAACAGTTGTTAAAGCAATATCACCAAATAATCAACCTTTTCTGTACATCCAACCGTCCTTTTTCTTAACTCTTGTACATCACTACATGAACTGTTCACTCCATTTGATAATTTGATAACATTAACATCCTTACACTAGAACTAGAAAAAAAAGAGACATACCATTTCAGGAAGGCCCCCACATATAGGGATTGCACGTACATAATTTATGGAACTGCCTTTATCTATAAGTGTCATAGTGACATATCACTTTTAAACAATTTTTGGCATGCTCAAAGTTTTACATCAAATATTTGAAAGGGGTTTCAGGTACCTATCTCTAGAACACACAATATGTACCAGTATGTCAAAAAATCATGATAAATGTGTTAAAAGGGTAACATTTTAATCAAAATACACTATATTCCCTTCTAATATTGAAATACATGGTACTATGATCGTTGAAATGCAGTGTTGAAACATTGAGTATTTGGGTAGAGACTTTCTTTCATATCATCGCCTATAATACATGTACATATACATGTAAAGACCAAAATGTGTGCCAAGATATTGCTCATAAGCTATAAAGAAGAAGTACTGTACGACAAACACGACACAGTTCAATGGAACACTCTAACCATTTACTGATTCAAGTGTCATTTGGATGTTTAATGCTTAAATTAATAGCATTTTAATGATTCCACAGAATACATCATCAATCACTTCTCAAGAAAGAAAGTTAGCCATTTCCTTGGGAAAAAAATCTTGCTTTCATGAACTCAATAAAACATTTATCTATGTACATGTAATTAAGATTTTAATAAATGATTAATAAAAGACAAAAATAAAGCAGGCAAGTGGTTAATTGATACCTATTAAATGTCATATTTGTTATAAATAGGTCTTTAAAAATTTACAGCATACAGGTCACATGAAATACATATATCTAATACAATATAACATTTAAAATGTATATCAATTTAAATTACCGATTAGTCACACACTGAAATTATTAATTTAGGATAAAATCTGACAGTATCCTCTTCTGATATACATGTAGAGTCTTGACAAGAATAGAAAAGAAATATCTACAAATCCTAATGAAATTATTAAAAAAAAATCACTCAACTATTTGACCCTAATTCTCAAAGGTTTTCTCATTTTAACCCTTGCGTTATATTTTGTCAATAAAATATCAAGGATTTTATTATTTCACTGATATTGACAGAGTTTACAACTTATAAACAGTGTCATGTTCATTCTTGGAACAGACACTTTTATACAATTAACTTCTCTATCTCTCTCTTTTAAAGATGTATTTTATTATGCGCTTCTTTAATGGTACAAACTATAATTTTGCATATTTTCCTATTTACATATATATGTACATGTACCATCTGTCATTTTGTAAATATACTTTGTTTTTACAGCTGAATGAATTGATCGAAAATAAAGTTGTACATGTACATGTTAATGTTAACAATTAGCAATCACAATAATACACTGTATTGGAAATTAGTAAAAATGTATTAATTCTATTTCTAAAGTTCAAAGGAAAAAACAGTTTCAAAGATACCACATGGTTACAAACTTTAGTACAATATTCTAAAATGCTAAATCTATTAATGTTATACATATATATGAACCTACACAATTCATACAAGTTGCCATGACCATGTTAAGAACATAACTGCAAACTCACTTTAGAAATGCATTTTACATGATTTGGACTTTGTATCATATAGTTAAGCAATTTATCATTACATTGATACATGTATGTATGGTTGAATGCATACAATCATCATATCATTGATGATAATGTGCATATGAATTGAAATCATTATTAGCCTTTATCAAGTGCTAAAATTTATTTTACAAGGAATGAGGAGTTCCATTCATTTGAAAAAGTCACCACCGATACTATATGGCCTGAATTCACCAAAGAAGTTAAGTGTATTAAAATCAAGATCAATGGGTAAAAAACCATGGATTAAGCAGATTTTGTGTATGATTCTGCACATACACTGGAAAAATTCCAATAAAAAAAACAAGATATTAGTGAAGGGTTGATTAATTATAATACATGACACCTGCATAGTCCATGGGTTTGTAAACCCTCACTGGTTGAAACCTCTGTTGTAAATAAAGATTTCACTTCAAGTCCCAATGTCAACAATGGATTAGAGGAAATTAGAATCAGGGAGTTATGAAGGGTGAAATGATGACTACTTACTATGCTTCTCCTTTGAAACATAGGAGTGTTCCACTGATGCAATGATTAAATGGTATGATAGTCAACATGAGGTGATTAAGACTATTAAAAGAAAATGACTACTGGAAGACAAGGCTATCTGAAAATTAACTATTAAAAGAAAAACTAGAATAGGTATGTACTTGGAGCCAGATTCATGGTAACTTTAACATTTAATCCTCTAGATTATTTTTTCTCTCATAATAAATAACCCATTTCCAATTGATTCAGAGCCTGGGATGGTCTAGCACTCCACAAGCAGCATCGACTTCACTTTTCTTCCAATTTATTGTATTTGCTGCATCTAATCTTTGGAAAAAATGACGATTTTTTTTTTATTACTGTCAAATACCAAACTAACAACACACTTTTGTGTTTTTTACTTAATTTAAATAAGAAAACATTGGAGAAAATCATTGTCCATTTGTTTTCACATAAACATTACACTTAAGAGGAGAGATGATTAGGACTACCAATATCAAATTTTACAAAACACATTAACAAAAAATGATCAACAAAGATTGAACTATAAAGTAAAAATAACATACGTTTTATGCAAATTCTGCCTTCTCCCCCCATGATAAAACCTGAACTCCTCGCACTAATTTGAAGATGCTACCCGACCCCCACCCTACTTCTGCTTGCAAATAGTCTTATAAAAGTACAGCGACACCCTTTAAATGCTTATTTGTCAAAATACTTCACAGTTCTGTAAAGAATTCCTTCAATACGAATGCAAGAAAATACCATTCATAAGTTGTTGTTTTTGAACCCCACTGACATATTTATCAAGACATTATTAGAGATGAAATATGTTGATAGTTTGAAAGGCTATTGGGATAAATTGCAATAGGATATAAGTCAGGATGGAATACAGGAACATCATTTTGATTCTCCTAGGTTGCACTACATACTCAGCTGTTTATTTTGATGAGGGATTTTTCAATGTTAATCTTTTGTGAGAGAAATGTCAAACACAATTCAATATCACAATAAATATCAGGACTAAAGAATTTTTCTGTAGTGTTGAAAGACCCTAGTGTACATCAGCATGAGCCACATTATATACATGTACATATCCCCTTCACATTTATTTTGCCATTTACAGACTGAATTACATCTACTACACACATGAAAAGAAATTAGTTTTTTATCTAACTGCATGGTACATGATTTGTGATCTTTATAATGGTAACATGTCAAGAATATAGTTTTCATACAAATCATGATCAGAACCAAACGCAAAATATCAAAGAAAGTTCGTTTCCCCCCAAAATAAATTATTTGTGTAAATGGGAAAATATCAGGCAAGGGAAGCACCCCTGGCATTCTGACAAGCACCATTGCCACAAATGGTGGAATATTTGTATATCTTTAGTAGGAATGTGTACATGTAGTTAATGACCCATGAACACACTGCAGAGTTACCACCACCACCACATTTTCTAGAGGATAATAACAGCTTTTATGCCGTAAAGGAGGTTTTAGAATGTGTGCCCTTTTTCCCAAAATCAAATAGATTGTATGTGCATCCAGACACACCTTTCTAACATGAAATGATGACATGCAACTAAATATATATGCTAATGTATGAATACACTACACACTGAATATACATGTATACTGAATGAAAATAAATGAGAAATGGAAAAGTGTATCACAGAATGAAAAGAGTGACGTTGATGATGATAATGATGAATATTCCAAACAGCGATCTAAACTAGATAAATGAATGTATAATATGACTAACATCTACCAATCTCTAATATCAGCAATCCAATGGCCTTTTCTAATTCTGGGCTCCATAACACCAAGGTTTGCTATCAATTACTCAACTGCAGTGGCCAATCAAATTCTTTGTAGCATGTGCATTTTGAATGAAACACCAACCAAGAACCAATCAAGAGTGTTCTTCCATATCCACTATCCATTACAAACCTTGGTGTTACAGAGCCCACAAGGGAGCATTTCACGAAACAAATGGCCAGGGACTTTCAATGACTATTTGTTATAAGCTACCAAAATCCTTGCATCTAAATGGCTCAGAGCAAATCTGTCAGTGAAAAATCACTGAATATTCATTTCATGAAACACTCCCCTGGCTTGTGTCAATGCACATTGAAACATACCAACATGAGGAGCGCAAAAGAAATCAATTGTAAACAAGACAACATTGAAAAAAAAAAACAGATATGCTAGGAAAGAAGTATATTTTGTTTTTTGACTTACAGTATGACTATCGTCCTTGTTAGTAGCAAGATGTATCCCCTCCATACAGTAATCTTCCAAAAGAGCTAGTCCTGCAAAACAAAAGGGATACTTTTCATTTAAAGGGATATTTAAAACCTCTCTAAAGATTCAGTAAAGATTCATTTATATTGATTATATCTGCCTTTCTCATTCTCCTTGTATATTGTCAAATACCCCAGAATAGGAGCCAACTTGGTAGGGTTGAGTATCAACTTGAACTAACCAGAGATGCCAAGTTCACAGACCAGGGGGGCGTTTCATAAAGCTGTTCGTAAGTTAAGAGCGACTTTAAGAACGACTGGTGATCCTTTCTTACGCGCTAAACCATCGCCTATGGTGTATACCATTTACCAAAAGAAATGTTCACCAGTCGTTCTTAAAGTCGTTCTTATCTTACGAATAGCTTTATGAAACACCCCCCTGGTCTGTGAACTTGGCATCTCTGGGTAGTTCAAGTTGAGATTTTCTGTGAATCTGAGTGAGATCACAGACATTGTGTACAATGTATATGGGTATAGGCTGTGATAGTTACGTGAGACAGAGATTTGAGGGGATGAACAAGAGTCCAAAATGCTTGAGTCTCATGCATAATGCATGAGACTTGGTAGCTCTGACTAACATTCCAATCTTCCACAAGTGTTTTGACCATCTAATCTTTTTTCATCCAGTGATTCTCGGTGAAAATTCTAATTTTAATGGAAATTAAGGATTTATTATCAATTTCTCTTAGAACACTCATGGGTAGAGTATAAGTAAAGAAGAGAACAAAATATGTATTTTTCATATCTGGTGGGACCAAATGGTAATTTCATTAATATTTTATCAAGCACAATTTAATCACAGGGGCATTCAAGAGGTTCATCCTACAATGATTAGGACAAACTTGATGATTTGTACCACTTGCTCTACTAGAAGATGGTCTAATTCTCAAATCATCAAGCACCATCATGGCTAAACCAATTTGGTCTACTATCAAGTTAATTTAGTTCGACCAAGTAAAAAAGACAACAATTTTGAGGCTTCTTTTTTACAACCTACTGGCTAAATGAGGAAAAACATTATTTGCTTCATTTTCAGCGGCTCCTTTTCCCAACCTACTGGCTAAATCAGGCAAAACATTATTTGTTTTATTTTCAGCGGCTACTTTTGACAACCTGTGTAAATATCCTACTTTGTAGTAAACTGGGATCTTATGGGCTCTTTTATTTTCCAAGGCTATATAGACCATTTCGAGAGAGAAATTGCCCCAAGCCCCCGTGTATTTTATTTCCCTGGATCCAACCAACACTTGGTTGATTACTCACTTGTGACTACAGGTATAATTTAGTCTGACGCCCTGATGGTTTAACTCCCTCTTCACCTACGTCGGGGGCAGATCCAAGATTTTTCAAAAGGGGTACATTTTTCAGATGAAAAAAAAAAAGAATTTTAATCTAAAAATGAAGGTCATTTCATTTGGTCCACAAGAAATTTGACAAGCAAAAAAAAAAAGTCCTCACTTTCAAGTTTTGATTATGGCTCTCAAAAGGGGGGCATGAGTTGGATCCGCCACTGGTCTACATATCATTTTGCACTATGTTAGTAGACCAACTGGTTGCAGATGAACTAGAGTTAGACCATGTGGGATGAGACACAATAGAAAGTAGGCGAAGTGGGTGTAGACCAAGTGATAATTTATCAACCTAGGCTACATTTCATAAAAAGATGACATGATAGGAACTCTTGCTGGAATGTCAACTACCATGACAAAAATGAGAATTCTGCATCCTGAAGTTGACATTGCCCGCTGGGGGGGTACTCACAAAATAAGGTATACGGGGATGTGCTGCTGGAATGGGTCACTTTTTTAGAAGAAACCCCTAAACATGGGGTCTGGTTTTATGCTGGAAAATCCCTTTGGCCCCAATTTATAGATACTGGCCTTAAACATGGGTCCATATTCTTCTCAAATTTTGGGTGGTAACTTTTTTTTTTGCTTGTCAAATTTTAATAAATCCTTAATAATGGGTACCTTTTTAGTCAAAATGACCAGTAAATATGGGTATGGGGTTTGAATCTTCAGCCGCACACCCCGTCCAAACCTAATCTAAGTACCCCCCTCCCCCCAGACATTCCAACAAGAGTTGCTATCATACAAACTTTTTGTGAAACGGTGCCCCGATGACTCACCTCTCGCCTGTGTCCTGTGGTACTTCCTCACCCATTCATCAAGGAGGATGTTGTAGTAGCGAGGAGCCTCAAAGAACCGATGGTACTTCTGGGAGGTGGGACTCGGGAAGGCTCGCTCAAAGCCGCCCCGCCGGCTGAACTCATCCTCCGTCTGGACCAGGTGCCGGATGTCATCGGGGGTCAGCGTGTCAAGGATGGACATCTTACATTGCTATTAATGAAGATTCAAGATTTATCACAACATATTGTCAAAGCTTAATAGCTGGATTGGCAAATGTTTCACACAACAAAATCAAAATAACACAAAAAAAAACAAGCAAAAGAACAATTCAAGAAATCATGAAAACAGCTACATGTACAATAAAATATCAAATATTATGATAAATTCTAGTGGTAGGAGGAATCTTTAAATGGGATGAATCACTACTTTGGCAACAAACTTTGTATCGAAAAAAAGAGATATGAGTACTTAATCACAGGGCTGATTTTATCAATTGATTTATTGATTACAATAATCATTATGTACAGGGCCATGGTGTTCTTGTTATATAATTCAATGTATTTGATTACGCTTATGTATAATTCTTACAAGATGTAAACAAGTGACATGAGAATCGTCAACACTGCAAGAGAAGCAGCATCTCTATCTTGCAGGCAAAAATTATTTTGTTTTTTTCAGGGGCTACATTTCACAAAATATCTGCAATAATTGGATAAGCTTTAATATTGTAGTGAATGGGGATGTTCTAAGACTATTTTGAGCATTTCGGAAGCAAAATTGCCCCCAGCCCCTGAGCAATTATTTCCCTCCCATCTTGCCTTGTTTGGCAGACGAGACAAACAAAATATCTCTGGTAGTACTAGTAGGATGCTTTCTCTAGAAATCATAAGAGACCATATGTGAACAAGCCTTACCTCATCTATATGCTTCTGTGTGTAGAATGCATGCTTGGCCCGTTCATCCTTGGCTAGATGATTGGTGTAGAGATTTTTATTCATGATCACGCCGCTGTAGTCCACCCTGCAAGGGAAAGCACAAGCAGTTATCTCATCATATACTCGGACCTAGTGGTCCCTGTACGAAATCCATGTGAAATAAAGAATTCAGAAGTCAACATATTAATATGTAAATAGCTACAGCCACTGGCAAATCTATCGAGTTACTGTTCATGGAATGATTGCACTTCCATTTCATGTCAACTAGTATGCGTAAAAGCCTATTTCGACAAAATTACATGAAATTTTCACTTTGCCAAACATTTTTCACAAGAATTGTACAAAGCGACCATCCTGAAAAGCTTTACACTCTGAATACAAGCTCACTTCAAAGTAATCTATATAGGGACAGTGATTTTCCGTTTCAAAAAAATACCTTTTCCGTTTCAGAAAATCTTAAATTCCGTTTCGGCATGTCAGAAAACGGAAATTCCGTTTCCCTATAGACTTTGTACACACGGAAAAGTGACAATTCCGTTTACCCATCCAGTAGCAATAAGACAAGTTAATGCTCGCGCTGGTCAAAATTTGGATCTGTCACTGTACCAACAACGCAGTAGGATCCGCTCTATTCGGATCTATGCGGGCACAAAACATATTTTGACACATATCTAACATGAATACATCCTCACCTTTCACATTTCTAGCATATTTCACTGTTGAATGAACTTTTATAGATAATTTTGGGGGGTTTTGGACATCGTTTCGAGCAGTCAATGATTTCATTCTATCCGCCATTTTGGATTTCAAGATCGTGCTGTACATTATCAAACATAGAGGGCAGCAAAACACGACCTGCATGTGAATGATTTCCATACGGCCGATCGACTGTACCCTGCCAGAGCGGCCGGGAAGGACCGCGGCGAGGGGTACGATCGGGTGTGAAGGAGTGAAGAGCAGTCACGATGTGTTGATTTTGTTGTGATTGTGGTGAAGTGAGATCGTGTTTTGTGGCCATTTAATATTCGTATTTTGTTGAGATTTTGGAGTAATTTATGTTACTGTTCTGTGTTTTTTGAGGAATAATATGTTTTCTGTGACTTTCCGTTTGAAATACCACTTTCCGTTTCAAAAGACCATTTCCGTGAATTCCGTCCGTTTTCCGCGATCGCGGAAAATCACTGTCCCTATCTATAAAACAAACACATCTTGTAATCAACTAATATGAGAAGTCCATTATGGATTAGTGCATTGACTTTTTCTTCTTGGTTCGACTACAAATATTCCTGCCATTCACAAGACAAAAGGAGTGTTCCAAAGAAAATGTTTGATGATTTCTGTCATACTCACTTTGTCATACCATTCGGAGGTAGCACTGAAGTGAAGACGTCATTCTTATCAGGGATCATAAAGCTGCTTATATTGAGGAGATCCTTGATCATTTCACCTTTGACCTGAACATCAAGCTCCGCGTTGGAATGTAGACTGTTACAAGAGAAAATCACATCATGAAAGGGGATTTGTGAAAGTAGATTGGAAATTCAGTTATCAAATAAGTCCCCAGTTTTGGGCGATATGAAAAGCTGATAAATGGAATTCAAGAAGTACATTCGTATAAATTTTCCTTTAAATACAATTAAAAAAAAGAGGAAGAGGTGCTAATATACAGTATTTACATAGAAATAATAGAAAATACAAGAACAGGAAGATACCCCAATTAATATACCAATATGCATAAATTGTCAAGCAAAATATTAAAAACATATGTTATACAATTCTTGAAGAAGACATCATTTTATCTATTTAAAATACCATTTTCAAGATGAGATTGCACAATTTTTTTTTCAAAGAATGCATGTTTTGTGAATAAAAAAAAATACATGATTGTTTTAATTGATGACCTTACCTTGGAGAGATATTAACCTCTAGAATCCAAGGGCGTAGATTCTCATCCAGCATGATATCAAAACCAAAGAGTTCATGGACGGAGAAACGACTTTTACAGTTGGCCTTGATCATACTGTTCACTTGAGACTCAGCACTGTAAGAATTACAAGGTAACAGGAGGGGAATGCAATTCATTCATTCAATCCATAATAATTTTGAAGTTTATTATCAATCACTTGATGTTCTTCAAATCTGTAAAAATACTATGGCCCATATTCTTAGGTCGGGTTTAACTTAAACTCAGGTTTAAAGTTGTGGTTTAAGTATGGATGGCCAATTGTTACATAAATCACTAACAGTAGAGATATCATATTTCAGCTCATTTGGCTCTTAAATAATTCATAATTGTCTAGGAAGTATAAATAGATGATTAACTTCACCATCGATGAATCAGGAAAGAGCACAGCAAACATAAGAAACATACAACTTAATAACAAATTTTGACACCTTTGGCTTTCCATAATTTTAGCACAGAGTTAGACCATGGTCTAAGTTAAACCTAACTTCAGAATACGGGCCCATGACCCCAAACATTGTTAACTTGACATTACATTGTATGGTTAGGATCCTCCTATAAAGAGATGCGGAAGACAGATTTTTCAAAGCTGATTATGAATCCCCTTTACATTAATGAACCTCCACGCATTTTAAATTTCAAATTTTGATCTAGATAAGAAATACAGCTATATCACATGGACCAGTTCATAACAACCAACTGCTTATGAAGTTTTTCTTGTCTCCTTTTGCCTACTATACAGATTTGACTGTATAACCTTTTCGAAAATACAAATATTTAAAAAAAATCATCCCTTCTCTCTACTTTGCCTCTTTTCATCAAAATACAAGGTTAAATATTGAATGATTACAGCTTTACTCACCACACTATAGTTTTGACAACCACATCTTTGATAGACTCCCATACAGCATTAGTGTCAACGCCATCTTTCTGCATAAAGCCCCACAATGCTTTCAAACTCCTGTGAAAAGAGAAGATGGGTTATAATGCAATAATGATGCAAATGATATGTCATAAAAAAGATTTCTTTTTAAATATTTCTAAGAAACTTTCTGTCCTCATCCTTCCTGAATAATAAAAAAAACCTAAAGGAAAATGGATTTCTCTCTATCAGGGTTCCCAGCTTTTCAAGAAAACGAAATTCCCTCATTTTTCCCTGATGAAGTTTAAAAATTCCCTGATAATTATTTAAACCCATTCCCAATTTCACATGTTTCTTAAGTTGTTGCAGTGAATTACATGTCATTTCAGTATAAAAACAATAATGTAAATCTAATTAGTACCACCATAACCAGTTATTCAATGGATGTTGTTTTGACATGCAACAAAATATAACAGAGTCTGACTGACTACCATGCTTTGGACTTTTGGGCTGATCAAAATTCCCTGATTTTTCCCTCATTTGAGGCATTTTCCCTGATTTGAGATAATTTTTATCAAATTCCCTGATTTTTCCCTGACTGGAAAAAAGTAAAATAATTTTCTGTGATTTCCCTGATGGGCTGGGAACCCTGTATATTAATTGAAAATCAAAGAAATTCATATCAAGCAAAAAACATCAATTAAGCACTAGCACTTTCAATGAACCCATGATGACCTTTAGTCAACTGAACTACATTTAGCATGGATAAAGTTCAGGAGCAACTGACTGAGAAAGGAATGATGTACATTACTGAAATCGACCTTCCTGTAATGAACATCATGCATCCTGTCACCCCACATTCCAAATCAACAAAGATGTTAATTACATCATTACATCAAGCCACCTGTTAATTACATTGTGAATTACACTGTTGGTATGTCAGCAAACTACAACTGAGTACATATCTGTCAATCAGAGTTTTCATATCAATTATATATTTCTTTAACTCAGTAAGGTTGTTGACCTTAATTATCATAAATCTGCAATTTATTACCGGTAATCAAATTTGCAGGGAAATCTGTACCTTGCCATTACCACAACCCAAAGTCAATTACTAAACTTTTTGACTGATTTTGGAAAATACAGTTTCCAAGGCAAAACCCTGCTCTTTTCCTTTCCCTAAGAAATTGGGAAGTATTACAAAATCGGTCGATGATTTCAAATAATCAATGAAGGGCTTGTTTTTTCTTTGTAACTAAGATCACTTGGCAGGCATATTATAATTTTAAAGGGAAGCCCAACAAATCCATATCTAGCTGATTTGAACAGTTAGAGGTAAGCCTGGGACTTTGAAAGTTTATTTTGAAGATCTTTTTTTTTATCAGTGCTCGACAGTGATTTTTTTTTCTTCTATCGCCTATACTGGTGGACCAAAGTAATACAGAAATACAATAGAAATTCAGTGTAAAGAATACAAAAATTTACCAGTTTAAACACTGAATTTCCCCTCAGTTTCATACGATTATAAACTTGAAACCATAAATCAATCAATTGAGACTATGAAAATAAGGTTACAATGTAAGATTTATCATCTTTCTTGCTTGAATTAATCGACCTTTAACAATATAATCCTCATTGCATTTTGTTTTGGCACTGACATCAATGCAATCTCATAATTACTCCAATTGAGTTAGTACCGTTGTGGGGGTAAGTAAGAGGTGAACAGCATAGCAGGTGCCCCGTTTCAGAAAGACTTACTGTATTTCGAAAAACTATCATCCTTGACTGAGTAGACTCCTTTTTTTTCTTCTTCTTCATTTTATGTTCTTTTCTCGCTCTCACTCTTCCTATGATTCTATCTCTTATCTAATTTTTCTTTCTCACTTTCCTTATTCTTATGTTGCAATGTGTGATTGCGGGTGTATGTGCTTTTTCATAGACCTATGGTGTGCAGGCCTTTAGCTAATACTTATGTTTTTTAAACAAAGATATTTTAATGTTATTTTTTGTATTTTATTGTTTTTCTCAATTGTAATTTAGGGCCTCAAATTTCAGCACAGGATGCTTTTTCAGTGGTCCTGGCTCATTCTTATATGTTTGTTTACTTTTGTAACTTCTTGATTGTTTTAATTTGCCAAATGAAATTGAATTGAAATTGAAAAAATCAGTTTATTGTATTTCTATGGAATACTTGATAGTAATTTGCTACTGAACCCTGTTACCATGCTTGCTGCTATGGTTGTAACCATAATGGTCATAACTAATAGTCGTAAATCTTTATAAAACGGCGCCGCAGTTTGAAATAAATAAGTAATGCCAACCAGTAGCGGACCGTGACCCTGAGGAGACAAAGCATTGGGGGGGGGCACTGCATTGTTTGTGAACAATGCCGTGCCCCCCCCAATGCTTTGTCTCCTCAGGGTCACGGTCCGCCACTGATGCCAACAAAGAATGCAACTAATGTTACAGCCAATAAATTCAGGTTTTATAGTGTATATTATCAGCGGAGGACACAATTTCGTCCCTTCCCTGTATCAACGTACCATTTGTGGCCTTGGCATGCCGTGCTATCCGAGTTAGGAGTGAAGTCTGCGTTCTTCTTGTTAATGCTGTAGTTGGTCAGGTGCATGAACTTGTTTGACAGGCTCTTCATAGAAGAGGAGTATCTGAAGCAGAAAATAGTTTGTATTCATTAACATTTTATCGCTTACTCCATTATCATTTTTTTTTTTCATGTGAACTTGTTAATTAAGATACTTACAGTGACTAAGCATAAATAATTTATGTTTTAAATTGATTATAGTTTGATTCTTAACTTATTTCAGCTGATAAAACAGCCTTCTGGAATATGAAAAATACATATTTATCAGTATCACCACATACTCGTATCATATTTCATGTTTTTCTCCATATAATGAAAAATACAAGTTGATTCCTCCAAGAATGTTTCATCAATCTAAGAATTGATTTTAAATCGATTTAAGTCGGTGAAACACACCCGAGGGGCCTGTTGCATAAACTCTTTACGTTTACAAACACCAGCAAAAAGTGCAAACACTCAGGTAAGTAGAATCCAAGCATGCAATCAGTCGCGCTGATGTTGCAATTTTAATAATACATATTAGAGAAGCTCATAAATCACAAGAGTTCTTGAATCACATCTATATAACAATCATAAGTATCAATGATGCAATGTAGAAATCTTCATTCAAAGAAAATAACATTGAAACAGTTGTCTTTATTATCCCCCCCAAAAAAAAAATTTATTCAGCGTGCAAAGTTTTAAAACCCCAACTTACTTCATGGTAGCAAATCTGGCAAGACCATTGGAAAAGATGTAGATGCGGAGGGGGTCGTAGCTACTGACGTAGACATAGATGCGTAGATCAAACTTACTCCCGTTGATCAGGTAGGGCTTGGCAAGATAGCGCTGGACGATGACTGCTCTCCTACGAGGTATCTGGCTCCACTTGTGAATAACCCTAATGCCAATACCTCGTGCTGATGCAGGCTGGATAAAAGTTTGACAAGATAAGAGAGGTATTTCAAATGATTTTGAAATATATAAAAGGCAGAGGAATTTGGAATTGGGTGACATGTTTAACCTGTTGAAAACAGAGAAACAGGCTCGGGTCTGAGGAAAATGTGTAGTTTAGCATGATTAGCCAGTCTTCAAGTGGTTAAAATTAGCCTAATTACAATAAATCTGGTATTATTCAGTTTTCATGAAGAGTGGGATATAATTTGCTGACATCGATTTTGTGAAAAGCGCTGGAAATACTTGTGATAGAGTTACATCTGGACAACACCAGTAACTGGGTTCGCACAGGAATGGAATCAATAGAATGGGTTTACACAATTTCCGCAGTAAAGGCCAAGTTACATCGGAACCGAATCAACTGCGAATCCATCCGAATACAAGTATTTGGATGATTTTGAGAGTATTCTGTTCTCCCTCCGCGATTGCAAGAAAATTCAGAAAGGATTCGGAAACATTTGAATCCATCGAAACCATCCGAATTACGCCGAATTCAGCTATAATCGGTCCAAATTTATGCGGGAGAATTTATTTTCACCATGTAAGGTAGTCCTCAAAAGAACTGTTGGGTATTCTTTCGGATACACTCCTGAGGAATAGCAGAGTTCACGAAACACCAAGACCACCAGTGCTTTTAAGAACCTAACATATTGAAAGCGAAAATTTTATCATCTAAACACAGTATTGCTCAAACTGTAACAATTATCTTGTATTTTGTTTTATGTGTAATGCCATTTTTAAAACTTTGAAATCTCACCGGTTTTAGGATCCACTTTTGCTTCTGACCTCCGTCCTCCCATGCCCTCTTGAGTAGCTTAAGGTCAAAGGGCAGTACGTAGGTCTGCGGAAAAAAGTTGTAGTCCTTCTTGCCGTAGTGGAGCTGCATACGGTGCAGGTTACGCCAAAGCCGGTCCTTGCGCCCGATTTGAAACGACCCCGGTACGTGGTTCACTTTTTGGTACTCTCGTATAGACTTGAAGCCGGAAGCTTTCATATGCTTGCCCCAATAGCCAAGCCACTCATTTGCCTCTGTACAATACAAATAAATATAAGGTTAAGAATGATTAGAAAATGTAGATTTCAACTCTAAATTGAAAATGGTAATCCCCATAAGTTGCAAAACAGCCCCTATAAATTAAAACTTGTGACACGAAGATGAAAACTGTAATATCCCTCTCTCCCACCTCCTTGTCCTCATTATCCTCCTTCCCCCTCCTCCTCCTCATTCGCCCTCATCATCCTCCTAGAAAATAACCCGTTTGCAGGTGTGCAACCAAATCATCCAAAACAAGAATTCCAGAGCTTTATACTTACTCTTTGTTGCCCTGAATCCTGATCTTGCGATGCAGTTCTTGACAACGTGGGGTGTGATTGGACTCATCCTCCATTTCAACAGTTTCCTCAGCTCCCAAGGCAAAGACACAACTATTCAATGAAATGAGTCAAGGGGAATGTGGCATATTAAAGGTAATGGCCCATATTCTGAAGTTCGGTTGACTTTACAGGCCACGGTTTAATTCTTGTGTTAGAACTATGGGAAGCCAAAAATTTTCTAGCTGCATTTTATATCATAAGATTTCTATCTTTGCTTGACTCTTCCTTCATATTTTTATAATGAAAAGAACTATTCAGTAATATTACAAGTCAGTTATAAATGATTTGAGTGTTAAATGAGCTGACAAATTGAAGTTTAACTGTAAGAGACACCTGTCAAAATTGGCTATCCATAGTTAAACCACAACTTAGCCCAGAGTTCAAATTAAACTAGAGTTCAGAATACAGGCCAATGTGCATTCTAATAATCGGCAAGGTGAAATAGAAAGAGTTCTCAACACATGATCTAATTAGGGATACAACTTCCATGACAACACCTCGTAAACAGTAGGCCTAAACATGAACTCATGTCAAGTTGTGACATTATTTTATGACAAAGACATCACTTCTACAGTATGTGTATAGGTGTAACGGTTAAAACTTTTTCAAAATTTATCAAATTTATAACTATCTTGTTTGTATAATTTCATTCAAGCTTTCATCCATCTGTTGAATACATTTTTAATTCTTCTTTTAAATAAATTTGTCATTTTCAGAATAGGAGAGATCAGAACCTGTTTGGTTATCCCCAACAAAGTTGATGGTTGGTGGAACCTTGCTGAAGAGACTTGCCGACAGAGGAGGCTGGGCATCGTCAGTTCCTGTCGTCAGCAACTCAAGAACTCGCTCGCTCTTGGACTTGGAGCCCAGGATCGATGTATCGATGCCGTTCGTCTTCTTGAGGAGGTCGTCGATGGCAGAGAGACTCCCACCTTTACTGCTGCCTCCACGCTTTGTGGAGGACATGCTATATGTGGAGTATGTATCGGATTCATCTAAAAAGAAAGTAAAGTGATTGAAAAGAATATTGGTAATGGCATAAATGATTTGGGGTAGAATGCAGTGTGGTGCACTGGAAAAATCCAGGCTGAGTTTTTTTTTAATGGCATCTTCAAATAGGCTAAAATAGTGAGGATATTTTTTTCAATTAACATCCAGAGTGTCTTCAAAATGGGGTGTTGAGAAATAATTTTTTTAAAATTAGGAGAGAAATACTGCATTAAGAACTTTTCCATTTCTGTACAAAAGGCAAACAATTATCTGGTATAACTTTTCCCTTGAATTTTCACTGCAATCTGTTCACCTGGATGCTCTGAGAATATTTAAGACCATCCCAAGTGCATCTGTCAGTACCAATTTGAGAGATTCAGATAAAAGCCACAAACTATACCCAGGACTTGAAACACTGAGATATAGCCATACAAAAGGGTACAATTAAAGTGATACAGATGCACAAATAGGTAGAGTGAAATAATGAGAAAATCACCTTAAGACTACGTCACATACATGTAAACTACATGCATATCAAGTTATCAACATGCTGATTTATATTTTTTTAATCCATTAACTCTTAAAAAAAATTAAATCAATTGGGAGCATTCCCAACAGAATAGATATCATACATGTAGAAGTGAATATTGAACCTTACACAACACACAAACAAATCCCAAATACCAGTAAAAGTTACAGTTTTGTACCATCCTTCAAATCTAACATTTACAGACTCACCATACAGGCAAGAAAGACCTGCCAAAAAGCAATGTAAATTTTGGGGAAAAAAAGGAATGTTAAAAATCACATTAATAAAACATTATGCTTTAATATGATGTTATGCAAATAAATTGATAGGCCTACAATCTACCTGTAGCAGAACATATAGGCCTAGGTGTATTTGTTCAACAATATACGATATGCCAACATGACTGCAATACAGCAATGCATACATGTAGTGATGCAAGAATGCTCTCAGCATACGAATGAATGGAGGGGTGCCACCTGGAGGGGGCACTCACATATATTGGTGGTACGGGGACGTGCCGCTTTGATGACCCCCTTTTTCAGACCCAATTTTCAGTTCTCTAGATACTCCGAATGACAAAAGTTCAGTTCAGAAGCCGCCCAGCCCCCCTCGCAAGACCCCCGTTACAAGACATCTCAGTTCTCCAGCCCTACCAAAATTGTCCAGCGCGAGCACCGCATGCAAGAGATGCACGTACGTCTTTGCAACTCCCTACATAATAACTAGTAGCCGCTCTATGCATGGCGAGTGCATGCACAGCGCTATGGTGCAATGTATTTGCAGTGCCGCGATCCCGTTCCGTAGACCATATTTTTCACACCGCTCGGTATATATTTAGTTCCCAAGAACTGTATTTTACCCTTTTAGTCAGTTCCTTAGACCCCCATTACAGAGTTTCGTGAGGCACGCCCCCATAAAAAATAATTTGAGTGCCCCCCCCCCCGGGGGTGCCATGTTAACCCACAATAACTTGCCCTTCTAATCCTCCATCCAAAATTACTTAAAGAAATCTTGATTCTCAAGTTTGTACGTGTATGCCGACTCAGTTGCATCAGAATCGAGGCTAAAGCAAACAAATGATTAATGGGGGCAATACTACATTAATCCTCAGTTATAACCCCCAAAATCTTACATATTGAGACTTGATGCACCCCAGGCCTGGCCGTATGTACTGTATGTTAAAGTAGGTTCTTCAGAGGCCCCACAAGGTTCAAATTTCAATCTTGGTATATTTCACTAGGAAATCTCTATAACGATAACAATAATTACATGTATCCTGGTAATTATTTTAATCTTACCATCATCCATTCCATCGTCATCCAAACCGTCTAGACCGTCATCCTCATCAAAGTCATCATAAGATGCGCCATCTCCAGGCATCCGCTCACTGAGGGGACAGACAAAATTCACAGCACTTTATAAGGCACAGAATTACTAAAAAAAAGGTCAAGTATAGAGTACCGAAGCAATGAAATCATACACATATGTTTTTGCATTTCAGCTTTTTTTGAGACCATGTCTTGAATTGTATTTGGATAAACTGTGATCATATACATGTACATGTAGGCCTACATAAAAATCTATTATTTTTTATTTGGAGAATGATCAAAACATAAGTTTTTCACCTGGACTAGTACATGAACATGTGCATGAAGGTCCTGGTAACCAACAGGTTAATTTTATATCTACAATGCCTACATGTAGTTAAATCCTCTCAGATATCAGAGGGTTTTTTTTTCTTAGTTACACACAACCAAAGTAAAAATCAGAGTAATGCCTATCAATTATTCATAGTTTTTCATACATTGAACTTTAATCATCAAATATTCACAGAGTACCTGTGACAACCAAGGATACTCAGAATCTAAGTGGCAACTGTGTTAAAAAAGTTCAAAGGCTGTCAATTTAATGAAAAGCAATTGTATGTGGGTGAAAAACCGATGTAAAAATTGTCTGAAACTGCTCACCAAGCACACAAAAAGTTCATAATACAGTATACTATTACTTGGTGTGGAGACACCACGACATAAACTTAATAGACACCATTATCATCTCCATCACCACAACCATCACCATGTAATTGTTACTGACAATTCAACATCATCATCACAATAATCACCATGCTAATCAATCATTATCAGCACATCATCACCATCATCATTACCATCATCATTTGACATAATTATAATCATCATCAACATTACAATCATCATCATCATCAATACAATTATCATTTTACATCATCATACATGTACAATGTAATCATTCATCATCACCATCATCATTGTCATCATTATAATTATCATTAATGTTGTCACTATGCTTGTCACTTCACAATTTTTTATATAAAAAACACTTGCCTTAACCCGGATCTCATTTTCCCACTGAAAAACAAAGTGATAATATTGACTACAATTATTTACATCCTGAAAACCACCCATTTTTTAACTCCCACGAATAAGTGAGATACAATTAAATTTGCAACACTAAAAAATCCCTTCTTTAGTATCAATACCATCCATTCATCATCATCTTCATCAGCACCTCCAAAAAAATAAAAATTATATTTTTGTCCTTACACTTTGTGCATGTAATTAAGCTTACCTCATGAGGGGATCAAATTGTTCTTCTTCATTCTCATCCACATCACACCATTCTTCTCCATCTTCAGACAGACTGTCCTTTCTAGTTTTACCACTCTTCTTGCTTTGTTCACTTCCAGTCCCTGACAAAGATGACACCACCTCCTTCCTCCTAGTCGGACTCATAGTCGAAGGCGGATGGGGCAAAGGTCGCCCTCGGCCAATAGAACTTGACACCTTAGTATCAGTAAGCTTGCTTTGAGAGTTTGCAGAGTGGTAAGTCCGTCCACTCATAGCAGGCGGATTTCGCTTTGTTCCGCTTGAGGGTCGACCAGGACGTGCTCGTGTCCCGGTCGGAGGCTTGGTGTTTAGGGACGATTGCCGTATTGCACCATTCAGGCTACTGTTCTGAGTCTTGGCAAAAGGGGTTGACACGATACCAGACAGCCCCCTTGCACTGCCAGGACGATAATGGTCGGAGTCGCTGAGTGACCCATTGAGATTTGATCGATTGTTTCCACTGACTTTGTTGCTTGGCTGCTTTATCTGATTTCCTCCAGTGTGGATGGGATCCTCGGCTCCTACAGGCGGAATGGGTCTAGTCCTTAAGGATGGACGCTCCACCTGCTGCCTCAAAGGAAGCGGCTTGAGGTTCCCTGATAAGGCAAGGTTTTCCAGGCCCCTCTGAAGGGTGGCTCGGATTTCTTCTATCTGTGTTGCGGTAGCCATGATGTTTGTTACAACTACATTATTTCTTTTTGTTCAAGTCTTTGTTGGGAGATGCATTTTGTTCATTGGCTGTTGTCATCTTCAGAAGAAAGTTTTAACCCTGAAATACAAATAAAGCAAGAAAGATTTACTGACTAACAACATAATACAAACTTGCACTTAAAAAGATTTCCCATATATTTGGGGATCATTCCTCAGGGAAACAGAATACTCTACAATGAAAAAAGACTACTTTTATAATTACACACAAAAATGCACATGTTAGAATTATGCTAGTACATGCAGAATACTGAAAACCAAGAAATTATTTCCTACTTAATCATTTTGTTTGTTAAGATATCAAATGTACATGTAGGACAGAGCTTTCACAATGAAAAAAAATTGCAAATCAAAATTTCTAAAAACTTCACAGCATGTTTGATCGTTTGTGAACACCAAAAAATCAAAGAGAAATATGTTCCTAGCTATAGGTTACAAGTATCAAGCCATTGAAGTGGAGAAAAGAACAATATTCACATTACTGCTGCACCATTACATTGCATCAAAGCCATTTCAATGACAGAGGGTTTTTCTATAATTCAGTTTTTATTTTATACAATAAAAAATTAATTACATGGGAAATCACACATAGCATTATAATATAAACAAGAGGAGCACCTCTGGCAGTCTCACCTGCATCACACAATTCAATATAGCAGCAGTGCTGACTTTGAAAACTACTATAATCATTCACAATAAACACCATTCATATAATGATACAATACTACGTTCATTGAAAAGAAATGACATTTGACCTTGATCAGAATGCAACCCAAGACTTGTCAGTGATACTTGATTACCCCTATATCCACATTTTATATACTAAATCTATAAACTTTGAAAGTAGTTACCTACATGTAACTCCAAAATGGCCAAAGTTCAATTACGGTACCTTAACTTAATGATTGAATGAACTTTGACTTTGGTCATGTGACCTGAAAATCACATGAGATGTTCAATGATACTTGATTACTCTATGTCCAAGTTCTAAATCTAGTTTTAAATCAATTTTTATATTAGCGGTAGGCCTACCGGTAGGATTTATTTAATATTATAAAATAGCTCTGTATTTTTAAGCATCGTGATTGCCCAATACAAGTCACATGACATCCAACTTTTTGGTGCACTGCACGGCAGTGCAAAAGGTGCGCAACGAAAATTGATATTGCACGCTCGAGCAAACCAGTGCGGTAGAAGTCCCAGGTGAAGTCCAACAAAACTGTCTGTACCATACTTTATAAAATTGTTTGTGTTGCTATTTTATAAAACAAATAATGCACTCGCTCGATCATGCGTAAAAGGAAAAACAAAGATTGTGTTTATTATTTAAATAATTATATTTATTAGCCTATATAGGCATAGGGTAACGCACCCGGTATTCGGTCACTTAAGGGGAAATCGCCGGTAAAATAAATACTTACCTCATTTATTTGTAAATCCACCATCCAGGAGAAAGAAAATATTGTCCTCTTTCAGATTATTGAACTTTTTTAGAATATTGAATATCGTTGAACAAAATATTGCCGATAGACCGAGGTGGTGTTTTTCGCCCAGTATTCGGACACGCCGCCCAGAATTCGGTCGCGCGAAAATGCGCGATTTATCTACTGGTAACTATTCGACTTTCTCTCATGCTTACTGTTTTTTATTCCTTTTATGTGATCTCCACATCTTAATTATAAATTTCTAGTGTTTATTTTTTAATAATAGTAACAATAAAACATAATTAATCCACTAGAAATAACAGAACAGGTGGAAGAATTTAGACTGGACGGTATTGTTTGAAAGTTCGCCATGTGATGGCGTAAACTAAATATATATGTTTCATTATTCATTCTATGAAAATACATGTTCAATATAACTTTTGTATCTTTTTTCTATTCTCTCTTTACAGGCAAAACTCCTTTTTGTATTAGTTTACTTTGTTTATGATTTATAATTTCCTACTTTCAATCACTTGTTTTGCTTTCCGACGTTACATTTCATGTTATTTTTTCTGTTTTGTTTTGGTATTTATATGATCCCAACTTGCATGGTTTCGTACCTGTTTGCAGTTTTCATAGTCCTATGCATGCCCCGGATTTTTTTTCTTCCAAAATTTGTATTTTGCATGTTTATGACTTTGTCTGCTTTGTTTCGGTTTAGATCCATTATTTTATGCTCGTTAATAATACCTTTTTGCATGTATTTTTAGTTCCTCATTTTTAAGAGTTTTCAATTGGAATACTTTCAGATTATTTGTTTCTAAGACATGGAGGGCTAGATATAATTCTTGTATGATGTTTTCCCTGTTATTCCCCTTCTTTCCTATTTCCATTTTGCATGTTAGCATGTTTGACTCCCTCCAAAATAACCTTACTATTTTAGAATAATCTTTTCAATTAATTATTCAAGCATGATCTTAATGAAAATTGCCGAATATGTCAATTATAACATCGATAAAACTCAACATTTGATCCAAACGCAATTGAAAATAGGAAATATATATATTCACCTCTATTTTCAATTGCATTTGGGCCAAATGTTGAATTTTGTGAATATATTACCCACACAGTTTAATTTTCATTCGATATTCAATTAACATATCAAATAGTTCTGAAGGGTAATTAATCAAACTCACAATTAGCCCCTCGGACAATCAATTCATCAAACCCATCCAGTCAGTCATAAGAGTCATATTAGATAATTAAAGTATATGCCTAATCGGCAAACTGCCCTGTGCCCACTAACAACTTGAAGAGAATTTTTCAAACAGCCCCAGCAAACTTAGAAAATCAATCACTCAGTCATTAATCAGTCAAATTAGAAATACTATCAATCAGAAACCATTCACTCAAGATATCCGTCACGAAATCATTGAATAGATTATAAATCACCAAACTTATAATAAAACAGATAAATTGAAACTATGAAACTTTGTTTGTAAAATTCAAGCAGATATTCCTTTTTTTTTTTGCTGTTGTTTAATTGAAATCAATGGCAAGATAATTGTAATTAATCGTCATAAAAATGAATTTGGTATATTTCATTGATTTAAGGAAAGAATAGTTATACATAGGAAAATTAAATTTCGTTCCGTTTCACAAATATATAAAATGGATAAGAAATGACAAAAATACAATAAATTATACAAAAGAATATTGCACTGTAAATTAATGATTAGAAAAAATCAATATCAGCTGAAAAAAAGACAAAGTTGTTTTGGATAAGACAAATTATACTATAAAATATTTTAATGTAATATGGAATCTTTGTACATTAAAAGGGGTTATCCGGGCTGAAAATATTTATAGCTAAATAAAGAGTAAGATTGTCCGATTTTGATCAAATTTTCAGTTTTTCATTTGTCTGATTTAACTTCATCTGTTCGAACCATATTATTTTCAGGCCGGAGAACCCCTTTAAGAAGTAGTTCATATGGTATAAACAAAAATGTAAGTGTTCCAATGTTGTTTTTATCTTTAATAAGATTTATCCAGGTGTCTTTCATGTTAGATGTCATTCAAACATATAACCTAACAAAAATGGCACTTGAAATCCAGAGCGATGATCTCTTCATCTGTCAAACCGTCCAACCGTCGAGAGCAAACGATGTGAAGCCACCTTGCACAGTAACAGCAACCCACCCATTGATCCGGATCGTTGTCGTACGTGCCTTCGCATTCTGGACAGGTGTTGACATCGATATCAGGATGATCCTCTTCAGTGTTTTTCAACTTCGTCTTCCTCTTGCCATCTTCTTTTGCTTTCTTCTTCATGTCTCTCTCTTCTTTTCGTTTTCTCTTCTTTTCCTCTTCTTGATTTTTTGCCTCTTGCTTCTCTCTCAAGTACTTCAAATACGCATCACTACTAATGCATTTTGGAAGATCTTCTCCTTTCCGTCTCCCTGACTTCACCCTGGTGATCTGAGGGTACCGAAGGTGCTTCTCCAGTGGAAGGGAGAAGGAAGATGGGCCTGCAGACGTTGACGTTGACTGGGTAGCATCCCCGGAGGGACCAGGGGCCTGGGTGTTTACCTCAGCATTTACATCCCTCTCATCCTGTACCTCCCTGTATACAGAAGCTGGTGCCAGCTTCTCCTTTGCATAGTTCTTGGAGAACGGAAAAATGCCAGTAGCTCTGAAGGCGGATTTTACCAACTCCTTCCTTCTGCTGACATCTTCCCATGGTCCTCTAAACACGCTTGCAAAGGTGTACTTCGTCACACATTGGCCTGGATGATCTTGGCGATACTGGCGCTCAGCTCGAGCCCATGCTGACTTAAGTGGCTTGAAGAATGCCACATCACAGGGTTGAATGATGTGGCTGGCATGAGCTGGTAGTGGATACAACTCAACACCTGCCTCGTTGCAGAGCTTACCGACCTCATAATTGATGTGGCTGCTATGGCCGTCGACGAGTAGAAGAACGGGTTTGGGGATTCCATGGTCTTCAACCCAAGGGATAAAGCTATTTCCCACATACTCGAAGAACACTTCGCTTGTCATCCATCCACTCTCGCTCCTACCCAGGCAAGCTTCGGGCCCATCCTTGAGTGGATTTTCCTTGAATCTTTGGCCAGCTATAACGATGGTGGGAGGAAGCACATCACCCGAGGCCGAGATCGTGGCCAGGAAGGTAACCTGGGACTTATTACTTGACCCTACTGAGCTTACAGTGCGGCTACCCTTGGTTGCAATTATTTTTGACATCTTTCCACTCAGGGGGAATCTGCTTTCATCACAGTTGAAGATCCGACGTGGCGAATTGAGGATCGATGAGCAATCCTTGGTGACTAGGTACTCATTCAGATCATTGTAGAACTTATCCATCTTCTCCGTGGTTCCCACAGCCCTTTCACTGCCGAGGAGTTCTGGCTTCCTTTCCGAGAGCTCGGGGTGTCGCTTGAAGAAGCACCTCAGCCACTTCTTTCCAGGCATCCCCTCCTTGAAAGGAGTCTTCCTCTTATCGTCCATGACTATCTTCTTGACAGTCTATTGAATTGAGCAATAAAAACGGAAGAGAAGGGCGTAGTAAATGCTTCTCTGGACATGATCGAGGAGCCAAAGTAGATGGATGGTCTTCTGATCATCAAAACCAGGTCAACACTAGTCCTAGCTACAATTTCAAACCATACCTCATTGGAATATTGGATCCATAATATTTCTAACCTGTTCGTGACAATTATAATGTACCAATTAAGTCATTAAAATTAAAATTAATTATATATTTTTCTCTGTTCTTATGGCTATCATGGCTATACCTAATGACTTTAAGACTCGTGTGTGTTGGCTCAGGTAGTAGGGCATCTACGTTGAAATACAAACTGAAAATTGATTTCATTGTAATCTTTATCGTCATTTTCATAAATATCATCAAAAGTATCATAATCATTATCATAACTGTCATTATTGTCATAATCATCAGTACTTTTATTGTGTCAATCATTATCAATATCGTCAGAAATATTATCTTTCTTATACATAGTGGAATCCTCGTAAAACCTTAATGATTGTAATGTTATGAAAGTATAGAGAACTTCAGATATAAATATGTTGCAACGGGCAAGGAACACCAACAAAAGAAAACAATGCTTTCTTGGAAATGTTAATTTCGAACAAACGCTTTTTTGTGAATATTGATATTTTGGTTATAATTAGTGAAATACATAAACATCTCACCTGATGACATTGCCCATCTCTCCTCCCTTCATCGCCAAAATTACTTACCACATCTGCTCTTCACCTCGGATGATGATCCAGGCCTACTCTTCTATTTCTTTGACTCTGTTTTTGCTTCTCATTATTTATTTTCATGTGCTTTAGTATTTTTTCTCCTTTCTTCTTTCTCACTTCTTTTCAACCTTCTCATCTCTCTCCGTCTCCCATATAAACATTTTACTCTTTGTATGTTTCTCCCTCATTAGTCATACTCTGGACTATCAAAGCAATACTACAAGGGGAAACGAGTATTCGAGTCAGTTCGGTTCATTTATTTAACTTCCTAATATTTACAATCACAGGAACAGGAAAAACTACAACAGAAAATTAAATCAATATTAAATAAATAAGAGAACAAAATATTACAAAAAAATGAAATAGTAGAACTGTTGACGAAAAGGAAAAGCAACAGATGTACTCAAATTGTTTTTGGATTACCTGCTGCAACTCTAGCCTGTTCACACCAAACCCTATTCTCGACATCTCCTGGGCCCATTTGGCGATTTTTGCTTCCTCAGCAAAGTTGAGGTATGGGCACGGCCCTTGGGTAGATTTGATTGGTGTCTTTCCAGCGACCTGAGGAGATACAGGTAAGGAGAAAATATATCTTTTATTAGCAGAACCTAAATTAGATTAAAAGAAGTGATAATTTATAGGAGCGACTTTCACATATTTTAAGTTTCATTATTAGAACACAAAAAGTGTTTTTTGTGTGTAATTTTCACTTTGGTATGTAGACCCTCTTTACTTTATATATAAATGTTGGCTTGGAGATTTTACATATTTTAAGTTTCCTTATTAGAACACAAAGAGTTTTTTTTTGTCACTTTCATTTTGGTATACAGACCATACTTACTTTATCTATAAGCGTTGACTTTGGGATCCCATACGTTTCTGCGGCTTTTCTGATCGACATTTTATCCATGCGGATACGTGTGACCGCCTCATCCACTTGTTCTTGATTATAAGTCCTGTATTTATTCCTCGGCATTTTTGCAACCTTCATGAAATACAAGAAAAGTGATTAAATATTGATTTTTAAAATAAATAAATGGGCCAGGGAATCAAAAGGCTCTCATTAGAGATGATGAGGATTTAAGTATGGGGTTTTATTAAATTACACTTTTAGAAATATATATATATTTACCATAATCGGGCTTAATTTGGTTTTAATACAGAATACATTTTTTAAAAAATAAATAATTGTACTTTTATCCATGTTTATATGAAAATTGAAAGTCTATATTAATAATAATAAAAATAGGCATTTATATGGCTCCATCTATCTAGAAATATTCTATTCCGAGGCGCACATGAAAAAAGAAACTACTCTCACAACTGTGGGTGAACTGAGTAACATCGCCAACTTATTCACAATAAAAATGGTAGGCCAGAGACAACTGATAATTCCATTGCCTATAGCAACAGCGAATTTAAATTTTAAGAATGATAGTTCATCACTTAACCATAACATAATCATTAGAATAAACTAGGCCCCCAATATTTAAAACTTGAGAAAATGAAACTCTTATATTGAGCGTTTGTGGAATCAACATTATCTTTTTATCACATTCGTCACCCCAAAGCATTGCATTCGGCCATCATCCCTTATTTTTTTATACCATGAACAAATGATCTGTTATATTCTATATCTAAATTAGTAGGAAATAGCATCCATTTAAAAATCGAAGATGTATTTGAAAATATTGAATGAGATATATTTTAAAAAGAAATAAGAAAAATTGCTTCCCTTGTCGGCAAATAACGAAGCGTCTTTGCCGGCAAGTTTTAAGCAATTGCGCTGGCAAAGCACTCAATGTTGCCTGACCGAATAGTGGACTAGCGCCCTCTCAAGGCAAGGTAGACGTATGAAGTCTTCTTGCGCTCGCCTGAACCCGCCATTTGCGATTTTGCTGCGACAGAGTGAACATCTCAACTCTCCTCTACACACTCGTACCAAATTCATTCCACAAGAACACATATTTATAGTACCATAAACGTCTACAAATGGCTATGCGTCTTAACTCACCTGCTAACGGAACCCGGAAGTTGAGAAGCTCGGCGTCACCGGCGAATTTCTAGGTGATTTTGGAGAAGTTTAAGTAGGTGTCCTTACGTCCCTGTTTGAACTGTGTGGGTGTCTTGTACTGGTGTCTGATTTGTGCAAGTTTCGAAGCTTATGAATTATTCATGAGTTTCTCACAGCTGTTCAAACAGCTGCTTGACCGAATTCTGGATCGTGACCGAATAATGGGTGCGCTACCCTATATATGATTATGGTAGCGGATGATCGACGAGTAAAATATGTACGTTTGGTGATAGTTCATTTACTTAGTATTCGTTTCAGTGCCGTGTTTCACATGGCATCATAAAAAATGAACGACACGAAAGACGGTCTTTGCAAAGCTAAGCCAAACTTTAAAGACCCTTTCATGCAGTGGGCCCCTGTGCCTGGCTGTGGCTGTACGTTACTCCTCGCATGCCCCGCGCCGACGCGTCCATATACTTCACATAGACTCTCACCATTCTCGCGTTGCAAATGACCGGCTTGACTGAAGTGAATATGACTGAGCTGAGCTCCGGCCTCACTATACTGGTACAACAAACATACTGCCCTGATTATCAACGATCGCCTTCGAATATGAAACAAAACACGAAATCCTCTTGCATTATCATTTAGCAACAGATCTTGGTCAAAACTTAAAGTAATTTTAACCCAGTCTCAGCCCATGCAGATCGACAATCAATGCAGTAAATGTATGCAGCAGCAACGCTTAGCAACAATTAGATTTTCTACCAGGATTTTCACGGTACGTGTCATCCAGCAATTCCTGTGTATGCGTGCGCATTGGACGATCTTTGTATTAAACGTCTGGAAATACGTTTATCAAATTTATGACCTTTGACATGTTGATGCGGTCGCATAATTAATGCGCGAGATTTAAATTCGTGTTTCACACATCAGCAGCAATTCTGCAGCATATTTGCCGCAAATTGGCAAAATGTTGAGCTGAAACAACTTTCGCATTTCCATTGAAAGGAACAATTACGATGGCTGTACATGAGCAGAAGTTGATGTCGGGTTCGCAATTGGAGAACACCATGAACACGAACGCTTCCGTGCTTCTCGGCTCGACTGCCGAGCTTGAAGTTGAACTCGGCGAACCAAAACTAGCAGCAGAACGGTGAGTGGTTGTGACCCGGCGCCAGGCCTGTCCCACCGGCGATGATATCCGCTGGCGTAAGGCTGCCTTGCGATGCCCAGCTGACAGTTGGCAAATCATGATGTAGGCATGTGCCCCGCCCCCCCCCTGACAAATTGTTATTGGCTCTAAATAGTTTTACAAGTTTTTACTGAAACAAGAAAATATGTATGATGGGGGCCGGGACCTAAGTAAAGCTACGCACTTTGTTTTCAAACAATAAAAACTGTCTCAATTTTAATATCAACAAATTATATTTCAGTTTTCACTAATTTGTGGCAAACATTCTGAAATCTGAAGATCATTTTTTAAGTAACCAAGAGAAGAAAATATCGCAAAACTCACTAATAAGAAAATCCCACAGTTTTTTTTTCCGAACACCTCTTGACTTTGCCGCCCGATGTAGAAAGGGGTCCTAAAGCTACGCACTCAATTTATCATGCAAAAACTAGTATTTCTTGTGCCTCAATTTCTAAAGTATATTCTAATTATTATAGGATAAAATGAAATTAAAGTGAATATAACTCCGAAATTGCAAACAGTTGTTGGTTTTCTCTGCATTTAGCGATTTACTAGCTGCAGCCTCTGTAGAAAAATTTGAATAGGAATCGTTCGCCACTCTGCAGTCACAGTTCCGCACACAGAGTGCGCATTTGCCATAAAAACTGCATGCGCAATGAGTGGTGCGTAGCTTTAGGACCCTCGCAGCTTTAGGACACCCTACCATACGTTTATTGGTTAGATATTTTATGTTACAATTTTGTATAGACCGTTGCATGAGCTGGCGGCTGTCTGTTTTGATGAGTTTTTCAACATTATTTTTTTAATTTCATTTCTCCTTGTAGTAGACGGCTCACTATTGTGCAGCCACCATTAGGGGGTTAATCCCCCCGTCAGGACTTATCGATTTTTGTCTTTATTTCATGAAATATATATTTAAAGAACTTGTCCAAAATAAAGATCCGTTTTGGCCAAAAATGCACCAAAACTGGAAAAAAAATCAACTTAAAACTGGAAAAAAACCCAGTAACTTACTTCGGCTGTCGCGCACCTGCCAGCTGCCACTTTCTGGTTTATCTGAACTTTTTTAATACATAAATGGCCATTGAGTCCCTGTGTACAGATCGAGTTAGAACTTCGGTGACTCTAGTGGAGCCAGCAGAGTTCAGCGGAACAACCAACATGAATGACAGTGATTTAATTGACACCTTGTTTGGGACTTTGGGTTTTAATTGTAATTCATTGAATTGTCCAATCTATTTAATTTCATGATCTCTTTGACTTTACACTGTTCAATATTGTATTCACACATCTTTCCCTTTTTCAACACTGCATCCCTGTACATGCATATATTATCTTCTCAATCTAAATTTTCCAATATCCCCCTTTTTCCATTTTGTCATTTTGGTGTACAGTTGTTGATTTATTAATCTATTCATTATTTGTATGAACTAGATTAATATGGAAAAATATTATAAAGCTGTAGTGTTTTAGAAAATACAAGCTTTACAAAAATTTAAATGAAGTAATATATTCTTCAAATTATTTACAGATTGCTGATAGACGAGCTGGATGATGAAGATGAAGAAATCTTCTTTGGACCTATGACTGATAAGGAGAAACTAAAATCCAGGAAGATGCGAAGAAAGACAGAAGTTTTCAAGCCTGGGTTCCGAAGCAAGTGTGGTAAAGAGAAGGAAGAGGACAAAGAGGGGGAAGAGGAAGACTTGGCTGAAGTTAAAAGTTCACTGGAAATGGTTCATGATGATGTCCTTCATCTTGATGGTAGTGAGGGAAGTTGTTTTGTTGATTTGCCACCTTTGATGTCATCACAGAGCATCTTCCCTGTAGAACTAGAAAGTGACATTGGCTCTCCTGGTACAAAGAATGGAGAAATTTCAAAAGAGGATTCAGCAAGTATCACGGGCCCGTTCACACACCATACACCATTACCCAGTATGAAGAATGTTAGGAATTCAGAATCAGATGTCAGTGTGAATGCACCACCATTTAGTCTGGTCACTGTGTCCCCGCAAGCAGAAGCTGCAGTGATGAGTGAGGGTTACTGTTCTTGCAGTGTGGAGCTTTTCAATGCTGCAGAGAGTGCAACTAGGGATGATTCAACTGACACTGAGACTGTGGGCATGGAGCAAGGAGCAAGTAAGGATGCCAACTTGGTATCATTCTCGTTATTGCAACCAGAGGAAACAAAATTAAGCAGTTGTGACAAATCTGGAGGTGTTAGTCCAAAGCAGTCTTCTAAAGATGACCTTGATGAGCCATTGGAAGATGAAGGAACTGATAAAATGGATTCTGCAGCAGCATCCCAACACCAGCCAATGCCAACTGATCAAGTCAAATCCTCTTCCTTGCCAGAAATGAAACCAACTATACTATTGAAACCAACCCCATGTTTGCCTTCTGGACAGAGCACCATTATTTATTCAAGCCCATTGTTAATTCCAACAACTGTACAAAGAGTCCAAATGCAGCAGCCAGTTTGTGCTGACAACATTAATCTCATTCCTGTACATGTACCTACGTATAAGGTTGAGGGAATGGACAATTTACAAGCAGGAATGGATGTGGCCCGTCAAACAAATCACTGTTCAGTGGATGAAAATTCTGTTCCATCTTCTTTTTACCATGGGAACTCTGCCTTTGGAAAACCAGCGATGAAAGGGGATGTCCTGTCTGCCTCTCAAGCAGCCAGAGGGTTTACCCAGAATCAGGACTTGCTGGCCACCCCAGGATCAGTCCCACAGTTTCAGCAACCATCAGATGTCAAAAATTCATGCCAAGCAACTGACAGTGAGCAAGGTGTCTGCACTTCTTCAGCAAACATGCTGCATAAGGAAAATGTCAATCCAGTTCATCAATCGAACACACTACAGGCATCTTCTGACCCTTCTGCCAAGTTTCAGGTACTATCCTCTATCTCTTCACCAGGAGTGTCTGCTCTCGGTAACAAGCAGTTCCTGAATTTTCCACCAGTTGATGTGCAGCAGGCAGCATCACCTAGAGTTCTCCAAGTTTCCAACAGGCCGACGTGTCCTGGGTCACCCTCTGCTGCTAGTCGTCAGCGGTTGATTGACGAGAAGAGAGCCCTCTTGGCCCGCCTGAGAGCAGAGAAGCAGGAACTTCAGCAGCGAATAAAAGAAGATAATGAGAAGGTGAGTAGTACACTGTTACAATCAAAACCTACAGATACTATGGGGGTCAAACTCCATTCAAAGCCTGGTCAATATATATTCAGGCTGTGAAGCATATTAAATTTATAAGTCTTATCCAGTTTGGGAATTCTACCTTGCATATTATTCTTTACTGGCCTATAATTTGACTTACGGTATGTAAAGTAAATAAAATAAGATTTGCTCAATGTGATCTTCATTCTTCAATAATTGTTACATCTTTGCCCTTTTTTAAAAATGTAGTTTTCTTCCATGTAAGAAGGGCTACTTTACATTTAAGTTTAATGGGACCTTGGGGTGTGGGGAAAGGTAGAGAGAGGGTAAAATTTTGTCCGTGTTTTCATGTACTCTTTTTCTACATACAGTACAAAGATTTATCGTTTAGATTTAACCACTTGACTGCTATAGGCTGTAATGCGCAGTGACCCCCCTGGTGCTGCTGAATGGGACTAACAAGTTAGATATATTTTGGACTACAACCAACAGCAACTTGGGGGAAAAAATTCGAAATAATCACATCACTTTCCTCATCACTATTTCCAATATCCATTAAAAAAATCATCCTCCCCTTCTGACCCAGATCTTTCACTAAATTTATCACTCCTATCGTCAAAAGTTTTGTCAAAATCCTTCTGATTCACTTCTCCACTGCGAGCCGCCATTTTGAACTGAGCGTCGTACACTTTCACTATGGCAAAGTGAATGCAAACATTTATAAATCACTGCAAAAGTTTCGATAACTTTTGTGGAATAGTGCCATCTGGTGTCAATAGTCTGAAATTTGATATACACAAGCTGTTTTCATCGTAGGGGTATTAACAGCGCGGTGCTGACGCCTCAAACAGAAGATAGGTCAAGCACGTAATATTACGTGCCTCGCACAGATCGTACGCTCGCCCAGCATGTAATATTACGTGCTAGTGCTACGCAGTCAAGTGGTTAAGTTGTTGCTCTAATTATCATAGACCCTGCGTATTATCTCTCTGGATCTCATTGAACTCTTGATGTCATTAACTCTTGTTACAGTGCTTCAACATGAAGCTTGAGAATGCGGCTGCTCTACAGAGTAACATGGCCAGAGGGATGACTCCAATGTTTGATCGGTTACCAGCCCAAGGGTGTGACGGTCCTGCCGCCCTTACACTGGTGAGTTCAGGGGGACCCTGTAACACAAAGCTTGTCGCTTTATAGTAGGGCATATTTTTAAAGTTTATTTCATTGATCACCATGTGCAATTGAGTGTAGAAATCAACTGTATGATCAGTCACTAAGCTTCTTGTTTCCGGCCCCAGATGTGTCATTATACGAGTTATCAGATCTAAGTTAGATGTGGATCTACTGCTTGGACATTGAGAAAAGTTTTATTCAACAACAGATTTTTTTGGATCCACAGAAATCAGTTCTACGTAGAACAAATACATTATATGACACATTTTTGCATATTTTGGTCTAAAAAAAATGCCAACTTTAAAAGGCAATCATTTGAATTGTTAAAGAAAGTTTGAAGGTTTAACTCTATGATTGGTTGTATCTTTTAATTGACTTGAAACACAACCTTAGAGCAGAAAAGATGGGTGTTTCAGAAAGCTGTTCATTAGTTACAGGAATTTATCTTAATGAATGACTGGTGATCCTTTCTTGTATATTTACCCACCAGATTTCCATTGGTGTTGATTTAGTTTCAAAGATAGGTTCACCAGTTGTTCTTAAGTCGCTCGTAACTTACAGACAGCTTTATGAAACATCCACCAGAACATATAAATCATGATAATATGATATTGCAAGTGATTGTTGCTCATTTACAATTTATATTAGACTGAACGTGAATTGGAGGTGGTGACCAAGCTGCATACCATTAGGAATAGTCAGCATACTGCGTCAGACCATACACAGTCTCCCTGTCAACAAGATATCCACCACAGAGGTAGGTATAGCTCTTGAAATACATGGGTCTGTATTTAACATGAACTCTGGTTTAACATAAACTATGGTCTATTGAAGTATGGGCTAGACTTATGGGAAGCCAAAATGTCAAAATTGCAGTTACATTTTCCTATTTTTACTTGGCTTTTTCCTCATGTTTTAATGATGAAAAGAACTATTTCAGTAATTACTCCCTGTCAGTTATGAATGATTTGAGTTTCAAATGAGCTGGCAAAATGAACTTGCACTGTTAGAGGTACCTGTCACAATTGGCTATCCATAGTTAAAACACAACTTTAGACCATAGTTCAAATTAAACCAAAGTTCAGAATATTTGTCAGGGAATCTTCTGGTTATGTCTGCCTCCTTCAAGATTGAAGATTCTTGCTAAACACTTTAAAGTGTTGTTTGTGTTTGTTTTTTTTTGATTGATTGCATGATTGATTGCATTTATTCTTTTTCATTCCAAATTTAACAAAAGTTACAATGTAAAGCATAACACAGAAATGAAAAAAGGGAACCCACTGGAAACCAAAGCTTGTTAGTATGGGTTCCCTGCAATAAATAGTTAAAGTATATCTTTGATCAATGAAATTCAATTTGTAAATTAAAAAGGTTTGTACAATGAAAAAGAATACCAGTGGGGTCAAGCTTTTTATGTTTACTAACTAAGTTACAATTAACAGAGAAAATGTTATATCGTGCCCCTGCTGTATAAATAAAAAAAAAACCTAAGTTCAGGAGTGTTTGAACAGACAATCACTTGGACAAGAGAGGACGAATACTAAAAACAAAACAAAGACAAAAACAAAAACGGCACACACACAAACAAAAAACAAAACAGAACAGGACAAGACAGCAAAAAAAAAAGGAAAAGAAACAAAATGGCACACACACACACAAACAAAAACAAAACAACCACAGTTTCAACCACAGTCTGATTATTTTTTGTGTGTTTACAGTTTTTGTCTCACCTGCGAAGCAAAGTGAGACTATAGGCGCCGCTTTTCCGACGGCGGCGGCGGCGTCAACATCAAATCTTAACCTGAGGTTAAGTTTTTGAAATGACGTCATAACTTAGAAAGTATATGGACCTAGTTAATGAAACTTGGCCATAAGGTTAATCAAGTATTACTGAACATCCTATTAGAGTTTCATGTCACATGACCAAGGTAAAGGTCATTTAGGGTCAATGAACTTAGACCATGTTGGAGGAATCAACATCGAAATCTTAACCTGAGGTTAAGTTTTTGAAATGTCATCATAACTTAGAAAATATATGGACCTAGTTCATGAAACTTGGACATAAGGTTAATCAAGTATCACTGAACATCCTGCATGAGTTTCACGTCACATGACCAAGGTCAAAGGTCATTTAGGGTCAATGAACTTTGGCCGAATTGGGGATATCTGTTGAATTCCCATCATAACTTTGAAAGTTTATGGATCTGATTCATGAAACTTGGACATAATAGTAATCAAGCATCACTGAAAATTTTGTGCAAGTTTCAGGTCTCATGATTAAGGTCAAAGGTCATTTAGGGTCAATGAACTTTGGCTGAATCGGGGGTATCTGTTGAATTACCATCATAACTTTGAAAGTTTATTGGTCTAGTTCATTAAACTTGGACATTAGAGTAATCAAGTATCACTGAACATCCTGTGTGCGTTTCAGGTCACATGACCAAGGTCAAAGGTCAATGAACTTTGGCCGAATTGGGTGTATCTGTTGAATTACCATCATAACTTTGAAAGTTTATGGATCTGATTCATGAAACTTGTACATAAGAGTAATCAAGTAACACTGAACATCCTGTTCGAGTTTCAGGTCACATGATCAAGGTCAAAGGTCATGTAAGGTCAATGAACTTTGGCCATGTTGGGGTTTTTTGTTGAATAACCATCATATCTCTGTAAGTTTATTGGTCTAGTTCATAAAAAGTGGACATAAGAGTAACCATGTATCACTGAACATCTTGTGCGAGTTAGAGTAGTATTCAAAGTCAGCACTGCTGCTATATTGAACCGCGTGATGCAGGTGAGACGGCCAGAGGCATTCCACTTGTCTAATAATTCTATGCACATATTTTGAAGATGTGTGAGGTTTTACTGATTTTGCAAGAACAAGAACTAATAACAGAGGTACTTGGAATTATCTGATCGCTAGCGACCCAAAACAGACAGGTTAGCGCATGAACATAGGGTCAATTTTTAACACTTGATCATTGTGTACAATTTATCATACTTTTCAACTGTATAAATCATGCACAAAGCTTTATTTTTAAGAGCTCCTGATTGGCTCAGTCATTCAGAATTAAACCACACTCAGTGTAGTCTTGCCCACAGACTTCAATGATTCTATTATACACTTTTTTATTTTTGTCATATTTTTTTCAGATCACTCTCGTCTTCACTGGCATGAGGATTTGATAATAAACATTGAAGAGTTGTCAAGTCCCAGCCGACCTCGATGTAAGGCAAAGACTATCCTCTCAAAGGTATGTGCAGTTCAATCTGGACCCCATATACAAAGGTTAGCAATAAGTCGCTAAATGAAATGGCCTATCAGGATCATTGTTGCGTGTGCATTTTGCTCAGTAGGCTGACTAGGAACCAATCAGAATTGCTCTTTCAAATTAGCGATTAATCAATACCGTTTGTGTTACAGGGACCTAATGTTATCTATGTGGTGTGATTCAAATGAGCCCCATCCTATAGTTTGTGTGTGGCCGATTGAATGATGCTCAATTTCTACAGGCAACAAAAGTGCTTGAAATTGTCATGGTCATAAATCCTATACATCCTTCATTCCACCACTCTCTCTTATGTGATATTAAACTTGATTATATCTTAGTTATGTCCTAAACCCTGTATAACACAAACATTAATATACCTTTAAGCAAAATGTGACAAACATTCAGATGGTGTCATAAGAGCTTAGATAATTTGATTGGCATATGATGCTAGTTCCCTGCTTATATGCAATAGGATTAGAACACCACTAATTGGCCTTATTATGGAATTGCCTATCAAGGTTCTGTTCCCCTTAATGTTTTCCTAGTATCACAAAGTCAGTCACCTTTCCAGCTACCTTCATCATTCATTGCAAATGCAAGCATTTTGTTAAGCCAGGAATCATCTAAGCTTTGCAGACTGTTAAAAGTTTTGATTCATATATACACTGTAATACATGTGTATGAAGATGATTTGGAGTAAAAAAAAAATTATTGTCTCAATAAGATATATGTAACACCAAATATCTCTTTAATTCATCCATTCGATGATTAATCTTACCCTTCCTACCACTGCAGAAATGCCACAATTCCAACAGAAAAGGGACTGGTCTGAAGCAGTCATCATCAGTGCATTCTGGACAGCCTCGAGCCAGACAGCATCTCCTGTTTTGAATTAAGAGGGGCTTGGACCAAGCACTTCCTAGCTGATCACTGAAGGAGAATGACAGGTCTTAGTGAGCTGATGATTCCATGTCCAGGCCAATTAAAAGAATGCTAAGTCAATAACTATCTTCGCTGCATTCCTGAAAGCCTTGAGCCTGGCATCTCTTGTGGGCCTAATTGTTTTATAGAACAGGGGCCTGTTTCAAAAAAACTTTTTATATTTACAAATTTTCAGTTAGTGAAAAGCTACTGAAATCCATTGTGATTGGTTGATAGTAAACCTGTTATAAAAATTGTGCATTAGTTATTATAACAGTCTTTATGAAAAGGGACCCTGCACCAAAGCCTTGCTTGCTGATCTGAGATAGAGAGCAGAAGAAGCTTGGCTGTTCTTTATCAGCAGACAATTCACAGAATCTATAGTAGACTAATTGAAACACTTTAATCATGGAATAAAAATAGAGAAGAGGGAGTATGTGTCTGGAAACCTTTACCTTGGACAGTTTTTGGCCAACACACTCTGCAACAGATCGTTTAATATCAAGGACATTCCAAATATTATTCTTCAAATGTCATCATTATGTATATGATACCCTCAATCCAGACAACCTATGTTTTGAACCTGTAAATAGTCTTTGATCTAAGAGTGAAATTGAGAGCTTCCTGTGCAGATTCAATGTCCAGAGTCAGTCACAAAGAATTAATCATCGACTTCCATAGCTCAATTCTAGACAGCCTAGAGCCAGGTAACAGCTACATGTAGCAGAGGCTGATATTTAATCCTTTGGGATAATCATGTCAAAATTTGTTTATTAAGTTATAAACTGGGGTGCTGAATCACTTTGGATTCAAAATGACAAACATATAAAATTGCATTTTGGCCAATATCTTGTGAGCATTGCCAAAGAGGTTCTCTACCACAATGTGTCGTGATGCAGAAAGGTAAATTTGGCAAAGTTGAGGGTCTTAGGAAAGGCAAATTCTTTAGCTTCAGAAATTGTAATTCTCTGGAATTGAAATTTAGGGTTGTAAATGTAAGACCTGACAATGGAACATAATAGTGTGCCTCTTCCTTGAACAAAATATTGATTCTGGGTGTCTAATGATATCTGAAAAAAATAAGCTCAGGCAATTTGTGAAATGATTGCAAACTTTTACTTGCTTTTCGACCTGTTCAGAATGATCTTTGTATGGATACACTTTTATTATCCACTTTAACCAGAAACAAAGTGATGTATGTTTATTTACTTCCTGCAAATGGAATGGTAATTCAACGTTTATCATGTCAGAAAATATGCAGAACATATCTGTTTTTCATTGTATTATAAATAGAAAAAAGCAACAGAAAAGTAACAAATAAAAAAGTAAGCAAAAATAAGTAAATGAATTATGTACATAGTCCTGATAAAGACCACAGTTTGAAGCTATGATTAGCAATTGAATTTGCTATTTTATTTGTGCAAGCGATCATGAGACCAATGTTGGTACAAACTTTCCTGTACATTATATATAATTTTCTGTGCAATTGAGCTTGGTTTGATTTTAAGTTTTGATCATGATTCATTGTAAATTAAACACATTCATTATTCTATTTATTTCCTTGTTTGAAATCATGTAAATATATTTTGTCTAAATTTCATTTTTGACATTTTAGTGAATCTTGATATTGATTAATTGACATTTTTAATATATCAATCTGTACTGCCTGTGAAGGTATGCTTTATTATTATTGAATGCATGTCATACATTGGAAATTAAATGTAAACAAATTCTTTAAATTTACTTAGTACTATATGTACAGTGTAAAATTCACTTCTGATATGAGGGGGGGGGATATTGGGATTTTGGGGCAGTTCATAAAAGTTCTTGTGAAGGTGCATTTGAATGAATGTAATCCACAAAAGTTAAAAAGAAAGCTTGGTAACTCCCCTGACATTAACTTAGTTTTGATACTAAGCAACAGAAACATGGGAGAAACAATTGATGAAGTGTTGACAAGAATCCATGAAATTTGATTTCAGTGGCTGTGGCATCCTACAGTTGCTCCACAATATTAGTTAATAAATGTCAGTCACATAATATAAATTTAATTAGTTTTCACTGGTTCTTGATGAGAGGAAACATTTTTCTCATTGAAGTGCATGTATGTATGTTTTGGGTGATATATATTGGATGGAAAGGTAAAACCTCTCAGTTTCTTTACATAAAGGAAAGGGGTTATCCCCAAATTGTGGAAAACCTTCACAATTAATCCAATCCCTATTATAAACCATGCTTCTGAACCAAATGATTTCCGGCCGCTAGCACTAACATCAAATGTCATTAAGTTGTTACAGTATGAATGTGTCACTTGTTAAAGTGCCTTCATTAAAAAGGATGACTTTGTTTCTAATTACTGTTTGTTGTGTATCAAAATCTCTACATCTGCAAGCAAATTTGGACATCAATAAATACTTATTGAAGAGGAAAACAGGTATGGCACTTTTGTTTTCTCTTTTTTTTGTATGATATGATTATTGCTTCATAAGAAAGGACAGTGAATTCCACACAAGTTGAATTTAAAGATAAATACCAGTTGCAGTAACGATCTCAAAATGAGTTCGAACAGAATCCAATGAAAATACCACCAAAGTGTTTGTAAGTATAAATAAAAATGTGTGTCAAATAGCTCTAAAAGAAAATGTGTAATTGCTGAGAAATAAGCACAGAATTCCATCAAATGTCGGGTATTTTTGGAAGCAATATCAATACGTTGTCCCATATATGCTTTTCTGTGTTGGTGATCATCAGAGTTATCGATTTTGAGCTAATATTTCATGATATTACAAAGATTAGTTTACATGAATGTACCAGATGTAGATGCACTGGCGGATCGGGGGGGGGGGGGGGGTAGACAAAGCTGGCTTGTGCCACCCCCCCCCCCCTTGAGAAGCACAATTAAAATTTGTAATGTGAAAATGCTGTTAAAACAGAAGTGTGCCCCTCCCCGCCCCCATTAAAAAGTGAAGACCTTTTTTTTTTTGCTTGTCAAACCTTTCGTGGCCGAATGTCTTTTTGGGGTTAAAAACCTTTTGGAGGGGAGCTTGTCAAATTTTTCCTCGAGAAAATGTGCCCGGCCCTCAGAAAATCATGGATATTCCCCTGTCTAGATGTATGATGTTTTGACACAATCTTGATTTCAAAGACTTTTTCATGAAATAATTGCTGCAACTACTGTATTTTACCTTAATTCATATTTTGAAAGTAGCTTCGACTTCTATGATGACACAAAAGTTATGCACATTTGAAAGTACATTTTCTTTATTTCTGTGATTAAAATAAGAAGCTTATAAAAAGCTTGTGAAATGCTCAATTCAATCAGTTGAAGAAATAATAAGCAAGGTCATGTAAGACCAGCCAGGAAAGGAGGGTGTGGGTGAGCCCATGCAGAAGGGCGAGCTTGTTATTCGGGTAATTTCGGGAAGCAGAGCAGAGCATCCAGAGGTCATAGACTGGATGCAAGCATGCACAGACGAGAGAGGTTTGTACAATGTGAAACACTACAAAACAGATCATTTAGGAAAGGGCCATAATATCATATGTTCTCTAGGGGTATAAAGTACGTATTTGGGTATTGTAATAGGGTGGGGCGTGCAAAATGGCCTAAGGTAGTTACACAACTCACACTATTTTTTTCTTTTCCTTCTTAATTTTCTTTCTCTCTTATTCATTAGCTTGCCTTCCTCTACCCGCCCCCCGTAGCACCGCTATTTGCGATTTTTTTTAAATTTCATCTTTGGAGATACTGTGGCTGTAGAAGGGATAGAGGCTCGACAAGTCAAAAAGGATCCTCACTAAACATATCAGGAAAACTGTAAGAAAACTCGACCAAATCATTTTTTTCTCGTTTCATATTTTATTAGTGAGAGCTGCCATTACATTACTACTCATTGATTCACTTACTTATGTTTTTCTTCTGTCACTAGTTAATTTGATTTATGTACCATGTTGTTCGTCATCGATCCGCGAAGCGAAGCCCGATACTGCTAGCGGCATTGTAGCGGCCACCTCGTTATAGCCTCAGCCCGGAGTGCGGGCGGCACTGCCGTCTTCTATGCTGATCACCAAAGGGGGACTGGGCCGGGGCGCTCGTGCTCATATTACTATCCTGTCTGAAGTATCTAATTAAAGGCCTTATAAAGTTATAATTATCAAATCTTAAAATATAAGGCCTTATTTACAGAAAATAGTACAATAAATTAAAAATTTGATTTAGAAATAATTTTGATTGGTGCAGTGCGCATTTTATATCCTATTCTATTTTTAATGAGAGCGCTGTTATTGACCAAACAACAACATCCACTTTGAAGGCAGCTTTGTCTTTTTATGCTTTTATGATGATGCCCACTAAAAGCGTTAATTATTATAGCAAATTTGAAAAATTGAATTTTACTCAAATTTGGCATTTCTGAATGTTTTGTCTTGACATGTTATGAACTAGGCTATGGCAATCTGACATGTTTTGTTTTGGGAAAAAAATATATACCGGTACATGGCGGTAGACCCTAATTATTTTGGAAACTTGACTGGTGTTTATAGTTGAATTGTTTGGAATGACCTTTATTCAAGAGCTTCACTCAGGAAAAAAATAATCATTGTCTTTGTCTGGTATAGGTAAAAAAATGATGGAAAATGAAAAGGATGGAGATGCATGGATAGCTACAAACCACCCAAGAGAACTCACAGAAAATGAGAAACAAAGGCTTGCTGAAGATAAGACTTGTGTCTCAGATTTCAAGCAGAATAAGCTAGAGATAGAAGCCAAAAAGAACTGGGATCTCTTCTACAAGAGGAACTCTACAAATTTCTTCAAGGATAGACACTGGACAACCAGAGAGTTTGAGGAATTGATGTCAGAGGGTGAAGTAAGTACAGTTTGATTTTTTTTTTTTAGAAGACGTCAAAATTTATTTCGAAGGATGTTTTTTATAACTTGAAAATTATTCAACTCAATTGAAAATAAAAAACTTTACTTCTCAAATAAAAATTATGAGAAAAAATACCTAGTCGTCTTGAATCACTAAAAAATTAACATTTAATAACCTGACACAAGGAGCAACTGCTCACATTGAAATGTAAAAAAGCCGAAACTCTTACTTTTGGGTGGATTTTCGTCAAACCTCTATGTTGATTAATTTTTCTGAATTATCACACACTTCATATCAGGGTTGACTTGCCCATTCAGTGTTATTGATGGTTCATATGATTTTTTTTAAATAATAAATTGTGTTGTTCCTTTCTTTGTAATTTATCATACCAGGAAGGAAAGCAAAAATCACTATTAGAGGTTGGATGTGGTGTTGGCAACACAGTTTACCCCCTCATGAATGCTAGTCCAGATATCTTCATTCATTGCTGTGATTTCTCTCCAAGAGCTGTGCAGTTTGTAAAGGTATGAACTCATCATCATCGATTTACCATTATCATCATTGTCACCCTCACCACCATCATCATCAGTGTCATCACCACCTCCGTCATCACCATCGCCACCATCATCACCATCACCACCATCATCACCATCATCACCATCACCACCATCACCATCACCACCATCATCACCATCACCACCATCATCGTCACCACCATCATCACCACCATCATCATCACCACCATCATTACCATCACCACCATCATCATCACCACCATCATCACCATCATCACCACCACCATCATCACCACCATCACCACCATCATCAGTGTCATATCACCACTTCCATCATCATCACCCTCACCACCATCATCATCAAAATCATTTTTTTTTCATGATAGGCAAAAAATTTAAGTGTGAATCACTAGAATTTCTTCATACATGATATCTGATTATGTCTGATTATGGGTGTGCAGGTTAACCATGGCATCAGGTTTTTCCACTACTCGTATACAGATAGTGCAGTGCGTTCTCAACATGCAAAGGTGGTGACTCTCCTGAATGTACCGTCTGAGGGATGGAGTGTTTTCCTATCTAATATAGTCTGCATCTATGAAACTTGGGATGGGCAGGTTAGCACACAATGCAGTATTCAGTTATCCCTCTAGGATGAACCTAAGCTTATATGTAGATGAGCTAAAATCCCATGATATTTGGTTTGACAGGTAGACGCTTTACCAGATGAGTCAACTCGTTCCCTTTAGAATATCTTTGTCTTTGTTCAGGGTTGCAGGACTGCACATCCATTAATCTCACAGTGATATTTTCTCTTTTTTATTCCATGATGTAGGAGCACTCGTCGTTTAACCCAGCTCGTATCAATGCATTCCAGTGTGACGTCACATGTGATGATCTGACCAAACACATAGCTGCATCCAGTGTTGACATGGCAACCATGTTCTTTGTTCTCTCAGCGATCCATCCAGACAAAATGCTACAGTCAATTGAAAATATACATAGGGTAAATACTGTTATTAAAGGCAATTGAAAAGAAAAAATATTCAGTTAAAAAGTTAATTTTATGTAGGTTTACTAAATTACAGTGGGATATCTATCTATGCTCTTCCTATTATTTCCTTTTCCTATATTTTAAATACGTGGCTAGCATAAAGCATATCCCAACAAGATAGAATTTTGACAGATAATGGCAACATCAAGAATTCCCCCCAAACAATGACAGAAGAAATGAACAAGGGGGTATTGCAAGAGATAAATTGGAAGTTAGCTTTTAGGACAGAGAAAATTAATCATTAGTTTGCATCACTTGGAAAATTTTTGATCACTTATCTGCTTCTTCCTACAGAATGCACCAATAGAATTGGATAATATTGATAGTTGATACAGCAACTACAATATTTTAGCAATTGATATTTGAAATAGCAAATAAGTTTTCTTGCAATGCCTATTTATACTGGTGATTTGATGAACAGAGTTGAAGATGTTATTTACAAAATATTTTAGGTCTTTCAGATTTAAAGAGGCTCTGATCCATGTCTACATGTACATATACATGTTATTACCATTTGCAGCAATGGCAATGTAAAGAAGTGGAAATCTAGTCCATGTCTGATACTCTTTCTTGGTGTAAGCAAATCCTCCATGGAAATTTCAACTTGGAAAATGTTCCATAATAGAATTTATTGTTTATTAGAAGTGATTGCAATAGTTATTAGAATCTCCCATGCAATGGTTTCTTTTCGCTATCGCAGGTGATATGTCCAGGTGGACTGGTGTTGTTCAGAGACTATGGACTCTATGACCATGCCATGCTCAGGTTCAGCAAGGGACACAAACTCAGTGAAAACTTCTATGTTAGGCAGGATGGGACGAGAGCATACTACTTTTCTACAGGTACAGTTGCCCCCCACTCCCCCTACCCACTACTCATTCGTTCTTATTCTGTCTACACCAAGGTGTATTAAAGGGATGGTCCAAGCTGAAAATATTTATATCTTAATACATATAGTAGAATTCTCTGAGCAAAATGCCGAAAATTTTATCAAAATCAGAAAACAAATAATAAAGTTATTGCAGTTTAAAGTTTAGCAATATTTTGTGAAAACAGTTGTCATGAATATTCATTAGGTGAGCTGATGATTTTTTTCTTATGTTATTACATAAAATCATAATTATTTCATACTTGTGTGAATAATATGTCTCCCTTATGATGAAATAAGTTGCAGCAATAAAAATATAATGCACTAAATCAGTTGTCAATCCAATTTTTCTAATTCTTGGAGGAAAAATTGAATAAACCAATTTCATATAATAAAATACAAAAAAAAACAAGTGGGGATGTGACATCATCAGCCCACCTAATGAATATTCATGATGACTGTTTTTCACAAAACATTGCTTAACTTTAAAATTCAATAACTTTGTTATTTGTTATCCGATTTTGATGAAATTTTAGGCATTTTGCTCTACTCTATTTATTAAGCTATACATACTTTCAGCCCGGACCATCCCTTTAAATGGGTACCCAGTAGGAAGGAATTCCTTGAATGCTCAAACATGTGAACCAATCAGAAGAGTGTTTGCAAGTAACATAATAAGAGCTTGTATGTTTTTTGCCAAGCTATTAAGTGTACTTATTCTTTTCTTTTATGGCAATAAGTAAAAATGTATTATGTTTTACAATTTTTAGTCCACATTCCATCTTATCTTGTCTGCAGGCTTCACCTTCTCACACTGCATTTAATACATGGGTGTGTTTAATATTGAACTATATTTCCTCTTTCTATATTTTCTGCTTTTTTTCCTCAAGATTTGCTGTCAGATCTGTTCATCAAGGCTGGTTTTGATGTGGTCATCAACGAGTATGTCCACAGAGAGACGGTCAACAAGAAAGAAGGACTCTCTGTACCCAGGGTGTTTGTCCAGAGTAAATTTGTGAAGAGAACCATAGAGGATTCATGACACTTGTGGAAAGACTTCAATTCTGATGTTGCTGTTGGTGGTGAGAATTAAGGAATTCTCCTTGCATCACAAAGAGAGCAGACTATCACCTAGGTGATCTGGTAGAAGCTTCACCATTGGTGAAAGATGCTTCACACTTGCTAAAGTCGTGGTGTCGTTGCGATTGCTGAAAAGACGGCCATTGACAAATATGACCGTGAAACACCCAAGAATTGCATCCCGTAGCATGTTTCGCCCTACTGCCTGTTCTTGATTTCAAGTTGAGAATCCAACACAGAAATACTACAGACTGAATGACTCCCTCTCTCTCATTACGGAGTTTTCGATTTTCTGCGACTGCGATGTAGTGCTAGTTGATAGGAAGTGATTTTACCGCTCGTTCGGTATCACGTTCGTACATGGATGAAAAACAGTTTTGATTTCAGTCGACGTATCAGGCCACAGCATATACCAGCGTGATAAGTGAGTGGGCCGTGAGCCGATGCTTGGCCGGAGGATCAGGGGTAGCATCACACCACGAACCTGTGGGGCAACTTGAGGGTGCAACATTTGCACTCTTGCTCTTCGAATGCTTAAAAACGTTTTTCGTTATGTGAGAACATATACCAATATGAATCTCAGAGTGCGGACAACAATTAAAAATATCAAGAAAATGGATCGTTCAAATTACACAATTTCACGGAGCTGATCGCCGCAACCCTGGTAGGGTCAGGTTGCATGCGCAGAGCTCCGAAAATACCTTAATCTCATATGTCGTCTTCATTCTTCGCAGTAATGGAAAAGTGCCTATTGACTATTGTAGTACACCTGCAGGACAGCTTCTGTCACACACAGAAAAATAATTAATTTGATGCATCTCATTCCAGCCTTCAATGGAGTACCTCTGAAGATTTGCTTCTTGCACTTGAGATGCATGATAGCACGATCGATATTAGCTGTCTTGGGGTGAGTTTGCTTTGAGGCTAGATGGGATGATGTTGAAGAATGAGAAAAGTGAATTCCCTCTGGAAAATGCTGAACTTTTCTGTATGGGTTGAGAAATTTTGTCTAATAAATATAGCCATATTTCTATACGATGGGAATTACTTTTTTTTATATCTTTTTGTCTCATTTAAGGGAAGAGAGCAAAGTTTGTGAGAATATCTGTGGAACATATCTCAATGCATCTTGTCATTTATTTTCATTGATAACTGTTACAAGCTTCTGAAATCCTTTCATCAGATTGGCCGATAGCAAGTCACTCCATGAAATGCTCCCCTTCTGTTTATATGAATCTTAGTGAATCTGTATTTTATTGTGTGAAAGGATTGATTATACCACCTAAGAAAGGTCTAGTAAAACACTCCTTCATAAAGACTGAGAGTGAAGGGAATTGGAATAATCTGATAGTGAAGTACCTGTATGTGAGGGAAACCAAGAGAAAGGGTATGAATGGTGAGAGAGACTGAGAGAGCAGTTCAAGCTTGGAGAGAAAGGGAGGGGGGGGGATGTCGAGTGGGATGAGAAAAATGAAAGGAAGACAAAAAATAATTTAGAGGAGTATGAATCTTGGATTATCATGATATGAATAAAAGAAAGACATATTGGGAGGTGGAGGGAAAATTGAAATCTGCATTGATAGGGAAGGGTAGAGTGAGAAATACTTGCATTATCAGGAAGGTGATTCAGAAAGCTGTTAGAAGTTCTGCATGACTATGTGACTCGATCCTTTGTGCAGTCATAATCTTAATGTCATAATCTTAAAGTGGATTAGTCTTCGGACCTTGAAACAGAGGGTCGTGGGTTCGAATCCCAGCCATGGCGTAATTTCCTTCAGCAAGGAACTTATCCACATTGTGCTGCACTCGACCCAGGTGAGGTGAATGGGTACCCGGTAGGAAGAAATTCCTCGAATGCTCGAGCGCCCGATCAAGGTAGCCGTGCTAAAGCCGGGGTAATAATAGCAGGGCCCGCTGGGAGAACAGTTTTCGGAACTGAAGTGGCTACCCTGGGTAAATATGCCGCTATTATTATTATTAATGTTTGTGATTCACATCCATCGTGAATTAAAATTCATGCCAGTGTATTAATATTTGTCACAATTTTGAAGGCATTCAAGAAATTTAATCCTATGAGTTGATACACCACAGAAACCAAGTTGTCTCAATAGCAAAATTACAGGTTACTGGTTGTTTGTTAAAGGCCGTGAATAATTTAAAGTGAACAGCTTTTTGAAATGCCCACTTATATAGAAGAACAAGAGAAATTGAAAGAGGAGAGACGATTGCGAGAGGGGAAAATATGAATCCAATGGAATGAAAAAGTAGAAGTGGGAAGAGCAATTAGTGGAATTGTTAGAAATTGAAGCAAGATTATCATGAAATATGAGAATTGAAGAGATGCGTATCAAAAGACAGGTGGAGAGGAAAGTAAAGGCAAAGAACATCTCTCTCTTTTCCACCTCTTTCTCCCCCCCCCCCCCTCCTTTCGCACCTCCTCTCTCTTCAACTTTTTGCCCATCCCCTCACTTTGTCCTTCTTGACTTCTTTTTGTAACACCCCTCTCCCCACTCCGTCCATCTCACCCTTTCTCTCTTCCTCTTCTCTCTGTCCACCCTCTTCATCCCACCCTCCTGCCTATCCCTCCCCCCCCATGCTTCAGTGCTGTCAAACCTCTCAAAGATCTACAATCACAAAACAAAATAAATTCTATAAAAGCATTCATTTTATTTGAAAAAAAGTTTTACAAGATAGGAACTGATTACATTTCCCCTGCTACACAAATGTCTGTATAAATCTATACCTTGACACCAACCTGCCTCTTTCCCCAATACACAGGAAATTATGACTTTCGGCTAATCAGTTTGTCTAAGAAATGTTTGGTCTCGGTCCATGTCTAATCCAATTTTGTCTACAACACCTGTTCGTCTAATCATTACATACACAAAACCCGTTCACTACATGTAGTCTCCACTTGCTCTCTAGCCACAAGTTGGTATTTAAAAGAAAGCACCATTTGCAACTGATCGATCAATACTCAGCGGTGGCAAATCAATCATTACTCTACATTTCAAGATGCAGATCATCAATCAAATGCAACTTTCAATCAAATGCAAGATTCATGACTGCTCTTTGGAGCTGAAATTGACTTGTAATCGATTGCATATTTCTTACAAATCCCCATTAATCTTTCTGATTGGAAGTTACACCAAATGACTTTGGACAAAGGGAAGGCATAACCAACACCAAGTAGTATTTTGGAATACTTGGCCCAATTCAGTTGAATTCTATTTTTAACCAACTAGAGAAAAGAAGAAAACAAGTTTTGATTTGTCAAAACAATCATCAGACGAGATGGATAGTGGTGGAAGAAAATCAGGGATTGGGCAAAACTGATTATTGAATCAAGGGGTATATCTGATCTGGGGCTTGTTGAAGGCAATGCTGCATCCAAAATGCACAATGCCGATTGGTTGAGAGTCAAGATACATTGCATTTTTGGAGTTGTTGACTGCAACTTTTCCTGCAAAGAAGCCTTGTCAACTTTCACAGCGGATAGAATATATTTTTTTCATTTTGTTCAATAAAATGGTTCAAAACATTGAAATTAGTGACTGTAAGTCACAAGATGGTGTGAGAAGAAAATTTGATACAAATACAACTAAAGAACAATGTGCTATTCTTGCATAGCACATAATACATTATACAAATAGCGAATGGGCAAGAGTGCGATGGTGCGAGATTTCGCATGAGGTGAAAGAAAGATGCTCTATTCAACGAGGCATTAGCCGAGTTGAATAGAGCATTTTTTTTCTTTTAACAAATGCAAAATCTCGCACCATTGCACGAATAAGAATATTCGCTATTTGTGTTGTACAACGCCTCGGAATTTAGCAAAAATATGAACAAAACAAGAGTGATTCCCTGCAGAGATCTATGAAAAGGGAGCAAAAATATTGAAAGCGAGAAGCAAAATCCCACAAGCCCACATGGCCTTGGGCAGCATTGCGCATTTAACCAGCAGGCTTCTATGCGTATTGTAACTTTATTATATTGAGCGCAATGAATTAAATCATATTGTGACGTGCAACGGTACATTTTGAATGGTACGTCTTAAGTGCAACGGTATGAATGTTGGATATTCAGCCTCTCATTTGCTCGCATACATCAAGCTAAGTAGGCGTTGTACAATAGATAATTACCTATACTCTGTACATCCAGTGGTCTTTGGTTTATCGCTGGCCAGACTAGCTTCTACAGCATTTTTACCCTACTAGTCCATCCATGAAATGAATCCTACCTCCCACCCATTTACATTAAATTGGTCTATAAGAATGATGTCTTTATAATGTGGTTCTCTTTAGCACATGCTCCAATGGGAAATATATTCAAGGGACATCAGTTCCAGTAGGCTTTACCTAGTTCATTAGAGGAATGAATCCTACCACATACCCATTAGCACTAAATTAATAAAGGGGAATCCAGCCTTGGTTATAAAATGTTCAGAATGGTGAGAGTTGAAAGAAATCAGACAAGCAATGATAGTTATGACTGCTCTAAAACTGAGATCCTTAACTTTAATACTCCCAGGGGGGGCCATAATGGCCCCCCCCTCAACAATTTTCGCGATATATCTGCTGCGCGAAATTTTTTCACCTCGCAGCTCACTGACTTTTTACATTCAAGTCTCGCGCAAATTTTGAGACCAAATTTGTGACGCCCGGGTACGCGGTTACGACATTACGCAACATTATGCAAGTGCATGTCAGACCCAAAATTGCTCATAAACGTGATTTCATGTACAAATCCAATGCAAATTGCGTATTTAGCCAAAATTCATAAATGTTTCATTATTTCTACTTTTACTCATTAAACTTAATTAATTTTGCCTTGTTTATGATCAGAATTATGTCTGGAACAATTTCCATTGAAAAAACAATAAAAAACAAAAAGTAAAAAACAAAGAAATACATAAGAAATTCATAAAACAATAAAATACATAAGAAATTTATTTCCAAACCAAAGTTTTTTTGAATTACGATTGTTAAGAATGCTACAAAGAAAATTTTTACCAAAAATTTGCATTCTAGGAGCTTTATTTAGTGAATTAGAGCAAAAAGTATGATTTATGCATAAATTAGCATAATTAATTCATATAAAATAAAATCTCATTATTTTGGAAAATTTTACCATACAGCCTTGTAGATTACATCGCACACTACCAGCGTGCAAATTTTTGCGTCACTCGCGCGATCGGCGGCCGAGATCTTAAGGGGGGGCCATAATGGCCCCCCCCCCCCCCGGGAATGACAAGAATCAAAATACCCCGGGAGATTTAGGGTTAAGACTATGTAGATTTCAAAATGGCAACTGGGTAAGTAAATTATGACAAGGGGCATGGTCAACTTTCTAGGCCATGTGCTTAATTGTCAGGGATTTGTGGTTTTCTCCTAAAATACCCATTCCCCTGGGGTAGTAATCTAAATATAACCCAGGTAGTATATTGTTTCATGTCCTCATAAAAGAAAAATATAATTAAAGTAAAACTTTTGAAAAAAAATACATAATGTTAGCCATTTTATTATTGGAGTACATGGAAGAGGAGTCTTTGCCTTTCATCATTATGACATCACATAAGCTGCCAATTTGAAGTCTCCATGGTTATAGTGATTACCAATGTTTTCAACTTTTAAAAAGTTATAACCTTTTCATTGTTTGTCCAAGTTTGTTCGAACTTTTACCCATCAAATTGTATGATTTTTCTCTTCTAAAAACAAGTTTTTATTTGGGTTGGATTCCCCTTTAATCTTTTTGAAGTTTCCCTGTAGTACGTGCTCCAATAAAAAAACCACATTCAAGGGAGAAAAGACAAGTGGTCTTTATGAACAATCTTGTTAAGGCATCTAGTCAAAAGCGAGAGCCATGTCTTTCCTGCAAGAATTCTGCAAGCGGCTTTTCAATACTTATCCTCGCACTTCATCAGAAATAAAATAATAGAAAACGTGTGAAAGCTACTATGAAAAGCACCCTTATAGCGAGATAACCCCCGAAAAGACGTGATACAGACTTTTGACAAGTTGCCTTATACGCGCTTTATCAAAGACCCACAGATTCAATAAAGTTTCAAAATCATTGTCATATTGTGCAGCCCCAGTGGGTAGGCATCATTGACGATATTGTTGAAGATACCATTGTTGAAGATATGATAGAAGTACTCAGTCTGCCTTGTTGACGTCCGACGATGTCTCAGATGATAATGCTTCTGATGTGCTAAACATATGAAGACAATTATCGGCTCCTCCACATAAAAGTAGCTGTAAGAAAAAGAATGATATTCAGCATTAGCAATATACCGGTATAGACACTATAGATCTATCTACTATCATGAAAAGGGAAGACTACTAACCTCATCCAAATATTATTTATTGTCATTTCGAAAAAAAAGAGTGTTCTTCTTCCAGTTAAACAGTATACATGGAGAGAATTTTGTGTCAAAAATAGTCAGTGATGATATAGACAACTCTCATAAGCTAGCTTAAAGCTACTGAAATCCTTGCAACTGATTGGCTCTGAACAAATTAGTCGGTGAAAATGACTACTAGATGCTTCATGTAACACCTCCCCAGTACACTCTTCATGCAAAGGTATAGGTCAGGCAAGCCAGGCATCACATTATTGCATGAAACCAGGGGCCTGTTGCATAAAAAATTTTACCTGAGAAATCTCTGGTAAAAACTGAAAACTAAGGTTGCTCTGATTTCTGCCACTGACTTTAACACAGGGCAAAAACTCTAGTAAAAACAACCTGAGTTTTCTCAGGTGAAAAGTTTTATGCAACGGGCCCCAGGGCTATATGCAGCGGTGGAGACGCACACTTTCAGAATTTTATTGCATAAACATGAGAGTATAACTTACTGGGGCTTCAACAATACCTCAATTAGTTGTAAGGCCAACACACACCTTATGGCTGGTCCACACTCCAATTTTTGAACAAATTGCATATTCCTCATTTTCAAATTAATTGAAATATACTAATTTAACAATATTGGATGATTGCATGCCTTTATTTTTGGAGTAGAGGCCAAAATAATTTCAAATCGTAGCCAATCATGCGATTGCTATGACGTTGCTATTACAACTAGATATCAAATTTGCTTTTAAGGACAATAGTCACAGATTTGAACATAGGTATTTGTACCGTGATTTAGAACACATTAAGATATTCCATGTCGCAATACCTGAACAAGAACATTTCAGTATTTTCACGGCTGAAAATCAGTATTTTGGCGAGGAAATTAGTATTTTCACAGGAATACCATAGGACAATACATAAACTGAAACTTTAGAAATCAGTATTTTGCATGAAACCATCAGTATTCTTCTCTATTTTCAGTACTAAATACGGAAAATCAGTACTACTTGGCAGCTCTGACAATATTAGCATCAAATTCAAGTACATTTTATTCCAAAATCAGGGCACAGACCAATTGTAAAGTGTGCGGTGGCCTTTAACTTTAAAACAAGGAACTATTCTCATCCTCATTTCTCAATGGGGCATAATATACCACAGGGCATTCTTCGTGTACAAATATGGGTAAAAAGGGGTCACATGCCCTATGTGCCACCTCACCCAGGATAGATTTTTAGATTTTTTAGATTTTATTAATTTTCCGTTCACAAAGCACAACAAAAATCAAACAATACATAGTCAAATTCAAAGTACATCAATCGGATATGCACCTGGATGTGTTAAAAAAAGAATTAGTAAATTTACACACAAATTCACACATAACTAGAACATATTCTCAGGTACTAAATCAGTTACATAGGGATAGATAATTTATCACAAGAAGGGGTCTCCAGTCGTATGTGAATTCCTTCGAAACTTACAAACAGCTTTGTGAAAACACCCACCAGGGGCCCGTAACACAAAGCTTAGCAATGATCATAGAACAATTTTCTACGATTGATTGCATTGACTACAATGAACAATCAATCGTGAAAATCAAGCGTTCGATTGATCGCTAACCTTTGTGTTACGGGACCCTGGTTACACAAATGTAAAGGAGCTTCAAATTAATTTTAAATACAGATTAATACTTACATCAGGTATTGACCAATCAACAGTCAGGATCTTCTCATCCAAACCCGTCATATTGAAGAGAGGTGCCTTCGGGCTGAGGAGAAAAATGAAGTAAAAACAACGATGAAGACCTCTCGTGAAATTTCTATCAGGTCCCACAAAACTCTAATTTGGAATGAACTAAAACAGGAAAATGAAAGTGCCAGTAAAAGAATTATTTCAATTAGGTTTTATTCAAATAAAGGTATGGAATGACTTTGGAAAAAAAGTCATATGACTTTGGAAAAAAAGTTATAACTCGATCAAAATCATGTGCACAACAAATAACAAGCCTGGTGGGTGTTTCATAATGCTGTTCATAACATACGAATGACTTTACGAACGACTGGTGATCCTTTCTTGTGCTAAATGATATCCCTGCATAATTGATATATCATCTAAGAACATGTTCCAGTCGTGCGTAAAGTTGTTCATAACTTTACAAACAGCTTTATGAAACACACACCTGATTTTTAACTAATTACGAGCTAAAGCAAAAAAAAATTACACCTACCACCAAATAAGCCTGACATTTAATCGGAATCAGAATATAGCCTGTTCCCCTTTACTAGTTAGTCTAGTTCCAAGTTATCAAACAACAATACGACTAGACCTATTGGTCTCTCAGACAGACCAACTAAAAGAAGACCAAATGATTTTTAGTGATAATGTTCTAGGTAGATTTTGAAAATAGACCAACTTGTTAAAGACCAACTGGACTAAACTCCTTCTAATACCCTTTTCTTTTGTTTAAATGTACAATACCTTCTAATATCCCAGAGTTTCAAAGCCTTGTCATAGGATCCTGAAAGAAGTTGATTCTGGTTGCTAGGCGACCATGACACCGATGATACCCAACCCGTGTGATGAGTGAGCGATGACTTAACTACTGCTCCATCTGTACAAAATTAAACACGATTCAGTAATGTTACACTCTTTATTTTGTAACAAGTGGAATGCCTCTGGCCGTCTCACCTGCATCACGCGGTTCAATATAGCAGCAGTGCTGACTTTGAATACTACTCTAACTCGCACAAGATGTTCAGTGATACATGGTTACTCTTATGTCCACTTTTTATGAACTAGACCAATAAACTTACAGAGATATGATGGTTATTCAACAAAAAACCCCAACATGGCCAAAGTTCATTGACCTTACATGACCTTTGACCTTGATCATGTGACCTGAAACTCAAACAGGATGTTCAGTGATACTTGATTACTCTCATGTACAAGTTTCATGAATCAGATCCATAAACTTTCAAAGTTATGATGGTAATTCAACAGATACACCCAATTCGGCCAAAGTTCATTGACCTTTGACCTTGGTCATGTGACCTGAAACGTGCACAGGATGTTCAGTGATACTTGATTACTATTATGTCCAAGTTTCATGAATCAGATCCATAAACTTTCAAGGTCCAAGTTTAATGAACTAGACCAATAAACTTTCAAAGTTATGATGGTAATTCAACAGATACCCCCGATTCGGCCAAAGTTCATTGACCCTAAATGACCTTTGACCTTAATCATGAGACCTGAAACTTGCACAAAATTTTCAGTGATGCTTGATTACTATTATGTCCAAGTTTCATGAATCAGATCCATAAACTTTCAAAGTTATGATGGGAATTCAACAGATATCCCCAATTCGGCCAAAGTTCATTGACCCTAAATGACCTTTGACCTTGGTCATGTGATGTGAAACTCATGCAGGATGTTCAGTGATACTTGATTAACCTTATGTACAAGTTTCATGAACTAGGTCCATATATTTTTTTAGTTATGATGACATTTCAAAAACTTAACCTCAGGTTAAGATTTCGATGTTGATTCCTCCAACATGGTCTAAGTTCATTGACCCTAAATGACCTTTGACCTTGGTCATGTGACATGAAACTCTAATAGGATGTTCAGTAATACTTGATTAACCTTGTGGCCAAGTTTTATTAACTAGGTCCATATACTTTTTAAGTTATGACATCATTTCAAAAACTTAACCTCAGGTTAAGATTTGATGTTGACGCCGCCGCCATCGCCGCCGGAAAAGCGGCGCCTATAGTCTCACTTTGCTTCGCAGGTGAGACAAAAATTCTGCTTTTCACAATTATGATACCAGGAGGGTGTTTCACAAAGATTTAAAGGTCAAGTCTTACCTCAGAAAAATGTTGATTTAAATCAATTGTGAAAAATTAGACAAGCACAATGCTGAAAATTTGATCAAGATCGGATGTAAAATAAGAAAGTTATGACATTTCAAAGTTTCGCTTATTTTTAACAAAAGTTAAAAATAAGTTAGTTATATGAACGAGCCAGTTACATCCAAATGAGAGAGTCGATGATGTCACTCACTCACTATTTCTTTTGTTTTTTTATTGTTTGAATTATACAATATTTCAATTTTTACGAATTTGATGATTAGGACCTCCTTGCCTGAAGCACAAAATGTTAAAATAATGGAATCCCACATGTTCAGGGAGGAATGAAACTTCATTTCACATGACAATGACGAGAAAATAAAAATATTTCATATAATAAAATACAAAAGAAATAGTGAGTTGGTGATGTCATCAGTTCCCTCATTTGCATCCCGACCAAGATGTGCATATAACTCTTTTGTGAAATGAAGCAAAACTTTAAAATGTCATAACTTTCTTATTTTACATCCGATTTTGATGAAATTTTCAGTGTTATTCTTGTTGATTTTTTCTCTTTTTATTCAAATCAAGATTTTGTTGGAGTGGACTTATCCTTTAAGTATGACTTAGAGTCCCGCATAAATGCAGGTGGGTGTTTCATAAAGCTGTTTGTAAGATACAAATGACTTTACAAACGACTGGTGATCCTTTCTTGTGCTATGTGATATCCCTATGTAATTGAGTTATGACCTAAGAACATGTTCCAGTCGTGCGTAAAGTCGTTCGTAACTTTACGAACAGCTTTATGAAACACCCACCTGATGTGTACATGATATGCAATGCGCGATCTTATTGATCAATATGCAGTATGCGCGTCCGCTCTTGACATGATCTGACCAATGCGGTCATGTCTGTTATACTGCACGTAACTAGACATTTAAGTGTGACTCCAAGTCATACTTTATTCTTTGTAAAACACCCCCCAGGAGAGTGTCTGATAAGGAGTCCATAGATCTGTCATGTTTGAATGAGGTTTGTAATCACGCTGGAATAGAAGCACCGTGATTTATGCACAGTGTTGAGTACACAGTGGTCTACCAATCTCTCATGATTGCCATGAATAACTATGTGGGGGAATTGTGGTCTAGTGCAGACCTGCCTACCTCTGAGAATGAAAAATTTTATTCTGTGATAAAAAAAATGTACTTTTCCCCAAATAAGTGTATTTCACAATAAAATGTGTGGCACACTCGCTCATTGCGGCGTTCAAGCTGCATGCAAGCTAAAATGCGCACTGCTCTTGCAGATGAAAAAAAAACACTGAATCAGGTGTATATCTCACCCTGGTTTCAACAAAATGATTGAAAAAAAAAGTTACCTGAAATTACATTGATCTGATAACAATATTTGTGTAAGTTTTATGAAATAGAGACATACAGAGATGATTTTTCTCAATAAATTACAATTTTGTAAAAAAAACGTATTTTTTAAAGAAAAGACGTACTGCCGTATTTTGGTTGCAAAAACGTACTGGTTGGCAGGTCTGCTAGTGGATACGACTCTCATCTCTCAATCAGAGATATGTGGGTTTGAATCAAAGCCGTGGCGAGTTTTCCTTCCGCAAGAAATTTACCCACTTTGTGCTGCGCTCAACCCAGGTGAGGTGAATGGGCACCCAGCAGGATTAATTCCCTAAATGCACTGAGCTGGGGTAATGTTGATAATGCATTTAAGAATGGATTATTGTTAGATAGATAATGCAATATAATTATAAATGCCTATTATTATTATTATGTCACAATAAAGAGGCAAATTGCGCGAATGTGAGACACATTTTGACATACCTTTGATTCTTGGGTCCCATAACCTAACGTGTCTGTCCACACTACCGCTGGCTAGAAGTCCGTTCAAGGGAGAATGAGATAGACTTAGGAATGCCTTTGTACCTGTCTGGGGTGTTAAAAGAATGTAAGAATATTAATTATTATTAATATTATTACTTATTAATATTAATATTAATAATTATTATTAATATTATTAATTATTATTAATTATTATTAATATTATTTATTATTATTTCTTAATCGATGAAATATCTATAGAACTGGCATAAAGTTAGGAAAACACTGAAAGAAACTGGGAATCAATTCTAAGTTTATTTTAGGTTCCAAACTCAATCACAATTATTGCAATGAATAGCAGGTCTGCTGCAAGTAACAGAGAATTTTTTTTTTAATTGATCCATGAGCAGCAAATTTGAACTGACATTCACAATCAACAGTGACTAGCTTTGTTTCTTTATACATGTACATAGTATGATATGCCTTTGGTATGTGTGTTGCAACTCTTCTCATTCTATTTCTGGAATTAGTAAAGGGTTTTTTCAACAAACAGGTTAACAAGAATATGAAGTTAAGAGAAAGACAGTGAGGAGAGGTATAACTTAACTATTGAGTCAATAGAAAGAATCTAAATAATGCACAACAAGCTTAAAGGAAGAGCAAGGGAAGTGGTTTAACATATCGTCACCATTTTCACGAAGTCGGCCAATAGCCAAATTTGGTGAAAATTTTGATTTTGAGTTCTGACCAGATGCTAGTTAGTTATAGTGATGTCTACAACTTTACAAAATTTTAGGACCTAATCTTGTCTCGTTTCGTCATACGGCACGTCACATTAGTTGTCAGACACAAGCAAGTGACCAAATACCGTTTTCACGAACTCGGTCAGCAGACACGCTTCTTTGAATTGAGTTCTTGATGACGCTCCTCAGACCAACACACTCCAAATTCGTTTCACGAAATCGGTCAGTGCGCGCTTCTTTGCTGAATGCTGGTTCGTGATGACGCAGCGTACGTGGACACAGCATAGGTTCAATAGCATGGCACAAATTTTATGCATGTCACATTGAGCAGATACTTGCCAAAAATTGCAATTGTTATCACAATAGAGGAGATAATTGATGTCCCTGTCTCTGCATGGCATGAACGGATATATGAGCGCAGTAACTACAACCAACTAACAGCAAAAAGTGGGAGTGGGACTGAACAGAAGACTTAACTAGCACAACCATGACACCGCAAAAAAAACCCATGTTTTTAAGTATTCAAAAAGACAATATCTTGAATTTCATAGATCATGAGAATATAATAGCTACATGTACCGGAGGATAAAATCCATTTATAAAAACACTTTATAAGCACTGATAGTTTAGCAAATGTATCTAATTAAATTGTAATTTCTCTTTTTGTGGTTCTCTTTTTTTTCTCGACAGAGGTACATCCTCAGACAGTCAGAACAGCTGTAGCGGAGCAAGAGGTGATGCAGGTAGCTCTTTCTCCAACTGTCCCCGCAATGTCGGCACCTACAGCTGCAGGGGAGCCAGGTACTACTCTGGGGGTTGTCCATGGCGAGGAGGTGGTAAATCCGCTTGGATTCAACTATGGGCTTCGGACAGAACCTCCAAGAAGTGAGAATTTCCTCTGTAATAAAGAGGTCTGGACTGCATGAGGTAAAAATGGGAGACTATGGAATGACAGAAGAAACAAAGTCTGGAGACCATGAAGTGACCAAAGAAGAGGTAGAGATGGGAGACCATGACATGACAGAAGAGACGATTGCAGACCATGGTGTGTCAGAAAGAAATGCACGGGTTGGAGATCATGATGAAACAGCAGAAAATACGCAAGGTAGAGCCACTAGAGCAGCAGCAAGAGTCAGACCCGAAAATTTCAATGTTAATGGTGAACCACGTGATGAGGCAGCAGAGAATGTTAACCCCAAAGAGATCAAGAGCAGGAATTTTTTGGTGAAGTGTAAACGGAATAGAGGTGATGCCTACATAACTGAGAAAAGTAACAAACAAATGCCGGCGAGAAAATAATCCAGCTTTCAGTCACCATGTCTTAGGTGTAATGCAAGAAATTTCTCTTGCAAATCTTATGGACAAAAGAAAGGAGCTGAATTAAGACAGTATGTTTTATTCCCAAATTACAGTTTGAGTGAATCAAGGTTTTCAAATGCGTTTTTCTTGAAACTTAATTTTTCGCTTTGCGCGCTGTTGGCCGACTACGCAACATCGGTGATGATATGTTCCCTCTCTAAAGAAGTCAGATAAAAGAGGTGTAACACAAATACCAAGATCAAAGAAAGAACATTAGAGAAAGAACATGAGAAGAGGAGAACATGTGAAAGAAAGAATGTAAGAAGATGTGGAATTTACTTATCTCAAATTCATAGAAAACATAAGAAATGCTATAAATACATATTACAGGCTTGTTTAAGAAAGACTTTAACAAGAGGTGTAACACACATACCAAAATTAAAGAAAGAACATGAGAAGATGTGTAACATGTGTACCGATTTTAAAGAAAGAACATAAGAAGATATGGAATTTACTTATCTCAAGTTCATAGAAACATAAGACATGCTATAAATACATATCACAGGCTTGTTAAAGAAAGACTATAACAAGAGGTGCAACACACATTCCAAAATTAAAGAGAGAACATGAGAAGATGTGTAACTCACATACCAAATTTGACTTGTTTGAACCCTGTGCTACATCCCACATCTGTATGGTGTGATCCCATGATGCACTGCACACTTCATCCTTTCCTGTCCATATCACAGATGATACTGCTTCCTTGTGACCGTCAAGTGTTGCAATGGGTGTCTGCAAAAAGATGGACGAATATTCTAACTCTCTGACTTATTGCTAAAAGTATACAAATTCTTTTAAAAAGCTCATTTCGTTGCTTTAACCTCTTTCTGTTAAAATAATTCAATATGTGATCCTTTCGTTAGTTGGACATATAGAACATCAATGCAATCTTTTTGTATAGAAAAAATGCTTTTTGTTAAGGATGTACTAAATAAAAGTTAGCATTCAGTGTCTAATATAAGCTGACATGTCACTTGATCTTATCCCAGTTTGGTCTTCTACCATTTGGTTTCATCAAACATGTTCTCATTTCATCTAGAATCAGCGGAGAGTTGAAAAAGTTCACAAATTGTGTTTAGGCAAAAAAGAATCTGACAGGATAATATGCATTAAATGCTTTGAAACGTAGTCAGATGCAATAAACGTAAATAGTACGAAAACCAAAAACTTTGATATCTTTACTATTCATACTTATCCATGGGGGCGTCTCCCCCCCTTTGGTATGCCAATAGTTTTTTTCTGACTTACTCGTATAACTGGTGCACTACCGTCTCTCCGTACTCTCTTTTTCTGTTGCTCCTGAATTTCTGGTGGTTCTTCTTCCCCTGAACTTGGAACTATAATTAAGGGGAGAGAACAAAGCAAGTGAATTATAGAATTTTAAAGAGAAAAAAAAAAAGTTGGAAAGATAAGCAACATTTTAGTATCAAATGAAATAAAGTAACACTTGACTAAATGAAAGAGTGTACATGCATCACATCAATTGAAATAAACTGATACCATATAGATCACCAAATAAATCTAATTAAATTAATCAATTCATTTATTTCAACATGCCTGTACTTATGCCATACATGAGGTTTAATCATGCAAATAAAATTTTGTCTTAGTTAAAAGCTTTATTTGATTTCTACAAATTCAGACTTATGGCAAAGTCCATCTAAACAAAACATACATATTTAGGAGCTCTCGCATTGACATACTTTCAAAATGTTTAGGCTAATGAGAACTCACCAGCGGACCAAACTTTCAGCATCTTGTCAAAAGACCCACTGCATATCTGGAACCAAATAATACATTATTATGTTATTGAAATCATTATAAAGTTGTGAGTGATGATAATACAGCATTCCCACAAGTAGTCATGAGAACTAACAATAAAAACCTGCATCAAAAAAAAAAAACCTGCATTGAATTATGATAAATCATGGTCTCATGCACAGGTCTATTGTTATATCCTAATAAAAGACTGCCAGTAAAATGCACAATACATTCAGAAAAATACTTAAAATAAATATCAATGGAGAAAATGCTTCAATACCTTCACCTTTATTTATCCTTGACTATGAAATAGGAAAAGAACATCTCAAATTTCAAAGAACAACTTAAAATTTCCCTAAATTCCCCCCCCCAAAAAAAAAAAACACATGATACCACCTTAGCTTCGCACATTAAAATAACTAAATTAATAATATCGGAGACACAAATTACCCTACATGACCTGCCTTGGCAAAAACTCTCATTCCTAACTGTTGTAGCTTTTAGAAATATTGTATATTCATTCCATGAAACAAAAGAATGGATTCCAAAATTACGGAAAAGCCCCCAAATTTCTTAGGTACAACTTCTGCACACAAAAAATCCAAAGCTTCACACAATTTGAAAATGAAATAATCACTCACTCTTGTCTGTGACTGGTCGACATCAACCGTGTCTACACTTTTAGCGTGGCCCTTGCATACGTGGAGTGGTTTACTCTTTCTTTCACTCTCATTCCACTCCCAAATGATTAGAGTCTGGTCATGTGACCCGCTCACCAGCAAACTTACAGGGTCACCTGATAGTGATGACAAAGAGAGCAAGAGTAGTAAATAAAGAGGCTTTAATAGGAGGAAATTATAATTTGTAAACAAATTTCGGCACTACTCCTATGTATTAAGATCGCATGCTCGATCTTTAATTAAAATCATAAGTCAGAAAAAATTGGAACCAGTGGGATTCGAACCTGCCATCTACTGCTTTCCGGGCAGCGACTTAAAGATCAAGCATGCGATCTTAGTACATAGGAGTAATGCAGAATATTTGTTTACAAATTATAATTCCTCCAATTAAAGCCTCTTTATTTACTATCTATAGTCCATGGCGGACTGCATTTGCATATTAATGAGTCAGAAAGAAGAGGATCAAGGGTATTTGAATTCCAGGTCATCAAGATTTAGCTGTGAACCAGAATAGCCTGGTGGTTAAGTCGCTGCCCGGAAAGCAGTAGATGGCAGGTTCAAATCCCACTGGTTCCAATTTTTTTCTGACTTATGATTTTCATTAAAGATCGAGCATGTGATCTTAATACATAGGAGTAATGCCGAAAATTTGTTTACAAATTAGAGCAAGAGTAGAAATAGGAAAAAAACACAAACGAGAACAAGAACAGTGATGATAACCAAACAAGCCTGGATGATAATAGGGCAATTCCATAAAATATGTACACCCGACCCCTATATGTGGGACCTTCATGAAATTTTCTGTTTTTGATTTCTTGTTCTTTTGACAGTCTATAATGTTCTCAAAGGACCACTACTTGGTCAGTTTATGAAGTGAAGCAAGACATGAGAAAAATGGGGGTCGGACATACAAAAAGGTTATTTTATGAAATTGCCCAATAGTGTGCCTCTGAATAGTTTATTTCTAGATAGATGGGTCAAACAAATGCCTAGTATTTTCATCATCCCAATAGCTCTGTCAATATAGAAAAATTCCATTCCAACACACACAATTATTTTTGCCACCATGGATTTGAATCCAGCTGGCATTTTCAGAACTCAATGGCCCTTATTCTGAAGTCAGGTTTAACTTAGACCATGGTCTAACTCTGTGCTTGAATTATGGGAAGCCAAACATCTCGAAATTTTTATTAAGTCGTATGTGTCTTATGTTTACTGTGCTCTTTTCTGATTCATCGATGGTGAGGGCAATCATCTATTTTTACTTTCTAGACAATTATAGATGATTTGAGAGCCACATGAGCCTAAATACATGTATGATATCTCTACTGTTAGTGATTTATGTAATAGTTGGATATCTATACTTAAAGATAAATTCAAGTTTTGGTAACGATCTCAAAATGACTTTTGACAGAATGTAATATAATGACCACCCAAGTGTCTGTTTGTATGAATAAAAAATATTTGCCAAAGGATTCTGGAAGAAATTTTGTAATTACTGAGAAATAAGCAAAATAAGCGCCGATTCGGTCACTTCCGTCGGGTCTTTATTCCAGCAATATTAAATACATTGTCCCACGTGTGCCTATCTGTGTTGGTGATCTTCAGTGTGAACATTTTTCAGCGTAGATTTCAAGATTTCACAAAGTTCAGTTTATGTAGCTGTACCAGATCTAGATCCTCGATGATATTCTGACAATTAAGCCTGGTTTTACAGACTTTTACATGAAATCAGTGTTTACTGCAACTCCTGGCATTTCTCTTTAAACCACAACTTTAAACCCCACCTTGGAATACCGGCTATCATCTTTTCACCTCACCTGGGTTGAGTGCGACGCAATGTGGATGAATACCTTGCTGAAGGAAGACAAAACCATGACTGGGATTGGAACCCAAGATCTACTGATCAAAGCAACGAGTCAGAACCATGGTATTTCATTATCTCAGCATGTCAACTCCAAATTACAAATGACCTATCATACATAATTAAGTCTACCGTAAGTAACGGTGTATTAACCGCACCCGTGTATTAACCGCACCCCCAACTTTGGACTAAAAAAAAAAAAAAATTCTTCTCACATTTACATGCATATTTGAAGTACAAAGAAACAAAATCTAAGTTTTTAAAATTCAAAGTATCCAAAGAGATTACCGGTACGCGGAATCTGCTGTTCTTGATCAATTCATCTACAAATGTTAGAAAGAAAGAACGATGCCGACAATATTGGCAATTTACACACTCACCTCACAGTCACACAGTGTACACACACACAGCACTGCCATTACATTGCAAACTACGATACAGTACCAGTCATGCCAGTACATCTTATCAAATTATGATCTGTCTTTCCCAGCGTAGGAGGAACAAACATTCACATTTCTTGCATTGTAACCTCACAATCACTTTCAGAAATTTGATGTCTTAGCATGAATTTTGGATACGGAATTATAGGAAGGTTCAAGAAACAGAGAAATTGTATTTTTTCCAGCTGTTTTTTACGGCTTCGTGCTGTCTCTCTCTTGTGCGTGGTTTACATGGTATCTTATGAAAAGCAAACAGGAAGGAAAAAAAAACAAGCTGGCACGAAACGGGACTTTGAATAGCGCCAGCTTAAGTCGCACTATAACCACATTACAACGCAATCTCTAAGCTCATTCAACTCTTGCTCACAAAATATTACCCCGAGTATGCTTGGCGTTTCTTTCAAATTAGCCAGGGAACTTCACTACTTTGAATCGAGAATAAAGTCAAAATTAGTGTCATGAAGGTGGGTGCGTTTGTTGTGGACAACATTTAATTAAGAGCATAATTCGCTTCCCATTACCCGCGGCTCATACCCCTCTAAACGACATTGCCTGGGCGGCTACGCCCGGCCACTCGATGTGTTGTGAACTGGCAGACATCGTACATGTACGGGAGGGGTTACGGCGGGCTGGCTCAGACCCGTCACCGTGTATAAACCGCACCCCCGACTTTTGCTTCTATCCCGCCGAGAAAAAGGTGCGGTTAATACACCGTTACTTACGGTACTTTTCCTTCATTGTATTTCTTTAGTAATGCTACATTACCAGATTTGATCCACCGAACACATTTAACAGGGTCTGTGTGATACTGAAGTGTCGCTATGTTGTCACCGTTTCTTCCCCACAGTCTGACACCATTGTCATAGCAACCAGTGAGAATTCTGGAGAAATAATGAAATAATTATGAGTTTCTCTGTTAATTTCATAGAAAATAATTGATGATTTGCTTATGTTTGTTTCCACAGGTAAATTTTCATATATTGAGTAGCAATCACATTGATTTACCTGAATTTAAATAATTGAAATGTAGGGGGAGGGGTGGGGGAGTTTTTTTTTCCTGTATTGTAATACTGATTGAAATCTAGATGAATTAATGTTACTTCCCTACATTGTACTCATGTACCATCATCTTTTTTCCATGTATTCACTTATGATTATTTTGAAAGTTCTGTTTGTTATTACCATTTTATGTAATTTATTTGTTTGTTATATTGTAAACATTTGTTTACAGGGCCCCCTGGAAAACAGTACATGACTACCGATGAAGCTACCCTATATAAATAAAACGAAATAAAAGAAATAAAAAAAGAAACAAGAAATCAAGCAATCAAAATGAAAATGTGATTAACTCATTCATTTGAGAATAAGAATAATAAATCACACAAGGTAGCCTTTTCCCACCCTAGTCTAGTTCATAAATCAAAATGTGGGTAAACTTTTTAAAAATTCTCTTACAAGGCTCTCATGTTTGTCTTCAAAAATAAAAAGTCACCACCATCCCTCCCCCTCACATTTGTAGTTGAATTCAATCAAACTATTTTTTTTGTAAAATAACTCCCTGAACAAGTTGTATCGCCTCCCCATCTCACCTTTCTCCAAAACTGTGAATACAGCTCACCCAGTCATCGTGAAGTATACTTCCCACGGGCTCAGGGGCCGTCTGTTTCACAACATACTCGATATCGACGACGGTCTCTGTCGATATCTGCTTGACTTCCAGATGAGCGGCAAGGGTGACTCGAAGAAACTCGCCATCAATGAGAAAATCAAATTCGACATTTTCAATGTCTTCCTCTGCTTTATCTAAAGGACATAAAAAATCATAAATCTTATTATTAAATGAAGAAAAAAAAGAACGAAATTTAATTTTGGCACGAAAGCTTAAATCGTAGAGTTTGGTCTTGCAATTTGAGAACTGAGGTAATGTTGATGCAATAGTGCCATTTTGTAGTAATATCATCCGGTCTCCAATTATGTAAGTACTCTTGAATTTTCAGTACAATTAATCAAAAATTCCATTTGATCTTCCATTAAAGATCTAAATCACAAACAATTCAGAAGTCTACTATATTCATTTCAAAATACTTCTTACCTTCATTGAGAAGTTTATTGATGAGCGAACTTAATTCAGCCACACCAACACTGGCTGGAACTGAGAAAGGTGTGTTGCTGACAAGAAATCTGTAAGACAGATGAAAATAAAAAATTATTTCTTTCTGATAATCATAATGATGCAATCTATCAATGCTTGCCTTGAAGTGCTCAAGCCTCAAGGTCTTATTCAAGAAGTCTAACATTGAGAGCACGTTGCTAAGTTTTATTTGATCTTGGTAAATTTTCTTTTTTTCTTTAAACATTTTGTTCACCTTCCTTGTTTTCCCTATTTCCCTATTGTTTTCAACTGGGCGTTGTGGCGTGCGCCTGTAATCCAAGCTGTGGGGAAGTTACAAATTGATGCAGAGGTTTGGGCCCTGATCACGTCTTTCGGATGGTGACGTTAAAGGTCGCTCCCAGACGTAAATAATCATACCTGATTGATACACGTCTGACAAAACTCAAATACACACACACACATATTTTCCTCTATCTCCTTCTTTTACGATTGTTACAATTCATCCTGGCTCAGGTCTTCGCCTGAACATGCATTGCAGAGATGTTTCTTCTGCATTGAGAGAGTGCGGAGAATTGTGGATAAATAATGTTTGACTTTATTTTCACTAGATCTGTTACAAATCAAATCTCTGTTGCAAGTCGGTGTAAGAGTAACAAGAAAACAGTACCGAGTCAAGATTTGACGAAGTTATGACAATTGACCAGTAGAGGTGCTGGTCAGAAAATTGGGATTGTCCCAGTTTACAGGGACTGTCTCAGTTTTCAAAAATTTCCCCTCACAAGAAATATGAAAGTACATTCACATGTCAAGTGCCGACATCCATTGAGTGCGCGAGTCAGTGTAAACATATCAGGTTTCATAACAAGACTATCGGAAGACGGCAAGTCATGAAAATTAGACAGTGAACTGGGGGAATGGAGGTCACCGAATCTACTTTAGCACTCTCAATCTCGTAATTGCTGTCTATATCCCGCGGAAGTGAAAAAAAACTGTCCCCATAATTATAAACAAAAAGGACGATCTCAATTTATCAAGACATGATTTGTCCTGGTTTATGAGGATATCTTTGTTTTCAGGGACAATCCCAATTTTTGGACCAGCGCCGGTGCCTCTTAGTCTTGAGGACGCAATGATGATGATTTTTTTTTAGATGTCATATATACTTCATCATTGACGTCTTGACACTCTCTCCATAGACTCTTCAGCGAACGACCAAAACAAAGATGGATTCCCCCAAAAAATCCATCTTTTTAAACCGAAATCAAGAAAATTCATTTACTTTTATTAATTCTTACACCTTCCTACGCCTAATGCATAGGAAGGTTTTAAATATTACTTTCAAAAATGTAAAAAAATGAAGATTTCTTACCTAACTGATGCCGCGTAGACCCCTCGTTCCACATGTAAACAACGGAAATACAATAGCGTCGACCCTTGAACCGCTTATGTATGACGTACTTCCGGAAAGCAATGCCGGCTTAACGAACAATTTAGAGATAAAAATCTTATTTAACAAATATTAAAATTTATTTTGTGATCATAAATAATTTATATATATTAATATGAATTATTTATGATCACAAAATAAATTTTGATATTTGTTAAATAAGATTTTTTATCTCTAAATTGTTCGTTAAGCCGGCATTGCTTTCCGGAAGTACGTCATACATAAGCGGTTCAAGGGTCGACGCTATTGTATTTCCGTTGTTTACATGTGGAACGAGGGGTCTACGCGGCATCAGTTAGGTAAGAAATCTTCATTTTTTTACATTTTTGAAAGTAATATTTAAAACCTTCCTACGCATTAGGCGTAGGAAGGTGTAAGAATTAATAAAAGTAAATGAATTTTCTTGATTTCGGTTTAAAAAGATGGATTTTTTGGGGGATCCATCTTTGTTTTGGTCGTTCGCTGAAGAGTCTATGGAGAGAGTGTCAAGACGTCAATGATGAAGTATATATGACATCTAAAAAAAAATCATCATCATTGCGTCCTCAAGACTAGGTGCCTCTACTGTTGACATACCACCAATCTGTGACTCATTTGTCTTTGACTTTTTCACTTTCTTTGTCTTTTTTCCCCAAACCTGGCTGGGCCATATATCTTCTTTTTTTATTCTTGTTGGCAAAAGATTATATTTTTCGAATTTTTTTATTTTACCATGGATATGAGTGATAATAGAGACTAACATGGTAAAAATGTAAATTCATTAAATAAAAGAAACTGCAAAGTGCAAACTTTGTAGAAAAATCCAACACAAATTTCAACACATGGGACCAAAGCAAATTAAAAGGTGCAAGTATACTACTAGGCCCGAGTACTAAGAGAAGTGCTCTTACAATAATTACATGATTAATTAGACCCTAGAATCTTACAAAAATATAATACTGAACTTTTTTAAACGTTACCTCTTCTGTTTTGTGAAAAATCGAGCTTGTAAATGCGATCCGACAGCAACGTTCATGGACGTGGAGGCTGCCATCTTGAGATAATGAGAACAACAGGGAACCCACGTGTGTGATATTTTGCTTTTAATTTTGCCCCCGCTCCGATCGATCCCGCCCCCCCCCCCCCCCCGCTTTTGCCATCGAAAAAATTGACGAGGAAGGGGGGAGGGGCGGCGGGGGGCATAGAGTTTTACAATGGGAATGAGTTTTCGAAATGTGGGAGGGAAGAGACAATGAGGGTGATGGCCATACATCTACAATGTTCATGTCAGGGTGATTTGAGGCACGTTGGGGGACGATTGGGCTAAGCTACACGTACACCTTGAGAATTAGGGTCCTTTTTTTTCTTTTTTCTTTTTTTATGTTTGTTTTTTACCTCCACTTTTTCAATTCAGACTCATCAAAGAAATTACATATAGCGGGCATATACTAAATCATTCTGGAGAAGATGGCAGGACACATATATGCCTTTTGAGCCCTTTTGAGTTCCAGTGTTTGTTTTTTTTTTTCTTAAAAGTTGAAGTCTGAAAACAATGTTTCACCTGTGAAAAGTTTTTTTCTGACTCAATTGGTACAGTAGGCCCTATATGAAATATCTTTCATAACACTTTATTTACCGTGATTAAAGGGGAAGTTCACCCTGAAGAAAACTTTGTTGTAAAAATAGCCGGAAGATATAGTAAAAAAATATTGGTGAAGGTTCGAGGAAAATCCGTTAAAAAATAAGGAAGTTATTAGAGTTCAGTTTTGGATTTGTGACGTCATAAACGAGCAGCTGCCCCATGTGTTATGTAATATAAAACGTATGAATTTCAAATTTTGTATGGTTCCTGACAACTTAATTTTGTTTTCTTTTCATGATCGGGTGTGAAACGATTTGTCTTTTGATATATACAAATGTTACAGTGAAAACCATTTTCAATTTTTATGAGAAAATGACATTTCATTGATTTTTTACCATTCGCTATGTAGGGATGCTGCTCGCATATGACGTCACAAATCAAATAATTGAAATTCTAATCACTTTTTAATTATTTGATGAATTTTTCTCAAACCTTCGGCAATATTTTTTATTATTTTTTCTGCTATTTTTACAATAAACTTTTTGTCAGGGTGAACTTCCCCTTTAATCCCTATTGGAGCTCTAGCTGTCTGGACATGGGTTCATATATATATATATATAGCAGGCAATGTGGAGCACACAGATTTATGGCCTAAATCGGGTATCCATGCAATACAAATTAGGCTTAAATTAGCACCACTTTATAAGAGTTTGATTTTCTAGACTCCAATTCGACTCCATCACTTAGCTCTGTCTGTGTCCCCCCCCCCCCCCGGCTAAACACCACCTTATGAGAGTTTGATTGTCTAGATTCCAATTCAACTCTCTCTCTGCCCCCCCCCCCCGGGCTAAACACCCCCGGTGGGGTCACTCAGCCGCAGAGGGGGACACGTATGACCGTTACCACAAATGCAAGTGACCCCCTATTGCAGTCAATTTCAAGGACATTTTGTGAAATTTACCCCCCTATTTTCAGGCAAAACAAGGACCAAATTGCGGTAAAATGGTACCTTGAAACACCTCTAATTATAAGATTGTAAGGACACTTTTGCCCATTTCGCAAATTTACCCCTATTTACCGTATTTCAAGGACAGGGCATTTAACACCCTTTCCTCATTAGAGGAAATTGCAACACAGGCGTCAGAGTGCTCAGTCCTTAAAGATGACCAAGAGCCAAGTCATACTGATACAATAATCCAAAAGAACTTTATTTTTCTTGAAACATAAGAAAAGTAGAATTCTTTGTAAAAATAAATGTAGAGTTGTCCATATAAAGATACAGAGCATGATGCATGCGCGCGCCCTCTGCGGCTGGTGACTCGGCGACGGATTTTACTTCCCGTAATCGTTCTCCCCTTTTTCCTGACCCCTATTTCCATCAGATCGAGGACGGTGAGCACCCCTATTTTCACTTCTTCGAGGAGAGTTCTGTCCGCGGACGTTCCGTGAAATTGACCCCTTTTCCCGCGATTTTGGTAACGGTCATGCGGTCCCCAAGTCATATTGAGTGACCCCACCGGGACACATACCCACCTTATGAGAATTTGATTGTCTAGATTCCAATTCAACTCTATCACTCTCTCTCTCTGCCCACCCCCCCCCCCCCCCCCCCCCCCCCCCCCCCCCCCCGCGGCTAAACACCACCTTATGAGAGTTTGACTGTCTAGCCTCCAAGCTATCACTTTCTCTCACTCCCTCTCCACCCCCCCTTCTCTGTCTCTCTCATACTCTCTGCCTTTGTCCATTCCTCCCCTTCTCACTTTTGCTTTCTGCATGCCAGGAGAGTGATAACCGGGGAATGTTCTCTTACACCACTGGATCAATTTCTCTATAAAAAAAAAAAAAATAGACAAATAGAGGGGAGACAATAAAACAATATATACATGTATGCTCCACATGAATAAGGAAATACGGAAAATTTGTACCAACTCAGTAAAAAATTCTTTAAAACAATTAAAAAAAGAAATAATAATCATTGGATTATAAAACAATTAAACCAATTAAAAAAAAGAAACAATAATCATTGGATTATAAAACATCTATATATTTTCATCTTGAGATCCGAGCATTGAGCATCAAATCAAATTCATTCAATACAAAATAAGATGTTCATACACATTCATAAAAAGGAAAGTTAATACAGGTAACGTCCATGTCGACTACAGAGAAATTTCACATAGACAAGATACTTGAACAGTAATAATAAAGAAATGATGTTAATGTGCCCCATGGGATTTAGACTAGTTTCCATAGTTACCATATGTTCACTAGTCCTACCGATACATGAACAAACCTGTGTATTATTTGCTTTATAGAATGGTGGAATTTGGGGCTAATAATTAGGGATTTTTTACAACCATGCATAAGTAATTACCAACGAATGGTTAGCCATGAATAAGTAATTACCGAAAGTAAGGCAACTTTACTGGATGCATGGCTGGCTATGCGTCGGTAATTATGTATGGTAACCATTATACATATAATGTTACATTCTTCTCGTTATTTTCCTGTAAAAGTTATGTAATTTTACTGAAAGCAAAAGACTTTCACCAACTTTAAACTTTATGAAAGTTACAAAATATCAACAATTTTAAACACCAATTTCTTTGGGACACAAAGGCCCGAATTCACAAAGGTGGTTTTGAAAACCCACAGCTGAGTCCATGGTTTATGCAGATTTCCTGAATAAATTATGCTCATTTTACCACATATATTAAAAACTGTCCAATGCTGATGCACGCTTTTGTCACAGTGCACCAAATTGACACCTGTTAACATGGTTAGATACGCTATTTTATTCATGAGTCCACTGTTTGAAGAGTGGACTCATGAATAAAATAGCATGGATAACCATGCTAACAGGCATCGATTTGGCACACTGTGACAAAAGTGCGCATCAGCATTGGAATTTCTTAACATACACGGTAAACTGAGCATAATTTATACAGGAAATCTGCATAAACCATGGGTTTAACCAATGATTTTAAAAACCACCTTTGTGAATTCGGGACAATATGTATGTTACATGTACATTGTACAGGCAAAAAGTTTCACTAAAACATAAGAAAGGCTTTGTGCTAATACAATATAAATGATAAAACCATTTAAAACAATGTTAGATTGCATGCTCAACTGGGTTGTTCCTAAAGATTGGAATTATCAACAAGTGGACATACATTGACCACTTATCATAACGAGAATGTTACTCAGTTACCGGTAATCAAAACAATATCACTGTATTTGTCAGACAAAACTGACTGAAAGTTGGCCAAGTCATAGTGCACCTCAGCTATTAACAAAACCAATGATTTCAATAAATTTGTTATTGAATTACTTCTCATCATTGACCAAGACCCAAGTCTTTACTTGCACTTATTCCCATAAAACCCAAACATGCGATGCAATCAATATCATAATCCTTCATCACAGATGCACTGTCTGCTTGCAAACAAGAGCAGCAAACAAATTGGTCAAGCACTGATTCATGTCTTAGTCTTCATAAAATTTAGAAAAGCAAGGCTATGGCGCCCATAATCCTTTCAAATCTTACTACTTCCAATGGCGGTCTCATCAATTTCATCATTTTTATTAAAAATACTGAATGTTTTTAATATGCAATTGTAGATGAATATATACTTTGAACTATTTGTTCAGTCTATTTTAATGTTAAGGGGTTGATTTGCCGATGTTGTTAAGAAACTGAATAAAACAAAATCAAATCAAAACTTACAACAACAAAAAAGATTCATTTATCAATTTTAGGTGATGTTGTTACTGGCTTTCAATGATTGAAATTTATCGCATCAATCATAACTTTGTAAGAAGGGGCCCTGGGCCCTTTGTAGAAAGGGCTGCTATCAAATACAATTTACAAAATCAAACGCAACTTGATATTTTGACCAATGAAACATGCGTATTAAGGACTTACACTTATTGCATACAAACAGAATCCTTTCTGTAACAGACTCTAGGTCTCTGTATACCACTCTATCTTATCTCATCGAGAAGAATGATCATCCACTTTCAACAAGAATGTTCTATCCAAAATCTTTCACCTTTCACCCCATTTGACCTTTGACCGCTAGACTAGGGACATTCATTCAAGTTTAGTGATATTCTCCTTGTACAGATTATGAGGTCATACAGGAGTGCCTTCATTCTTCCCTGCTTTCAAAGAACTTCCATCTTTCAATTCTGCCATTGCCATCATGTCAACGACATACTGAATACCCTCAAGGTTGTCCTGATACTGTTTGTCTGATGCAGCAACGACTTTAATCTCTTCCAGGGCTTTTGAGTCTTTGAGCTCATTGATGGCTCCATCAACGAGAACATTCAGCAGCCAGTCTGGGTTTTTCTTGGGCTCGTTAGTGAGAGGTGGATATGGATTTCCTGCATACTCCAAGAAAGCCATCTTGCGGCCCTTGTCTTCATGAAAGCCCGGTATGCGAAGGAGGCGGGTGAAATTTGTGGATGTATCCTCAAAGCGGGGCCCTAGTACTTTGAAAAGCTTGTGGATTTGCTTCTTATCCTGTTTTGACATAAAGTGGAAAGAGATGGCACCTTAAGTTTGAAGATAAAGTTTTTCTTAAACTTTTCCATTTTAACATTATGAGCATTATCAGAACCCAAGATCTAATAAGTGTATGTTACAAATAGAGACATATACATTCAGATTTTTCAGTTGTGTTATCTATAGCCTTCTGTAATAATACAAAGAAAAATATCACTTTCTGTCTTTGTTTCTGACAACAAAATGTGAAGTAAATAAAAGGCAATAGAATTTGCTGAAATACATTCCAATGTTTTTCCCCATCGTTTAGCCAGACTGTACAATAGATTAGGGTGGATCCAGTATTTTACAAATGAGAAAGTTAGACAGTTTGATTTCTTGAAAATTTCCTAGCAAGAAAAAAGGAGAGATTCTCTGTTCAGAAGGGGAGCCAGTTGATGAACAAATCTGAATAGGTATCTGTTTAGGCATTTTGATGTTCATCAATATATATTTTGATGTTCGGCAATAGATATCATATATATTCATGGTAGTAAAGTCTTCACTTTTATCATCAAAATATATGTACATGTATATGTATATGATATATATTGCTGAATCATAAAATGCCTAAACAGATACCTTTTCATGAGCATAAAGGTTTAATCTTTTACTTGTAAACTGATTAAGCTTAATTTCTTAAGCTTAATGTGTTTGCATGCTGTAACTGAAGATTGGTAGAAATCATGTAACTGGTAAACAATTTACTAACATGAATATCAGTGTGTGGGACTAGAGTGAAATTTCATGGTATCTTTGGAAGAGTTTTTAAATGTGAAGAAATAAAATATCATCATTGATTTTAACATATTTTGTCAATATCATACCAATAATTAACATACATGAAAATCAAGTTAAAAAATTATTTGTCCGGGGGTCAAACTCAAGGTCAAAGTTAAGGTCATGACCTTATAAATTGCTCCAATACATTATTCGATGCATGTTTTGGATTTCTCTCTGAATTTCCTATCAAATGGTACCAGTTTCATGAAAATTGGTCAAAATGTAACGACGCAGTGGCCATTGAAAGTTGAAGGTCACGCCCATTTTTGTCAAAACAAGGAGAAAAGGGCGGGCCGTAGCGCGAGAACCGACGGACCGATTGGACTATTTTTTTTGTTTTGTGCTTGGGCCATGGTGAATTTTATGTATACCAAATTACAACGAATTCTGAGACGGTCGGGTGCAAAATTGCACATTCATTGGGTGAATTGGCATGGAATGACCCAGTATTCAAAAGATGTATACATGTAAAAACTGACCTTTAACCAGAAATCTGCTATCTTCATTGCCTCAGGATCTGTATCACCTCTCTTTGCAACATGGATTAGCTGAGAAAAGAAATGACATGAATCAAAAACCTATGTTAATCTATTAAAATCCTTCCATTTTTAAAGAATAGTAGTGACATCCCATTTAGCATTTCTCCATCAAGACAAAAGGAAAATAAGGTTCAAAGAAACTCAACTGGCAAACAAGAATATCTCATAAGTTAACCATTAAAATCAGAAGTAGAAAGACATATCAATCATGAAAAACAGACACAAGTCGATGTGGCAAGAGTTCCATATGCACCCCCACTAAAATTGAATATAAAAACATGGAGAAGGTTCAAAATAATATATCTAGCCCTAATACAGAACATATGATGGGGGAGTGGATATACATACCAAAATATGGCTTTATTCCGTCAAATTTCGAGCAGGATCTAGTGCGTGTAAGTGTTCACAGACATTGGTTTATTTATTCAGTAAAGGGTATGTGAGCTGAGTCTAGACTAGTAAATCTATCGGCTGATAATCCTTCCGGTAACAGCGCTTCTCGCTAGCATAGCGGGAAGAGGTCTTGACTGCAGATAAAACGAGTGAGATTGAGTCCCCAGTGAGGTAAGCAACAGTAAAAAAAATGATGGAAAAATCTGATGTGAATGAACCGAAGTCGCAACAATCTTTTGTTATTTTTGGTGGGGGTGCATATGGAACTCTTAAGCTCTTTCCGTCGATGTCTAACGTTAGTCAATAAAAAAATTGACATCACCAAAAAAAAATGCCAAGGCCAAGGCCACCAAGGCTAACTTAAAAATAAAAGCGATTCACTTTTTCTTGGAGGGGGAGGGCACTTGTTCACTGCTACCATCCTGTCTGTGGAGAATCTACAGGTAGAACTATGGTATGCCAATGCTGTATTAAGCACACACTTAAAAAAAATCATTAAAATATCACCTTTGTGACAAAAATTATTAATTTCCATACAGTTGCAATTAAATTTTCAATAGTAACTTAGAATAATTTTTGTATTGACCAGAGCACTCAAAAACCTGTATTTTGGGCATATTTGTGTATATGCCCTCTATTGGTGGAAATTAATATGACAAGAAAATTTTCATTTTTCAAGCTCTATCTTAAATAAAGAAAAAATATTTTATAGAATCATATTTACTTAGAGTCAAGTTATATAATGAAAAGCTGTGATGGGAACTGACAGTGTAAAATATATAGCATTTGTCCAAAAGAAAAAGAGAAAATAAATCCAAACATTGTCGACCTGAGTTTGCCACACATAGTCATAGATATGTAACTGAGAACAAGGTTATATCATAACCTTGGGCCGATTGCACGAAAGGATCTTTTCAAGGACTAGTGCTACCAAGGCCAGTCTTTCATGTTGCCCATCTTTTATGATACGCTATGAGCGGGGTATTTCTGAAATTTATGATAAAAAATAAGATTCGTTAGCTTGCTTTTAAATCAAATTTTATACCATTTCATGATACATCACATCATTTTATAATTATAGACAAATATTTTGTTTAATGGACGAATGAAATATGCTTGCAGATGATTTATTTAAAATGCGTTTCACATGGTGCATCATAAAATATGGGCGACACGAAAGACGGTTGTTGCAAAGACCCTTTCATGCAATCGGCCCCTTGTTCATTGAATGAGTGGGGGAGGGCTGAGCCGGGGGGCAACCGGCAAGTCCTAATTTAGTAATAAATTATATTTATTATATTTCTAAATAAATTACTCTTTGACTAGTTTAGAATACATGTATGTTGAATGATATGAAACAAAGTTATTGTTTAATTGCTGTTATTGTCTTTTTTTTGACAAATCTATGTTTAATTTCAAAGTCGAGTTCAACTAGAAAGCACTCTGCTAGAATTTAGAAAGTGGTCTACGAATCGAATGATCCATGCCAGTTGTACAAACTGAAACGTAAATTGTTACGACTGGGACCGAAGCAAGAATTTATTGACGACTGACGTCCTTACCCTTTCCGCATATTTCTGGGTCTCAAAAGCTCTCCTGTATCCCAATTCTATACGTTCATACTTCACGAGTGCTGTAATAAGAGTTCTCAATACATGAATTCGATTTGCAGGCCCGCTGGACATCCGCAGGTAATGTTTTATCTTAAATCTCAATCTCCTCATTTTTAGAATTTTTCTTTTTTTCGGTCTGATTGATGGTATGGTGTCGGTGACATAGCAAACTACACGCAAACAATGAAAACAGCTACATGCCCATCAATAACGCTGCATAACAGACTATAAGAAGTTTAAAAATAGAATGAAAAATATTTTAAGGACAGCAACCAGAAAGAAGAAGAAGAAAGAAGAAGAAAATTAAACTTCTTTATTTTTATGATTTATGTCACATGACCGGTTTAGTCAATCCCCATGTCTTGTCAAAGTCCGGTCAAAGTATACCCAGCTGTATATCGATATGCGATAGTTGTTTGAAAGTAATGTGAGACATTATTCTTTCACAAGTATTTGATGCATGCATGTTGAGAAAACACATCTGAGTGATGTTTTATCCGAACATCGGCTCCCCCATTCTACCACTCTAAAAAAAAACTGGCACTGGCCTTCTGCATGTGTCACTTGGGTATAAAAAAAATCCCCTCCCCCTGTTAAAAGATGAATATAAGGGGACGCTACTCACCAGGGGGTCACTCTCCACATGGACTGCTATACCCACCCGTGTCCGATAACCTCAGTAATGCACCCTAAACGGCGTAACTACATTAACTAAATTTGCAACCCTAAATGACGTAACCCATGCGTGCGAGGATTATTTTGTATCCGTTGAAATCACGCCCTTCATGGTGTATGGCTTGGGCTTAGGTCTGCTCCCGAATCTTGAATTTTCTCAGATTTGCAACCCTAAATGGCGTAGATCTATTCATATTTGCTCCACCAATGGCATAATCTTCATTTATTAGCAACCCTAAATGGAGTGAAGAGAGAGAGAGAAAAGGCTACCCTAACAGGCGATTTACCAGTGGCGTAGCTAGGATTTTTTTCCTGGGGGGGGGCACCGGCCATTTTTTCTGATGTGTGTGTATGTGTCACGAGGGCGGATCCGACTTTCGCCAATAGGGGACGGTGCCCGAAATTATCTTCACCTATATTTTTCCCGATCAGTCACTTCTTAGTTTTATTCTTATAAAACAACATAAACATGAAGTAATCTCATAAGCCTTATAAAAAAAAAGTGCGAGCGCGAAGCGCGAGCGATTTTTTTTTTCTTTTTTACTTTCATGTACTTTGTCCCAAAAAAATAATATTCTGGGCAATGTTATGTGTGATCCTGAACAAGATTCGTATGAAACTAGATGGTTACTGCGTACGTAAAGCACGAGCAGAAATTTGTATTAACTGTTCTAGCATTATCTAAAAGGGACCTGTTAAGGACTGCTTACAGTTACCCACGAAGATGGTATATATTTCAATAATGCGAGCGCGGAGCGGGAGCAAATTTTTTTTAAATTCCGACTTAAAAAATGGTCATTCTAAGCACTTTTTGTATTAATAAATCGGATAGGTATGTAATTGATGCGAGCGCGAAGCGCGAGAGGAAGAAAATTGAGATTTTAGGCCTAAGAGCAGGGCACTCTATTCATATTTTGTAAATCATTAATAGGATATAGTTAATTGGATATCATTAATAATGCAATCGTGAAGCGTGAGCAGACAATTATTGATATTCTGATGTGAAACTTGATAATTTAAAGGGGAATGAAACCTTTGGAATAAGTAGGTTTGTGTCGAAACAGAAAAGTCACAGAATGAGAACAAAGAAAGTTTGAGAAAAATCGGACAAATAATGAGAAAGTTATGAGCATTTCAATATTTCAATCACTAATGCTATGGAGATCCTCCCATTGGCAACGTGACAGGAATATGTGATGTCACAAGTGAACAACTTTCCCTTTGATGGACTACAAAATACCCCCAAAATGTCGCTTTTTGCTTTTTCTTATTGTGATATCCATGATATATTCTTTAAAAAACTGTTTTACATGCCCCCTATAGAAAGAACACACGATCTAATGATAGATATGATAAAAGAGGCACTTTAAAAGTTAAATATATACTAAAGTAATAGGGAGAGTTGTTCACAAGTGACATCACATATTTTTGTCGCATTGCCGATTTGAGAATCTGTATAGCATTAGTGATCGCAATATTCAAATGCTCATAACTTTCTCATTAATCTTATTTTTCTCAACCTTTCGTTGATCTGTTTCTTTGATTTTTTTGTTTTCACACAAGCTATCTTGTTTCAAAGGTTTCATTCTCCTTTAAGTACATTTTGAATAAACAACATGCAGGCTATCGCGCATGTTTTAGATTTAGACCTAGAATCTGGGCATTCTGAATACATTTGTTTAATGGAACATTATGGAATACACGTAGACAATATGAACTTGGCAAATCAAACAATGTGACAACGCAGCGTGAGCTTAAAATGCTGATATGTAGATCATAAAACGGACATTTTACAGAGCAAAAATATGTTTTGGATATTGACTTAAAAACTTGCTCCATATCAGCCTATTGAGCAAGATATGAATCTCATCGAACAGGCAATTCTGGAGCGAAGCGAAACGAAAATTGTATATAGTAACATGAAAGATTTTTTTTTGCAAGTCTTCCCCTCACATTATTTCATTCACTCGTCTTCCTCCTCTTATTTTTCTCTTCTTTTTTTCTTCTGTCTTTCTTCTTCTTTTCCTTTTTCTTTTCTTCTTTCTCCCTTTTTTTTGCTCTGCCAATTTTTTTCTGGGGGGGCACCTGGGGGGCACACCAAATCTCAGGGGGGGGGGGCACGTGCCCCCCAGGCCCCCCCCCCCCCGTATCTACGCCACTGCGATTTACTAGCGAATGGTGCTGAAATGCAACACTTTGTCAAAGACTGACGTCGACGCCGCTTGAGTGCCTGAAACGGGACCCTTTTTGACGCTTTTTCTAGACGCGGGTGCGCAGCAGGTCATGTGGAGAGTTTTCTGCAGAGGTCATTGACCATGAATACAATTTTAGCTTCCATAATTTTTCCCAAATTTTTCCTTTCGAAAATGGTTCCCCAAAATAGCACTTGCGCGTTGCTAGGCTAACCGAGTGCGCGCGAAAAAAAATCCATCCCGTTTTCCTTAAATAGCAAAGGTCCTAAAAATAGCACTTCATGGCTTCGCATCGTCCCAAGTTGCATCAAATTATGCGCGCCAAAACTCTCCTACGTCACTGATATTTAGCCAATCGCCTTGCATCTTCGCGTGGACCATTATCCTTAGCAACTGATTAGCAACCAAAAAAGGCGCGCTTTTTTGTAAACAATGCATGCTAGAAAAAAAATGCTAGGCATGCAAAATAAATTCAATTCAAGAAGATAATCACTTCGGTATAGTGATAATTTGATCCTCCAAATACTATTTAGATTTTTTTCGTGAATTGAATAATTTACCCATGGAAGTGAGTGAAAAGGAGACAGAGGAAGCAGAAGTTACCCCATTCACCGTCTTTGATGAACTCCGGAAAAACAATCAACTTTGCGATGTGACTTTGGAGGTGGGCGATCAGAAGTTTCCCGCGCATCGCAATGTTTTGGCGGCATGCAGCCGATACTTTCGCGCCCTTTTCACGATCGGGATGCACGAGATGGAAGAAAAGGTGATTAAGATCCCGGGCGTGGAGCCCAATCTGATGGAGCAAATCCTGGATTACATCTACACCAAACATACTCCAGTCAACTCGGACAATGTGGTGGAGCTGCTACCGGCAGCAGACCAGTTCAATGTCGAAGGTAAAAAAAAAAGTGGAGGAATCTGAAGACAAGTTAGAGATCCATAAGTAAGATTTACTAGAGATGAAATTATGGCTAAAAATATTACAAGCGAAGTTCCATCAATTTTTATTACAAAATGTCAGGAAATATTAGGCATAGGCCTATAGAGAACAAAATAGAAGAGGATTACAGCTATTCAATTCATATCTTTAGTGTAATCCAAAGACAAAAAAGAAGGCTTCAAAAATATAAAGCGTCCGGACACCCGACCCCCCCCCCCCCCTCCATCCTACTATCTTTAATATACGATAGGTCTAAATCTACTTTTGTAAATTAATTTATTCTTTCTAAAAAAATTGTCATTTTATTATCCTGTTCTTTGTGTCCACGATGTTAGGCCTCGTCAAGGAATGTTGCGCATACTTGGAGGATCACTTTGGCGCGAGCAACTGCGTCGGGATGTGGCGGTTCGCTCGCTCTTATTTCTGCTTTCTTCTGGAGCAGTCCGCTTTTCGTTACATCCTCAACCACTTCGAAGAAGTCGCTCTTGGAGGCAAAGCTGAGGAGTTTCTCGAGCTCTCCATCGAAGATCTAGAGTGTATTGTGAAAGAGGTAGGACGAATGAGAGGAGAGAGGTTAGGCACACATAGGCCTATGCGAATAAAACATTTTTTTCCCTTGGCTTTAATAAAATGTATTCAATTGACCTCACTGAAGTCTTACTGAAGTCTCAAGAGGAACGATTACTGTAAATCTAATTCCGCCTCGTGACTTCATTTATCATATTGTTTTATTGTTTTTAATCACAAAATAAAGGTTGTTTGTCATATTTTATCCAAAAAATTTCGAAGAACTCCGTCAAACAACCTCGTTTTACTTATTTTTTGCCTGATAATAATGATATGCAATTTTTAAAGCGCCATATTCATCTCGTATCATAAGAGATGCCTAAGGTGCACAAGTGAAGGGAGGGCAAACAAAATTACAAGTAACATAAATCATTGATAAAATGAGTTAAAGATGTAAGTTTTTAGCTTAATCTTACATGTTTCGACACTATTGTTATCTCGGATCTCTCGTGGGAGGAAATTCCATAGTGGGGGCCCTACATGGATGAATGCCCTCCCCCCACTTTGTTTTACATTTTGGAAGTGTAAGAACAAAGTAAGAAGACCAGAGTCACTGGAGCGTAGAAGCCTAGATGGTGTGTAGTTGTGAATGAGATGGTCGAGAGCAAAGTTGTTGTGTGGAGCAGAGCCATGAACTGAGTGATATACCAGTATAAGGATTTTGGATTTGACCTGCTCACTCTTTAGTATTTAACAACATGGATTCACTTGAACATACTGAAGAGGAACGATTACTACGAATCTAATTTGTTTTTGCATGACTTCATAATCATATAATTCAATCACAAAATAGTGGATATTTATCATATTAAAAAAAAAGATGACGATGGATTGGAATGAAATCCGCTCATATAGTTCTGATCGGACAAACATCATAAAATAGATCCATTTAACGAGATTGACCTGTAAATATTTATATGGTATATTATGGCCGCTAAGAGATTATTCAAATAACTTTGTTAGGATGAACTGAACGTCAAGATGGAGGAGTATGTCTTTGAGGCAATGGTTCGTTGGGTTCGGCACAAGGAAACACAAAGGAAACAATACATACCTCGGTTGTTACTCCTAGTTCGTCTGGGTATGATCAACACAGACTACTTCATGAACAGGTGAGTATAGTCCGTTAGTTTGTTCCATTTGAAATATGACGACGGTGATAGAGGTGATGAAAATAAGAGGAATAATGATTATGATGATGATGGTGGTGGTAGTGGTGGTTTTGGCGGTGATGGTGATGATTGGGAAAGGGTTGGTAAAGTGGTGCATTTACTTTTGCAAATCTGTGTCGATGCTGATGGCAATGATGATGGTGATAGTTATGATAATGATGATCGTAACCATGATGATGTTGACGATGATGATGATGATAATGATGATGATGATGATGATGATGATGATAATGATCATTGTAACCATGATGATGTTGACGATGATGATGGTGATGATGATGATGATGATGATGATTGTAATGTGATGATAATGATGATGATGATGTTGACTTTTACGAAGACGACGATGATGATGCCTGACGACCTTGGTGAATAAAATCATTCATCCATATAGCCGATGTATTCATGAACAACCATTTCCGGCATTTCCTTTCAGCATCAAAGCTCATCCGTTAGTTCGTGACGTCGAAGAATGCAAAGCAGTCATCATCCAGACCATCCACTATACATACAACTTTGATCCCAACGAAACACCCAAAGGACCAAGTGCAGTGCTCTCTCGTCCGCGGTAGGTGACAATTAGAATCAGTTGTAGATCAAGGATTTCAAAAAATAAGGGGCGGCAGAAAGTAGGTTTCATCAGAATTTCCCAAGAAGCAAAGCTTGGTTTTCCCTTAAAAAAAATTGACCGCATTTCTACAAAGTGGTATAATAATTGGGAAACCCCATTTTCTTAAAAAGAATAGGAACTGCTCATTGGCAAAAGGGAATCGGGATCTGGGCTTGATTAGAAGCCAGTCCTCTTTCCTGAAAGTTGAAGTTGATGAGATAAGAGAAATATATCACATAAGATTAAATCCCTTTGCCATTCATATTGTAAGATTTAAATAACATTGTAAAGTTTATGGGTTTTACTTTGGACATGATATTATGGCTGCGGATTTGCCATGTTTTCACCCAAATCACTGCCATATATCTGTGTACAATTTATTGCCACTATCCTTGTAAGTTCCTCTAAACTTAACATCTCTTTTGTTTTATTTGGCTGGACATTATGATTAATTTGATTTTAATTTCATTTCATTATGAGAAGGTGAAGGAACAAATTCCATGTATTATATCCAAGTCAATATAGACTGCATGAAAAAAATGTGCAGAATCAGAAACGAAGATTGGTTCATAACTAGTAGTTATGCCGATACTTTTTAAGCATCTCATTTTCCCTGCCCCATCCCCAGCCTTCCTTTCAAACTCCTGTTCGCCGTCGGCGGCTGGAGCGGGGGCAGTCCGACCAGCGCCATCGAATGCTACGACACACGGGCCGATCGGTGGGTCCTGATGGACACTGTCAACAATCGACCACGGGCGTACATGGGCATAGCTGTCCTCAACCAGAAGCTTTATGCCGTGGGCGGGTTCGACAGCAACCAGTACTTCAACAGTGTCAGGTGCTTTGATCCAGTCACCAAGGTTAGCCTATGATCAATATTTTTTCCTACAATGACAAAGCGAATCACAGCGAAAGATAACATGAATTCTATATGGCAAAGGTGAATTTAATGACTTTCTACATGAAAAGTATAGAACTAAAACAGGATTATACGTTTTAATCTACCGGTAAACGTTTTAATGAAAACTACTTGAGAAATGAATGAATGAATAAATGAGTGAATGAATGGATGAAAGAATGAAAAAATAATTGAGTCAGTCAGTGAATAAATAAACTATTTATTATCACAAAGAACCTCGCAAAAATGTATGAAATCTTACAGCGCTACACAGTCATATGCCTATGTATATCTCGGTAATATGAGCTTACAAAACAATAACGAGCTCTAATCAAAGTCATTGAACCATGACAATCGTCTTCCCTAATAAGTAAAGGAATTACTCATAAGCGCCACCTTCCATCTTTCAATGCTTTCTTGATTTTTTTTTAAAGAAAGGGACAGTGTCTCTGCTCTCTAGACGACGAAATTATTTTGGAGTATCGTACTTTTCATAGTTTGACATTTCAACATAATTACAGTGATACGGTTGATTTAAGTTCGATTTTTATGTTCTCGTAGAGTTGGAGCGAAGTCGCACCAATGAATTCCCGACGGTGTTACGTGAGCGTGTCAACGGTGGGTCAGTACGTCTACGCGATGGGTGGATTCGATGGACATACGCGTCTTAAAACTGTCGAGAGGTAGGTAGGACTAGGGAGGTTTGTAAAATTGGCTTGAAATTACGCACGGATTAGGTGGCATGAATGAAAAGCGAAATGAATAACTGGAATGAAAAAAAGTTGAAGTTACCCCCAATATCGTATCTTTTAAACCCAATTTTTGCCAACCTGTCAATTGTAATTCGGTTTTAGGCCCAAATAATTCCCTGTTGTGCTTATATTTGTAGCACCTCAGGCCACCGGTGAGTAGCTAGATATAACAATAATGATACCGTCCTCAAGAATATTTTTTTAATTACGACAGTTGTTCTTGCAAAATGCATTTGGAGCAAAATTAAAACACTCAATTAAAAATCACAATGAAAATATAATTCACAGAAATGTAAGAAAGCGCAAAATAATTATATGGCTAGAATACAGAATAATTAGCACATTTTAAGATTGGCAACAAGATAGAGTCTTTCTTTCTTGTTTTAGTTGCGGTTGCCTCGATATTTATCCTCGAATCGTGTTTGACGTGCATGACGCGTTTTCGGCACGACACGGACGCAGTGCGTCATTTTTCGTCACCCTGTTAAGCCGTTATCCAATACACTTCAGTAGCTTATTTTTCGACCTCCAATCCAGGTACGATCCTTCTTGCAACCAATGGACATTGATGCACTCGATGAACCACCATCGGAGTGATGCCTCGGCGTGCCGTCTCGACGACAAGATCGTCATCGTCGGCGGTTTCAACGGCAACGAGTGTTTGAACTCGGCCGAAATGTTCGACCCGGAGCTAGATGAGTGGCGGGATATACCCCGTATGAACAGCAGAAGGAGTGGGGTCGGTGCAGTGGCATTTCGGTAAATTTCATCCCGAGGGGCATTGTCCAATTTTACATACGTCTTGAATCGATTCTGACCCTGCATCCTTGCGATGCGTAATATGTGATTAAAAAAAATAAGAAAAATGAAAATTTCTATTCTATTTCCAATGTAATATACTGTCACGTTCCTGAATACAATGAAAACCACTATGACCCCATGATTGCACTATCTAAATTGTAAATGCGTGGCTTGTTAGGGTTTCTTATCATAATCTGAAAATTCAAAACCTACAATTTTTATACAGTATTTTGCAATTAAAAAAAAAATCGGCTTTCATAAATAACGATGAACCCCAGCAAATGTATGGCGCCATAGTTTATTACATCTATGCTTATATCATGTTGATGGTGGTGATGATAATGATGATGATGGTGATGATGATGATGTTGATGATGATGATGATGGTGATGATGGTGATGATGGTGATGATGAAGAAGATGATGGTGATTATGATGATTATGATTAAAAATATCACCTCTTGATGCTTGTTCCTTTCCACAGAGATAGCGTGTACGCTGTCGGGGGCTTCAACGGTCTGACCCGGCTTAACTCCATGGAGAGATGGAAGCCAGGCTCGATGCAGTGGATGGGGGCACCAAGCATGTACATCCACCGCAGCAACTTCGGCGTCGCTGTCCTCGATGATATGATCTTCGTCATTGGCGGCTTCAACGGCATCACGACCATCTACAATGTCGAGTGCTACGACCCCGACAACGATGAATGGTACACTGTTAGAAAAAATAAAAGAAGTTCCTGCAGCAGAGTCTCGAGAACACCTGTAATCTTACCGAATTGCGTAATAATCATTCTGTAAATTCATAAAACAAGAATTTTTCTGCAATTTAACAGAACAGGTCTGTTTAAAAAGGGGAAAAGGGTGTTTTATTCAAGGAAATTTGTAAGATTCCATACATCAAATACCAATTTCCTGTAAGATTACGCAATTCGGTAAGATTACAGGTGTTCTCAAAACTCTGATGCAGGAACTTCTTTTATTTTTTCTAACAGTGTAGGTCGGATCGAGGTTGTGTGTTATTAACGTGTTAGAAGCTCGTTGTGCTTTACAAATCAGAAAGCGGTCTGAGTTTGGAATTAATTTTTTTTACTTTGATGAATGAACACTTTGGTCGGTAAATTAATTTTGAATGAGAGTATTGAACACATGGCAAAGAAAGAGAAGAAAAGGAAAAGAGGAAGCAGAGTACTATAATAGCGAGGTTTGTGACATGTAAGTCTATATTATACAACTCCCAAGAATGTTCTGTAATCTGATTGGTCCAAATCGGATCACATAATACTCGACTCGCCAAATGGACATACCGCACTCGGTCCTGCGGACCTCGGTGCGGTATATCCATTGGCTCTTCTCGCACATCGTTCATTATTTGGCCCTGCATGCACGCGCTTACGTGCATTATTTGTATACTATCCCTTTTAATCGATTGATAATAATGAATTAACATTTATCCCCCCTGAAATTACCTTTGTGTAGGTCCTTTGACTCAGGGTTAACTTATCTTTTAACGACATCCTATTTATACAGGTATGACGCATGCGACATGAACGTCTACCGGAGCGCCTTGAGCATCGGCGTCGTCTCCAACCTCCCGAACGTCCGCGAGTTCACCTGGCCCCGCGATCGAGACCTTCCACCTCCTGCCTTCGTGCCCACCCAAGCCTCACTCGAGCAGGCCGCCATGGCCATGGAGGAAAACAACGTGACCAACGACGAACGCGTGCTCGACGACGAGGAAGATGACGAAGGCGGCAATCAAGAGGTGGCCGACGAAGCAGGTGAAGACTACGGCGCCTATTCGCCTAGCATGTTCCCCATTCCCCGAAACCTACGACGAAATTGAAAACCTAAAAAAAACGCGTCTTTGTTATCAATGTATCAATAAAGATGATCCATGTGTAATTGATAATCCATGTAATATTCAATTGCACGTTAGAAAATACCACAAGATTGTCTGAAATTATGGACGTTACAGGACGATAACGATTACGAGAACGCAATATCAATATAGAAGTATTTCGAGCATGTATTTTCCCTCACGCAAGGTAAGCAAAGGTTGCGCTACTGCGCTCTCTTCACCGAAACAATGCTATTTTGTCTGAATAACGCCATGCAAATGCAAAGGGTTGAGATATGTATCACCGCATTTGTAGAAAGTGGGAAAGGCAATAGATTTTATTGTTCCATTTAATCCTATTGCGATATTTAGCGCTCTCGGGAATGTTTCCATCTTGTAACGTAAAGGTCATAAAGTGAACAGGGGCCCGTTGCAGAAAGAGATGCAATCAAACGCAACTCTAACAATAAAAAGAAAATTGATTTTCAACCAATCAGAAGCGCGAATTTAGACACCCGCTTGATTATCTGAATTGCGTTTAAACGGAGATCTCTGTGCAACAGGTCCCAGACCTTACGGCGGGTTTGCCTCTACTTGGTATTACGTTCATTGTTTTCAGCTTATGCTAGATGTGTTGCACTTCGTTAAAAATTAGGAAATCTGGCAGAAACAAAATCTTGCAATTACAAAATCCTCTATTCTATTTTCGTTGCAGAAATTGATGAGTTTCTTCTCCAGCAAGCTGCTCTCGCGGAAGAGCACGCGAATAATGATGATTACGATGAGGAGGAGGACGATGATGATGATGACGACGATGATGACGATGTTGATGGTGACGAGGTTGTTCAGTTTCCCGATCGATCACCAAATCCACGGAGACATCCGGGTCTCCTGTCTGGATCAAGTCCATTGCAACAACCGCCTTTATCAGGGAACAATGAAGAAAATGACAGAGAGGGGCCGAGCACGTCATAAAATATTAATAGATGAAAATCGTTCGGTAGCGAAACTGATCATGACTTTTAATGGCTGACGACTTTGTAAAAAAATCTACATGAAGAAATCTATCTTATTTCAAATATATTTACAGTCAATTGTAAAAAAAAATAATAATAGCAATAATAATAGGAAAAAAAAAGACTCGCCTAGAATTTACCGAGGGGGTTTTTGTCAGATCTAAAAAAAGAAAAAAATTGTGTTTGGTTTCCACATATTTTTTGTATAACTTTCATTCAGTCATTGTCAAAATTAGGACGTGGGGTTAGGGAATCGATAGTTTGACTCCGAAAGTTGATAATGTATTGACGATTGCGCAGTTAATAGTTCATATTTTTTCAAAATGACAATTTAAAATTGAGAAAAATAATGATAGTTGGCGCGCAAATTTACCCTCCACATCATCGAGATTCGTGATCATCGTCCTCATCATTGTCCTCCTCGTTCTCCTCCTCATCATCATAGTCAAGGCATCGTCATCGTTGAATCATCGTCGTCATCATCTTCATCATCATCCTCATCCTCTTCAGTCACTCCAAATTTGTATTATCATATATTAGAAAAGATTTGGCGAAAAATTGTACCCCACTATAAAATAATCATGACCGATTTAGTATAACATGAAAAGACGATTATTGGGCTGATATACATGTAGTTGTATTTCCGCTGAAAAAAAACTTATAATTTGAAGGGGACAACTCTTAAATAGTTTCATTTGTATCCGTATTTCGAGGTTTGATGCTCAATAACTGATCGTATTTTTGTTTTTGTTTCAAAGTTGAAAGCATTAATGATCATCATTAGTTTCGCTACCTAACGATTTTTCACTCTGTTCGGCTGGAAAGAACAATTTACGATACGACTATAATGCTGGAATGGAGACATTACGGATTTATAGGTAGGCCTAATGGCCTATAGATAAAAACCATAAACATGATAAATGGAAATGACCTTCTTCGTTGGCTTTTCATGCAATTATATTGCAACCATCATGCCCCATAGGCATGAAGAGCTCGGTCACTTACCATTTGATGAACGATAACGGTTTAGTGTTGCCCTCTTAGAAAATGGTGTTAGAATTTGGTGTTAAAGTTATTGAGAGCCGCCTTATCCATATTCTAAATTCTTGACACCAATACTTTAAAATCATTCGGTGTTCGAAATAATCCCGTATTTAGGGGATTGACTTGTCATGTTAAATGTTTGGTTTAAAGTGTGTTTCTTTTTCATTAAGAGCAAGTATGCAGCCAAATCAAAAGTATAAAAAAACAGTTTGATTGGGATAATTGATTTCAGAAATGTCTGATTTACCTTTTAAATGCCCACGTGGATGTCTCGTACGTAATTCAAGTTCTTGTTTAAACACTAAAAATGACCCTGAATGTACTCCAAACGTGATTTATAGTCGGATCGTAAAGTGTTGTATTAGCTTCTTACAATCAATAGGGAGGTTTCACTTCCATGGCGAACGACAGATTCAAGGACATAGAAAATGTATTGCCAAATAATGCCCTTCATGACAAAGTACAACCAAGACGTCTTTGTCGAAAATTTGTGAATCAAAACAGAAGTTTCTTCGGGGGGGGGGGGTCATTTCATCAATATTTTCGTCCGACAAGTTGTCAGAGGCCCGTTGCAGAAAGAGTTGCAATCGATCGCAACTCTAAAAATCATGCGCAACTTAATTTTCAACCAATCAACAGCGCGCATTTGGGATTTGCGTTTGATTTTTTGACTTGCGTTTAAACGCAACTCTTTCTGCAACAGGCCCCAGATCGGACAACTTTCCTAAATTTTGATTGTCTGAGAGACACTGTTACTATGGTAACTGTTGGATGAAATAGAACTTGTCGAATAAATGGTCCGACGAGTCCTTTCATGAAACGCTCCCCGCGGGACTCCGGACAAGCGACATAATTGCAACTTTTCGTCAGCTCCGAAACTTAGGACGAAACTGCTGTCCCGGTTTACCAATTTTCGACAAAGGCCTCCCAGCTGGTCTTTGTCTTTTGACGGACATTTTCAATACACTAACTGTGTTCTTGAATCTGTCTCCGCTGCAGTTGCGGAAACTCTCTAATGATTGCCGAGAACATCTGAACACCCTCAAAGTTTGTCTGGTGTATGTAAAGTTGGGAACGAGAACGTTTGGACTTTAAGGTACTTCGGCACAACTCGGCAAATGCTCAAGGGCCAGTCTGAGTGACTCGTTCTACTTCGCGTAGAATCGTAAACATTTCGCCGACGAGTTGCTAAGAGTTGTGTCGGAGTATCCCCAGCATATCTAGAAGTATCAGTTATATATATTGGCTGATGAAAATGTGTCATTTCTACCACATTATTGTGAAATGACTTATTGGCGAACTTATTCCCAACTTCCTAACATATGTGATGAGATTTTCTATTATTGAGCGGCAATGTTACCCCCCCCCCCTATACCATCCATGGTTATTAAATCATCTCCTGATAAATTTAGTCAATATGATTGAAAATTGGGGTATTTGACCAAAAACATATCTTCCAATAGGAATTCAAATTGTCATAGTTCGTTAAAAGTTGCAAAGTAGTTCGCTGTCCACAAAGGTAAACTTATTTCTAAAAAAAGGTTACAAGCGTTTGCACCTCTCGTCAGAAAAGTATCAAACGGGGGAATACACCTTTCTTGCAACGTTTGCAAGCACCCGCCGCTATGTGAGTCAAGACACACGCAAACGTTCACAACAAAAATTCCGACATATCAAGCTGCCCAATTTTCACAATTTTTTTTAGGGGGGGTTACCATCCTTCAAAATACGAACCCTGTGACAAGTCCGACATATCAAACTGCCTGATTGTCACACACACAAAATCATTTAGAGTATATGGTTTAACATCCCACAAAATATTTCCTATTCATTTTTGGTTATTAGATCACCAGTGACGATATTGATAATTGGTGATTGTTTTTTTAAAGATTCATGATCAGGATAATATTGTTATAATTGTTCTGTATTGCCTTTTGTTTTATTTTGTTCTTTTTGGTTTTGTTTTGTTACTTTTACATGAAATATTGGCCAAAGCCATGCAGCTGTTTTGTCTAGAACTGATCGGCAATAATTGTGATTGAATTTAAATGAATTATTTTTGTTACCACATGATCATGCCTGGTAACTCCAAACCGTTCTTTTTTCAAGTTTATTTAACATTTTCTATCAAAATTAACAAAATCGCCGTACACCAGGGCTTCGTCTTACAAAATTAGACTGGGCCCAGGAATGAGTTATTGACTTAAAAGTTTGGGAAAGATTTGGCACGCATTGGAAAATTGTTTCGAAGTTATACATAGGGAGGTGTACGGTGCTTGAAAAAAAAGAAAAAAAAATATTTTGTCATGACATTGATGGTAAAATCATGCAGACATGTATTTCAAGCCAAATATGAAATAGAAAAAAAGAAAAGAAAAAAAATATTCTGTCATTAATAAACAAGGCAAGATATTGGGAAGTCTGTTAAGTACTAGCTACAAAGTTATAGTAATTACTGGATAATAAATGCAGCATGAATATATGTATTGGGATAAAAGTAGCGAATGACTTATATATTTTGCAATATATTTATTTGTAAATGAAACGTAATAAATTATTAGTGAAATAAAAAAAAATAGTCAAATGGTTAAACAATTAAGATTTGTCATCAATCAAAATAGTCATTGGTCATCAGGCGCGCCGGAACACTTTCAGTTTTTTTTTTGGGGGGGGCAAAATCCCGAAGGGGGCACAATATTTTTGAAAGCGTGAGATACGGAAGCGATCGAGCGGGAGAGGGTGTGGGACCCCCCACGGTAAGAACTTTGTGTAAAAATTGAGTGTAAAAGTTGCGTTTCTAAGAGCATTCAAAAATAAATTTCTTGAGAATTAAACAGTCTTGGAGTTCTTTTTGCTCCTTCTGTTTCCTCCCTTCTGACCCAGACTGGTGTTTCTTCATGATCAGGGTCGCAGTTCCAGCAAATTACGAGCCTTATTGCAAACTCAGTTGTTTCAAACCAATGTAATATAGGCCTTTTAAAGACTTTAAGATGACAAACATGACCGTACGCATCCGGGGGCCGCCGATCGAGAGGGCAAAATTCACCAAAAGTGTGCACGAAATCTTTCAATTTTATTCTAGAAAATGCAAAAGCTCCCCCATCACCATGGGCGGAAATCCCAGGGGGGACGCGTCCCCCTACCATTTTGGAAAGGGGGTACATAATATCAAATGTCCCCCTACTATTTGTGCTCTTTTATTATGGAAAAATACATAACTTAAAATCGAAATTATACACATGTATCCTCGAATTTCGAAATATATATAAACAGATAGTTTTTGTTAAGAACTTGGTTAGGAAAAGAAAAGGCATACCGGCCCAACTATTCTCGAACTCGCATCTAGCCCTATATGCCAGTGATGACATTGATGACATCGATGGCCATTGTCAATTTCATAACTAATAAAAATGACGAAAAAAGAAAATCGCCCCAAATTTAGTGCATAGACGGTTAGACGAGAATGTTCCATACCCAGTAAAATCATACCTTTGTTAAGCCAATTCACTTTCCCTTTATTCCAAATTAACTTGGAATATAAGAATATTTTCATTGTTCGCGTACTCAGTATAAAGAATAGTTTTCATGAGTTATGATTAATCCTTCACAGTGAACTTTAACTATGTTTAATCCCCCAAAAATTGTTTTTAAACACTCTATTAACGAGACTTATATTCCATTTTTACACAAAATTCCTGCCGTGGGAGGGGTCATCATAGGTAGATCAAGGGGGCGAAGCGGCGGAAGGTGAGGCGAAAAATAAGAAGAAAGATAGGACCGGGAAGAAAGTTGAATGATGGAAGGGAGGGGAATAATTGGGAAAAAAAGAAAACTTTCAGGTCATAGTATAAAAATAAAAAAAATCGCTCGCGCTTTGCATAAATATACACAGCCATCTTTTTATTTCAAAACGTGCTTGATTTTTTTTTCACTTTTTAGATCGAAATATATAAAATAAAGTCATGTATCGAAAAGATATCCATCTTTTTCATAATTTGTAGGTTTATATAGATATTTAAAAAAAATTAGCTTGCCATTCGATTTTAGTCTGAAATGTATTCATTAAAAGGTTAAACGTTATTACACCGTGATAAGATGGAAAAGGGGCTTATCAAAGGTATGTTTCACAGAGGAACTGTTCGTCGAAAGACGCGAGGCTTACTATGATAATGTAATTGCCCCGATAGGGGCAAAAAAATTCATTTTTGACAATGGAAATGACAATTTTTAGGCAGAAAAGTGCCTTCATCGTTTACTTTTGTCCTTAAATAATTTATCATTTTTCTACTTTTAGGGGGCACATGGGGGGGGGGAATCTCGTTTTGCCCCCCCCCCCCAAATTTTATTTGGCTGCCCCCCCCCCCCGCTTCCGGCGCCCTTGTTGGTCATTATAATATGTCTGGTTATCTGTTAGTGTTTTTATACTTTTCGCGGTCATTTTGATAAAAGAGAGGGAAGAGATGCGGAATAAAGGAAAGAAAGTGAGTGAAATAGACGTTTTACAAGGTAGAAGAAGAGTAAAGAGAGAGAGAGTGGAAGACAGAAAGAAAGAAAGAAAGAAAGAAAAAAAGAAAGAAAGAAAGGGAGGGAGGGAGGGAACTAGAGAGAGATGGAGTAAGAACATGAGCATGGGATTAAAAGATAAAGAGGAATAATGATTGCTTAGGAAAAGAATTCGAGCTGCTAAAGGGATAGACATAGGTCGAAAAGTTGTGACTATAAAAATAAAGACAAAAAAAGGAAGAATTAACACGAGAATACATTGACTGAGGTGGACATTTTCTTCCCCGAAAAGCTGAAAAGAAAAATCAATTAATAAACCGATCGAAGTTTTCCTCCCCTAAAATCTTGCGAGCAAGCAATAAAAAAAAAATAAAATGATAAGATATCACGGTCGTCCATTCGACCCTACGATGTGCCTCACTGATTGTAAAAAGAAAAAAAAGAGAGAAAAAAAATGATTGTGATGTAACAATGACCAATTACTAAGAGCTTCCCTCTACTTGCTATGCGCGCATCAATCTTATGCATTGTGATGTCATTTGATACTTTGACACACCGTTGCCATGGTAAGTGCGTGACAGGTGCATGCGCAGTTAACATGCGCACCTCCCTCTTAATTTCGCAAGGTTAATTTTGCACGTGTTACGTAACACGTGTGGCGCTCGCTAGCTAGCGCTAGCAACAGTTTGTCATGTGATTTGTTTAGATAACGTTAGTGTGAATGCATGTTTTTAGTTCGTGTCAAGTTTTTTTTTTTTAACCTAATCCCATCATTTTTAAGAGACAGTTAGAACATTGGAAACATGAAAAAGCAGATTGTTGGAATATTTGGAACATGGGACCTGAATTTCTGGAGTCGACCAGAAGATGTTTTTCGAGAAAAACTTGAGGAGAATCACATTCACCCATTCACGGAGACGGGACCAAATCGTAAGAAAAACGTAGATCTTGATCTAGCATTTTGATACCTCTATTGTACATCTCAAGCCATTTTTACAGAGGAAGGAAATCGTTTTGATCTCGTACAGTCACGACAGTGGTGTAATATTGATAATAAGCCAAACATTTTGGAAGTGCCAGATTATGATGGATAGAGAAAAACTACCGTAGGCCTACTGTATAGATCTATTTGACCTAGATAACGTTATTTCTCAAAATCAAAAGTTTTGACCTTTTCAAATACAAATATCTAGATCAAATGTTTAGATAGATTTTGACATAGATCTAGGATCTAGTCCCTAATATTTGTAATAAGAACAAATTTAGAGATCAGACAGGTCATCAGTCCGGACAAGACGGACATGGTTACAAAAACTGCTGAACGTATAGACTGCCTGAATATTGCCATAATTTGCCAAATTTGGCGTAAAAAACACTGGCATTTTTTGGGCCAGAGTATTAATTTTCAATGGCATAATTTTGTTTGCCAGAGTTTTTTCTTATGGCAAAAGTTTTTTGCCACGGGCCCCAGGTCGGAGTGTCTAAAAATAAGATCGCGCTCCGCGCAAATTTGATTGATGAGGTATCCACTCTAAGTGTCACTGCAAAAAGTTGGCTAATATGTCCCTTTATAGGTCAGTAGTATGAATTATTAACCTCGCTCTAATCGCTGGCATCATAATTACAAAAACTGCTCAGATAGTTCAATTTGCAGGTTTGAATTCATAAAATAGCAAAAACTTTGAGCTCGCTCTTGACACTCGCATTATTTATTGAGAACGTTTTTAGATAAAACAAAGACTCACATTTAAAAAGTCAGCGTTTAGTTGGGACATATCTTCTCAGATAAAAGACCATCCACACAAATCTGCTGTAGATTTGGTGTATTCTGGCCGATTGGTGAGAATACACCGCAAATAGAGTTTTACAACTTAAAAATCTCTTCTCCCAAGTACCGCTCGCTCGCGGAATAGTTTTATAGCCTCTATATATTTTGTATTTCATTAATTAGAAATTCTCTTAAAAAGATGTTTCTCAAGTTACATTTTGACGCAATACACAGCTACGTCTGGGTAGTGTTTCAACAACATTTCGTCCATCATATTGTCAGGTCTGACAACTTTCCTTGATTATGATTGGCTGAGAGGCCCTGTTACAATAGTAACTGTTGGATAAAACGTCTGACAAGTCCTTTCATTGAACGACCCCCTGGTAGAAACATAATCTCATGGTGAACATATCTTTTTGCAGACAATGCTGGTGGGGGAGGGGCTTTACCCCCTCCTTAACAAAAATCTATTTCAACGCCCCTGAAAAATGACATTGCTCTTTTCTACATGTTATGCGAAATGTTCTTAATACTGTATTATTCTTAAATGTTTCTCTTTTAATACTGCGGTTTCTCATATTCTGCTATTATATTTATTTCTATTTTCAAGGCTTTGAATACGAGTATCGTTCTCGGTGGTTTTCAATATTCCTCATTGCAATTATTCTCGAGGTCCTCGGTGTCTCAATGTGGTATGCCTGGGGAAACCCCTCGGTAAGTATCAAATTAAATAGAATAGGTTATTATAAAAATTTGACAATTTTTTAAAGACATTCTGTTTGCAAAATGGCTCTTTTGATGGTTGTTGAGAAGTTAGAATTTTCTCGGAACGGACGAAAAAGTGTCAGAATTATCTTAAAGAAGTTAATCTTCAGGGTAATTTTAGTTTTTTTGTTGGTCTTTTACTGTTGGTGATATTAGCATTTCAAATTAATATTCAATTTGAGCTATCTTGCGCGGGATCTTGCGCAATATGGTCAAGCGGGAATTATAGTCCCACCACCACAAATCAGCATGAATTTTCTTTTCATGATTTTTTTTAATGAGAGCGCCATTAAAAATCAACCAGTGACAACTAGTGACAAAATGAGTTATGAGGATTGTCGTCAGGCCTTCTATAATGGACAAAATTTATTCTGTATACTTACTCTTTCATGGATCAATATTCTATTCAAATTAACGTTTGTGGGGTCTATGATGATTGTATATCATGTAGAAAGGTTGTATTACATGAAGTTTATTTATAATTTAACGCTCTTTAACCCCCACCCTTCCAGCAATTCATCTCTTTCGCGGTAGTATTCTTTATCATCAGCATCCATCGTATTCACGCCCATAAGGACATGGTTAAAATCATCATCGATTTGCACAAGGGAGAATACTACCTCATGAAGAAGGGTGAACTAACATACAGAGGCTTGCTACACAATATTTACATCAGACTGATTGGTCAAAATAGTGGTAAGCCCTTGCGTAGACTTGTTTGACGGAGTTAAGTTTGTAGCTGTTTAACCCTAAAAAGACTGGGAAGGGTGCCCCTCCCCCCTCGACGCTTCGTGCAATATTTCGGGGGGAAAATATGAAGGATTAAAGAAATTAGCGCCGCAAAACTTAAAGACTTATTTTTAAAGTCTCGCGGAACTTCAGAAAAGTTATTTTCAGATTTTTTTTATATTATACTGGCTTTTAGTTTATGTGACAAAGAACGTGCGTGCCAAATTTCGGCGCGATCGCGCGAACGACGGCCGAGATCAGAAGGGTGACATCATGCCCCCGTCCCGTCCTCAATACTTCTCAAATAGTTCAGTCCCTTTAGCATGTTTAGGGTTAAGAAGTGTTTTTCAAAAGTGTACTTATAATAAAATGATCTTCAACCAAGAGTCTTCCTTTGACTGATGTAATGTAATGTAGTGGAGCGTTGTGGCCCAGTGGATTAGTCTCCGGACTCTGAAACAGAGGGTTGTGGGTTTGAATCCCAACTATGGCGTAATTTCCTTCAGCAAGAAATTGATCCACAATGTGCTGCACTCAACCCAGGTGAGGTAAATGGGTACCTGGCAGGAATTTATATTCCTTGAAACGCAGCGCGCGTAACAGCTGCACTGCTATGCTGCATATAGCTGTAGAGTGCTTTAGAGACTTCTGACAAAGTAAGTATTAAGCGCTATATAAGCAAGTATAATTATTATTAATGATATTAATAATAATGGAAATGTTAATGGAAAAGGAAGAAGAAAGAAATAAAAAGGGGGAAAGGTATTTATTCATCCACTTTGGTGGTCAAAGAGGGCACGTACCCCACCCCCTCCGCCCCTTCACACTTCCACTGTTTCCGCGCCTGGTGGGTGTTTCATAAAGCTGTTCGTAAGTTAAGAGCGACTTTAAGAACGACTGGTGATCCTTTCTTACGCGCTAAACCATCGCCGATTCAATATACCACTTACCGGAAGAAGGGATCACCAGTCGTTCTTAAAGTCGCTCTTAACTTACGAACAGCTTTAAATATGAAACGGCCCCCTGGTGTATTATCACGAGGCGAGTTTATTGATGAAATTTGATGAAAGTGGTTATCTCAACTACACTTCCATCCAATCAGAATGCAGTATTGTTATGACGTCGTATGCGTTCTTAAGGTGCTCAGGTTGTTTGATTGCTTTTTTATTTATTCATTCATTTTTTAGGGGGTGGGCATTCAGACCGTATCAGTTTGTTATTAGTATGTCTCTATTGTTAAGGCACAAAGACCATACTGGATAACATCCAAGCTAGCTCCGCATCAACTGCTTGAGTGTATTATCCGAGCCTAATTGCTGCTTTCTGGTGGAAGCCGTTCACGTGTAGTGGTAAGAAAGTCATCCATGAACAGAACGACTGTCTATATTATTGTTTCCGTTCGCTCCAGGATCTGGTGAAATTTTCTTTAAAATTGTTTTGAACGGTCACGACCTTGCGCCCCAAGATTTAACCTCATCAACTGTTCGAAAAGACGTAAGTAAAGTATATACCCATATCCATCTTTCACTTTTTTTATGTGCTATCAATTCAATCTAAAATGAAAGATTATTTTCATGGGGAAATCAAATAACATTTTTTGGGGGTATATTTTTGTACTTCTATCACTATCAATTCCAAATTAAATTTTGTGTTTGGTCGGTCGCAATAAAATAATTTAGGATGCATTCAGTTTTAAGAATCCAAATTAAAAAGAGAAACAATTTTTTAATCACTTTACACTATTGTTGTCTATGCGTTTTTATTGTTTGTATTTTACCCACGATTTCAATTTAAGATGTCTTCTTGTTTGTTTTTTTTAACAGAAGCTAGAAAAATTGGGCCGTCGATTGGCAAATCGTCTAGGAATAAATTACTTTGACTGGACAGACAAATCTACACATCATATCCTTTTTACACTCATGTATTAAAATAACTTTAAACGGATGTTAAACATTGAATGACATCATGTTCTATCTTTTTAGGTTAGGTCCTATAGTTAACTACAGCATGAAAAACGTAAATATTGATTAGGAATACGCTTAATAGATTTCAAATTAATGAATTTAGAAAGTACTTCCGTAATTGATACAATATTTTATTGTCATGAGTGTTCATCGCTCCAATCAAATCCCCTTTTATTTCTCTTTTTGTATTCCCCGCTGCGGCGAACTGCTATGAAGGCATAGAACTGAATTCGTAGGAATTATTGTTCGTTTTAATCTCCAATTTGAAATTTACAGGTTCCTTTAGAGTAATTCTCCCTGCATATTTTGTTTCATTTTTTATGTGGATATTTGCATGCATGACTGACTACGAGACAGTGTCCAGAAGGTCTTAAAATCACGTAGCCCGTCATGTATGCAAAGATTTCCTTAAGAAAATGGTACCAAAGTTTTCTTGATTTTCCTGATTCCTTGACACATTTCATCCGTTGTGCACATGTAATTCGACACCGTTCTCCGTACGCTTCTAGGTCGACCAGCTCAATCGGCAGCGGAGATAGTGCTCTGTAAACATCAGTTCGATTTCGAAGACGAAATCGCGGCAGTCTGTGGGCAGACGACATCAGGCTCACAAGAATTGAACGTGGTGTAAAATCAACGATCTGTGAAGAGCGCCATCTCGTGACAGATATACGTATAATGATTTCTTGATAAAATAATGCTCGTTGTAATTGTGATCAATCGGATTAGATTAGTACCCCCACCCTTATCGCCGTGGCTTGTACCAAAATACTAATTCACGTTAATTTACTTATGATCTTTTGAAATATACCTATTCAAAGAAATCTAAATTATTTCTTTGGTTTTAAAATCTATATATTCCCCTCTCTATCATATTTTATTTTCTTTACTTTCAAGTTGGCCTTATCAACAATAGTGAGAGACTCATTTGAAATGAAGACTCGAGAAATATTTTGTCCAAACATTAAAGTATTCTGGATTCTTTAAACAATTTGTGTGTGAATCTATTTTCTTTTGACTCCGTTTTTTATTGATGTGATAATATTTCCCTAAAATGTATGATAATGATAATTATGAATAATTTTTTATAACCTTATATTATTTCGTATTTAAACTGTTAGCGACTTTTCTACTGATTCCATCAATCTTTTGGATTATTCTTAAAATTGTGTCATTTTGAATAGAAGTTTTGAAACCATCAAAATTTTAATAGAATTTCTATAGAAATAGAAGAATTTTTAAAAAATATATAAATGGCAAGTCGCTTTATACAGGCATTTTAATACGGAACTTGTATCAAGACGTGTCCCTTTGAAAGGATATTCTTTAGTGGATTGTTTTTTTAAGAGTGCATAGCCCTCCATGTCCACTGCATTATCCGCAACTCTTGTTTCTTCCTTAAACCAACTTCATGTCTTTATGACAAAATGTATCTTATTCATAATGTACAATATTAATAGGAAAATGATACAAAATTATGATTTGAGCAAAAGAAGATTCTCCCAATTTGGACGCAATCAAGATAAGAGGGAAGTAGAATGTAGACAAAATAATGAATGAGATATTGAACATTGTTGAAAGGAGAGTGGCGGAGAAAAGATAATGCTAGGAACGGAAAAGGTCTTGGGGAAAAGGAGAGACAGTGGAAAAGAGAGAGAAATAAATTGACATGATTGAGAGAGACTAAGAAAGAGAGAGAGAGAGAGGAAGAAAATGCGTGGGGTGACATGAAAGAGGGGTTGGTATAGGTTCTCAAATTATGGAGGTTCCGTGGCCGAGTGGGCTCAGGCGCCTGACTAGATACTTGAAAGTCCCCCAAGTCTGCGGTTCGATCCCCGTCCGTGGCACTTGAAGCGACAAGACAGTTTGCCCCGGTCTTGGTATTGCTCAGTTGGCATAGAGATTAGATGTAATAGAGTTGTTGGTTTAGACTTCTGTAAAGATTAGGATTAGGGTTTATTAAAATGATGTTAGATTTTATGTTTGCTTTAAACGTGCAGATTTTTCGTCGGAGCAATTATTTGTCGCCGGAGTAAATGTCATGGAACCACCCTTGAGCAAGGCATTTTTTAAAGCAAGTATTTCTGCATTAATAAATCAAAATTACAAATTTATAACAATGATATAACATCAAACATACATAGTGATCAAACTACAAAGGTGTCAATAGTAGACATAATTCTTGTAAATAATAACAAATAAATTTAAATGCATAGGCCAGCTATCGTAAGCTGAAAGCTTGAAATAATAGCCAATTTAATCAAAAGAGCTCTTTTATTATAAGCATTCTTGATTACTAAGGGTGCACCTGGTTTAAAAAAAACGCCATTTATGTTGTTATTATGGAACGGGTGGTATATAGGTTTAAAATTTTTTCTGTATACAAAGAAAAATACAAGTAGGCCTATACCTCGCAAAAGTTCCATTATGAAATGGGAACCGTCCATCGTCTTTGCCGTTGTCTACACTGTAAAAACTGTGGTGTTTAAACTGACACCAATTGGTGTTAATAGAGGACCACACCCTGAGGTGTTAAAACAACACCCTAGAGATTGAACATAACACCAACGAGTGTAAATGTAACAACCATAGGTGTTGTAATAACACCTATAGGTGTAATACTATAACACCACCAATTTAACACCGGTGTAAAATAACTGGTGTGGTCCTCTACACAAAAATGAATTGCTAATTCAGCTCTTAAAGAGCGTGTATAGTGGCTGCACTTTGGAGTGCTGATTTTTCTCGTTCAAATTTGAACTAGACAAATCAGCACTCCGAAGTGCAGTCACTATACACGCTCTTTAAGAGCTGAATTAGCACTTTTTAGAGTGTATATACACCGGTTAACACCACAGTTTTTGCTGTGTATTATTGGGGGTGTTGCAATTGCAAGTCTTTTCTCAGTTCCTAAATCATTCATTACTTGTAATTTGTGATTGATATACTGGTCTGATTCTTGGAAAAGGGAGTGTATTTTGATTTGCTATCGATAAAATGGATCTATTAATAAAAATTGCAATAGAATATTTGAAATTGATTGCAAACGCCCCCTAAGAGTATACAGGCCGGTCGGAGTCAAGTGTGGGTGGGCAAGACGGTCGAAGTTTTTTTTTTTTTTTTTAATTATATTTTTATTGGAGAATCGTCGAGGATCACAATATATACCAACAATTTTTACATGATTAGAAAACAAAATCAATAAGGCAGAATAAAAGCAAAATGGTGCATTGATCAAAAGCGAAGTTCCGAGACAGAAGACGGTCGAAGTTCATCGGACACATAACTTTTTATCAATATTTTTGCTCAATATGGGTATAGTGTCTAATTTGTATGCACTTTTTATTTCTTTCTTTCCCTTTCATTCTCTTTGTTTCTCTTGTTCTCAAGTCCCCCCTTCACTTCTTGAAAATCAGAGGGCATGACCAACAAGCTGCCCCTAAAACGTTTGGCTCCGCCCCTGTCTTCTAACCTGGAATTCTTTTTCATTTTTCTGAATATTTATTTTTCGTCATGATATAAGAAAACACAAAGAATCCGAACCTCATCTGCAGTCTTTGTTCTGGTCTGTCAAGATTATAGGATTTCATTTCGTTTCCGGTGCTCTGAAAGTGAGTCCCAAAACAAAAAAACCACGTAAATATTAGAGGGATGTGTCATAATACCCTAAATATAAACAACCAAATGTTGTTTATCTCTTTATTTCGGTTGAGTGTCTCGGAGAAATCGAGCAATGCACAAAAAATGACTCATGCGAGCATTCGAGGCCACAACGCTCACACAAACGCACACGCAGAATACATTACAATACGATACCACCACAGTGAAGTGGTGTAGTCTTGCACCCCCATCTCCTCCACTGGTTTTCTAGTACACTGCGCTCCTGCGTTATCTCTGCATTCAGACGGGCATACCGCGACCACCCCATTGGATATTAATCACCTGTACAATATTATCGCGGTGGCTCAATACAGAAGATGTCTAGCTTTTGGAAGTTCGTCGAATCGCAGTTTACTCTTAAATACTAAATTTCCTTAAACGGAATATCATGCTACGGATTTCATCTCTGTAAAAGGATAATAATTAAGGATACACACATATAGCAGCTGGCTGTCGAAGTGGTCGAACGGAATTTCTCCGAACGTGAATTTTATGATAGGCGGGGTCTTTTCATCGCAACGAGCGAGCTCTTGCAGACGGGTGCCCGTGGCTCGGGTGAAGCTGTCGGTCAAAAAAGCGGTAGTATATTTTTTCCGGTTTGTACGTAAACAATCTCTGACAAGTAAAGTGGATCGAATTTCACTAGCATAGATAGCCTGTTCCTGAATTTTTCGAAGCAGTGCTCATGTTTATTATTCTCTGAGTAACTTGTTGATTATCGCTTCCAGTTGCCAAATCATAACCAAGGATATATGATTAGTGGGGAGGAAGGGAAAGAGACAGCCCGAAATCCTGTACGAGAAAAGTAGTAGTGACGAGACCCCTTGACGTGTTGTTCTGTGAATACACACACAGCTGCATTGGAATATTTATCATGGCAAACATTTGTGGATTCTTACCCCGAAGTTGTGGTCGAGTCGACTCTAGGACTATGGCTCGCATTCTTCTTTTGTCATTTTATGCCATTTTATTATTGGATAGTACTGCAGGATTTAATTTTGATCTGAGAGCACCGTTGAAATTTGACGGACCGGATGGAAGCATGTTCGGTTTCAGTGTAGCGCAGCATCGAGATGGAAACACAGATTGGTAAGTTATCATGGTTTTTAGCATCATCTCTTCCTCTCTCTTTTATTTTAATGAGAAACATATCAATTGGAGAGTCAAATAAGTCATTACAGAACCCCTAATGATTTTGATTCAGACACATGTGAGACCAAGAATGCTACAAATTGTTTAATAATTTGCACATGTACGTACAACTGTATGACTCCCCATGCTACATATCTCATACTACATTTTGATTTATGATCAAGTGTACTGTTAAAGGAGCGTCTCTGATTACATTAATAATTATTATTGTGATGGTAATATGTTGAAAGTTACACTGGTACCCATAATGCTATTAAATTGTCAATTCTCTTGTCTTTCCATTTTTCTTAAAAAAATGATGACTTTAATATTTGCAATAAATTAAACACCTGCATTGCAGCGAAGCCATGTTAAATTGTTATCATAACGCACATACATGTAAGACTTTATTCAATGGACTTAAATGAAAGACATATTTAAGTTCTGGTCATCGGATTGTGGAAGACACTATCAAAGTGACAGGGAACCATTGAATGCATCTGAAAAGGATATGCCCGACATGTACATGTACATGTAGGTCCCCTAGGCCCTACACACTACACTGTAAAATTAAATAATCAGGAATTTACATGCATCTGGGGGCCATTTCATGAAAGTTGTCAGCACTGACAAGTTGATTTTTCTCTGACAGTTACCATAGTAACAGAGGCCAGTGCCTCTGAGCCAATCAAAACCAAGGATTTTGAACATTGAAATTGTCAGCACTGACAATACAGTCAGTGCTGAACCCCTGGTGCATCACATACAATGCATACTTGCACAGTGAAATTCCTCGATGTACATGTACATGTATAGGAGCACCTTGAGCACCTACATGTATACAATACACATGTACATGTAACAAGGTACAATGTAGATACATACTATATGCGCTATCCAAATACCCTATAATATATTTACGTAGTACGAGTGGGATTACATACTTTTTGACATGGATATTCTCTGTCATATTCGGGAAATTTATTTTTTTGAGGCATCTGATGATCTGGGAATAGCATTTCAGTGCAGTATGAGTGGACTAAACATTTAATCCTCATGTATGTTTAGTGTTCATGAAATGAACTTGAAAATGCACAGCAGTCAGCAAACCCATATCTCGAATAATAATAATGATTGTTTTTTTTATTCGCTTTCTCAGCAGGAATTTCCTTGTGAAGTCATGTATTGTTTTTTTATAATGAATTATTGTGGGCAAATTGATAATAAATATCATATTATAGGTTTTATTTGTGTATTTGTGCCCCAACCAGATTGGTGCTTACACATTTTAAAAACTGTGCTGCACTTCAAGGCAAGAACTTACTCTACTGCAGTACTTTCTACAATGCACTGAACATACAGGTTATTGCATTGTGTCTCAAGTTTCTTCACTTTCTTAGATACATGTACCTGTCTCTTGAATAGATCAGTGGTCACTGTGAGTGAATACATGCCATGTACATGTGACATGATACATGAGAAATATCCACAAGCGTTATTATCATGTTTCACTTCAAAGGAAGGTGATGTTGTTATTGTTACTCACCTTGCAAGTTGTATTCATGCCAGATATCATTGTTCCCCTGATGATCAGGATACAAAGGATTAAGGAATATCATTTTCAAAAGTACATACTGGTGTTGCTGTTAAATTTATTTACTGGTACTTTCTTATTATTGTTATTGAAAGTAGGACTGTCCTTCATCATGAGGCACATTTGCTGGCTTACAAAGAACTTTGCCTCTGTCCATCATGCTGTACCTTGACCTCAAACTTGTTGAAAATGGTACAGACACAGTATACGATTATCCCTGGTACATGTAGATACATGTACGTAACCTGTATTTTTTTAGCTTCTCATTTTTTTTTTTTTTTGGGGGGGGGGGTTAAAATGACCTTATATTTTTGGTGATAACCTTTTTTTGGGCTTGTCAAAGTTTCCAGCTCCTGGGTCCCCCTACCTTTGGGGACAGATTTCCACCCATGCCTGGGGCCCGTTGCAGAAAGAGTTGCAATCAATCACAACTCTAAAAATCATGCGCGACTTGATTTTTAACCAATCAACAGCGCGCATTTGGGACTTGCAATTGATCTTTTGACTTGCGTTTAAACGCAACTCTTTCTGCAACGGACCCCAGTACATGTAATTGCAGTTTATGGCATTGTAATGTAGGCCCTCCATGAACAGCTGTTCATGAACATATATGACAAGCCATCAACCCCATAATACTTGTATTTAGGGAGAAAAACAACTTCCTTTTGACTGTCTGTTCAAATGTTGTTTTTTTCCTTCTAAATATGACTTACATGTGCTACATGGACATTGTCTTGACATAGTGTGCTCCTCCTCTTTATTTGCAAAATTCTTTCATGATGGTCTATATAATAGTGACAATGATGGATTTTCATAGAAATTTGAGTTACATGTAGGCCTACATGTACAGTAGCTGGATCCAACCATGAGTTTTTGTAATACTTGGAGTTTGTTCCCCATCATGATCATTGGCTCATAAAAGAGACTTGTAGAAATGTGATTTTTAGAAAAGCACTTTTTAGTGGGTAAGAACTGTCTAAGCAGCCACACCTGGTGGCTTACTTACAAGTTACATGTACATGTATGGCTGACAGTTTGATGAATGGAAGAGAGGTCATATGAGGTCATCTTGTCTCCTGGCACCTTGACCCCTAACCAGGTCAAAGAGTCATATTGACAGATGGATTTTGTTTTTGAAGACGCATGATTGCTTTGATTTGCTCAACGATATAATGTGGGCCCCACCCCCTCTTGTTTTCTTCTGGCATGCAGTCACTTTGAAGTGATTGAATCTTGTAATTATATGTTTAAAACAGAAAGCAAGTAACTTTTGTTTGAAGAAAACTGTATAAAGCACACATGTACATCTACTACATGTGCAATGTAGGCTAACTGTGGGCCTACCATGTATCACATGATGTTCTACTTGTACTTGTATCTACCTACATGTACATAATAGTCCTACATGTACTTGTACATGAGAGAGTATGACTAAGTTGAAGTAGTCTGCAGGCACAGACCCATGGTTTTCGCAATTCGCATAGTGCATGAGTCTGAAGTAGTGAGACTACATGTAGATATGTAGATTCACTATGTACATGTACTAGCTGTGGCTGTCTCAGACAGAGCCTTTGATGTCTAGTCTTACAACTCTAGACTTGTTATTGGTTAAAGTGTCAAGTATGCAGACTAATGTTGGTGTTGGGGATTCCAATTCAGATTACTTTCCAAACCTCCAACATCTAATGTACATGTAATTGATATATATAGCTCAACTAGTTCCTGGTCCTGTCTTGTCTTTTGTTGAGTCTGCAGACTTGCTGCACCCTGTTGGAGATATTCATCCCAGGACCATCTTCATTCCAAATTTTGACGCGCTTTGCAGGGCACTTTGCTGAAATCAATTATCAACCCATCACCAGCAATTTATAGCCTACAAAATCGCCTACATGTATTGACATTGTAGTGTACAGTACATGTACATTCAGACAAGTGGGGGTTAATTATCATGAAACATCAAAGAGCTATTCTAGCACTGCCTCCAATGCCTTATCCGTAATCATATCGTCTCAGAAGACCTCTGTGATTTACATGTAATTGTAAAGCATCCCTTGTAGCTTGGTAGGGTCACATTCATATTAATATTACATGCATGGGGTAATAGTAGCTCCATGATGTATGTTTGTCAAGAATATTTGTGCAGTACCTGGAATATCTCAATGAGTGTGCGACCTCTGGACTCACAAATGTGAGATGAGCTTCCACTCCAGACGACCTATGGAACATCACTATGCAATCAGTATGAATGAAACGATAGGTGTGTACATTGGGCCTCGAGCGTACCCTGTCCCTGGCATTCATATTACAATGCGATATTGTCTACATCTTTCTGTTCGGTTTGCTGTTATAATAGGCCAAACAGTACATTGTACTGTGTGTTGTCTTGATATGGGATTTCCCTGGTTATTGTAGCAATATTCAAGGGGAGATACAGACCTACATCTACCTCTAATACCTCATGGGCATTTACATTGTAACATGATACATGTACCTGTCAACAATCTCAGTAAAATTGTATGTACATGTACAGGAAGTAGAGCCTTCAGTACATTAACAAAATCCTTTAAAAATGAATGAATACTGTCTTGATGATATTGTACATGCATGTGTGGATTTAGAATTTTAGATCTTCCCTTACATGTAGGCGTATAGCCTATTCATTGAAAATTAGATTTTATAACATTTCCTCCAAAAATGATGACATACTGTAATGTAGGGGCAGATCCAGGATTTTCCAAGGGGGTGGGGGCATATTTTGATTATTTTCCCTAGAAAAAATTGACAACATATTCCCATTAAAAATATACATGTATGCTGTAATTTTCAGGGGGAAGGGGCACACTTTATTTACATTATAAAAATTGACTTCATGCCTTTCATGGCTTTCAAGGGGGGCACAGACCAGATGTGCCCCCCCCCCCCCGGATCCGCCTCTGCTGTAGTTTTGGGGTGCACTCCTGAGAGATAATTTCAGTCATTAAATTAAAAGCAATGTAATTGTGAACATGTAATTGAGTTTAAAAAATCCTATATGGGATTTCCTCCTATATCCTTAACTGCATTTTGTGACTTTAAACATTATTAAACAATATAAATATTTCCATTTATTTCATGAATACATGTATCATTTTGTTATAATTCATATTTTGTTAATTAGTGCACATTTTATTCACTTCTTGCATAAAGTGCATGCGTGGCTACATGTACACTGGGAATTTATGTCAATGACTCTACTACTACTGACTGCGTCATCAAGCGTTTAGCCTGTCAACATCAATGACCCCGCTGAGCTAAGCCGTACTAACTCGATAAATTAACTCCCATCGATGATGCGTCGTGGAAAATGAGGTTTGCAGTTTTCCCCTTCTGCTTTCCAAACTTTTAACCTCTTTGTCAGTATGTGTACCAAGCAAAAGTAAGAGACAGGTACAAAGTGGACGGCGATGCACCAAAATGTAAACGGGAAAAGGGTGTAACTAGTCCGTAATTAGATTAAATTAGAACCGACGTTGCTGGTGTTTTGTGGGGTGGTAGAAACTTGGGGACAGAAGAGGTGTTGATGACAGTGAAAGTTGTGAAACAATGGAGAAAGAACGATGACATGCTGTAAGAGTGGTCGTAGAAATTTGATATAGGCTTACTAGAATACACTGTATTTACAAGTGACGAAGGCCTATTTACTGATCAGGCTGCAGATAATGTAATTATAAAAAAAGAATATATACAACCATACACGACATCCGTTTGTCAGGGCTGGTTTCTGTGAGCAGACCTACTTGATGGGTTACAGGACAACCCCCACCCCTCCCCCGTCGATTTGGGAGTTGTCCTCATGGGGGTTGCCCGTTGCCATTTAGAAAAATCATGTCATCGCGGACCCCCCCCCCCCTTCACAGGCCCTGGGTCCGGAAGCTCACCTGCATGGGGATTTTTCGCGTTATTGGGAACCATTGCCATGACAGATTAATGCGACTTCTTGAGTGATGACCCCTGACAAGAAAGGAAATAAGGAAATGAATAAAATAATCGTTTCTTGATACCGGGCGTGAATGCCCGACATAGCACATAGTCGTAACATTTACGCGAAAGAAGAATGAACACTGTCCCTTTTCTGTTTGGTTTGTTCTTCTTTAGTCGATTTCAGCATTAGTGTACTGCCATGAGGTGTATCAGTATGTATGATATTTTTGTGTGCCAAAAAAAAAAAGACAACCCGCTGGCAGGGTGGGCACGTTCCTTTTCCTGTTCTGTAATTTCTTTATCGCCTCGCTGCATGTTCGGGAGCGGAGAGAACATTTCCGCTTTGCGCATCTTCGCCGCTGGGATTACCTCATCATTAACTCAGCTAATTTGCCAAGAATGCTCCCAGGCAAATTAGTACTGATGTAATGTGATGCTCTACGAGTCTGCGGCTCTTGGTTGGACCATGATGTAGCAATTTTTAAAGCAACACCATGTACATGTTGTACGTGTACAATGTATGAAATCACCGTAGTAACTATTATACATTGTAATAATAATAATACACGAGGTGGGGGCTTGAACACCCTATGATATACAAGTGGTAGTCCTACAAAAGAGGAGAAAGGAGAAGAGATTGGAAGAAAGAACAAAAAGAAAGAAGAACATAGAAAGGCAGGAAGGCATAAAAAGGTCGTTTGATAATGTTAATACCTCTACATGTACATGTATTTTAATTTAGCATATTAAAAAATGGCGTCAACTTTACATGTAGGTCGTCCATACAAATTTACGACTTTATACATATATAACTATAAGGCCCGAAAATAACAAAAAATGATAACTTCCACATTTTTCGACAGAATTTTGCTGGAAACTACACGGACACTTTATATGGGATTTCGGGGCCAGTATCGTTTAATTTCCCCTTCATAATCTAATTTAAGAACCCCATGTATACTGTAGGCTACATGTACATGCACTGTATGTCTATTTGGTCTGCATGCATGTACTCTTTACCGGAATAGCTCTGCCAAGAACCTCAAATTTCCGCCACCTATGGAGCGGATTCAGATAAAATGACACACAAACAAAATCAAATGTTTCCTGTGAAGAAATTTAATATGGATGATTTCCCCTTGGTAGCCTTTCTGTTATCCTTTTCTGAGAAGAGATGCTGAGTGATGTTCTGTGGGATATGTAAAGGCCACCGCACACCTTAAGACTGTTCGCGATCCGAATTTGGAACAAATCGCATTTTGCTCATTTTCTGAAGATGTGAATGGAACATATCATTTTATTTGAGGCTGAAATTAATTGAAAGAATAATATTATAACCATTTTTAAAGTTTGCAAGCCTTTATTTTGGAGTAAAGGCCAAATTAGTTTCAAATCGTAGCCAATCGTACGATTGCTATGACGTCATTACGACTAGATATTAAATTCGCTTTTATTTTAAGAAGGGTGATAGCATAGTCACCGATTTGATTATAGGTATTGGTACGATTATTTAGAACATTATACAGTAGGATATTCCAAGTCTCAATATTAGCATCAAATCCTACTACATTTTATTCTGAAATCGGGTCGCAGACCAATCGTAAGGTGTACGGTCGCCTTAAGATGCTTCGTTTTATCATGGAGCTAACATGGTTTTATTTTGGTGGTGCTTTACAAAGAAGTCAGGAACTATACAATGCACGATCATTATGGATTAAAAGAAAAATATCCGATGGGATGAATGGATTGTTTTTCATTTTGCAATCAAGTAGATCTACATGTATACTTGAACATGTTGAAAGATGTTATGGAAATTTAATTTCATTTTTAATTTTCGAAACCATGTGTAAACGGAAATAATGTTCACGTTGTAACATCACAATTTCCAGGTTCAACGAACTTTTTGTGCATTATTCTCTAGTTTACATGTACCATAATAAAAATGAAATAAAACAATTGCTTATTTGGAGAGTCGGACTTGATATTACTTTTAGAAACGCTGCCAAAATAATGACAATACAAACAGCGTGAAATAAATGACAAGTATATAGACAACACTACATAGTATACAGTGTACATGTACATGTCCAGGGGTCGCAGAAAAAGTTGCGTTTAAACGCAAGTCAAAAAGTCAATCGCAAGTCCCAAATGCGCGCTGCTGATTGGTTGAAAATCAAGTTGCGCATGACTCTTTAGAGTTGCGATTGATTGCTCTTTCTGCAACGGGACCCTGCTCCGGCTCTTCTGCATGGGCACCATTGCTTAAAAATAATGTCATGTAACAACATGATATTTTTACTAAATATTAATATTTCCATGTATGGTGTAACATGCACAGGCCTAAATACATTCTATATTTTAATACTGGCCTAGGGTTCCATGTAGGCATACACGCAGGAAGTATATCGTGTTGTCACGGTCGCCACCATTCTGGCCATGAGATATTGGATCGTGAAGTAGGCCTATAGCTTCTGTATTGACCAACAAGAAAACGGATGTTTTGAGCCGGAAATATGATATTAATACTTCTGCTTCCTGTTGGAGGAGTTGAAAAGTCAGGCCTTTGGATGCAAAAATTGGAAATCGAAACGGAAAACTTTATTCTGTATAATTATAGTACATGTACATCGATGCAACAAAATAGGTCTACATTTTTGCCTAAATTAGTTGTGCCTGACTTGCTACTTACTCTCTTTTGATGAACATGGATGTAATTTATTGCTTATGCCTGCTTTGACTAATTCATCGTGAAGATAAAAAGAAAATTGTTCGTTGTGTAATTTTCTTGTTACTATTTTTTATTCTTTGTTATTCTGAAATGAAGGATTTAAAGGTCAGTTACTGTTGTCAATTTGGGTCAACAATTCTTGTAGGAAAAAAAAAAGATTTCACAAAAGCCATGATCTAGTTGACAAGAGAATTGAAATGCGTGACTGAGTAATGCCAAAACTAAATGTACATGTACGTTCACCGTGAAGAAGAGTTGTTTGTCTGCCTTGAAAAAAAAAATCCCTACAGATTAGCGATAAATGCTAATCGACTTGGTGGTTTAAGGTCGATGACTGTGATTTTAATCCATCTATCATATTTGGAAGACCACAAAACCCAAACAAGGTAGGTAATGTCAGCCTTTGAGTGGTAGCCCTATCACGATTACGTGTATACTGACAATAACTATTAAAAAAATATTTTGCATCAGACTTGTGTGTCATTTTTCACGAGGTTTATATGCCAAAGTGTCTGTCGTTTAGAGTATAGAAAACCAAAGTTTGTGGAATTCAACTGACTTTGGAACCTGGCTATTTATATCTACAATACAGTAGTTTGGAGGGGGTAGGTACATGTACATTTGAATGTAAAAAATCACTCAGAATAAGTGTTTCGGAAAGTATATACAAGAAGTGATTATGTGTATTTTGGAATTATTTCATGATAATGAGTCAAAGAATTCGTTTTCATTTTCAGTTTACTCTTTTTTGTTGAACCACGAACTCTATAGGGTTTTTGCTTCTTCCCAAAGTACCATTAATGCTATATGGAACTGTTCAATATTTTATACGTGACGTATGTAGTCCTGTTTGAGTAGTTTCATATCAAGTACCATCGAAATATGGTTCCATTTTCTTTACATTTATCATAATCATTAATGGATCCAGTCTTCATACATGTAGCGCAACGTGATACAACAAACCTTTGCAGGGATGTATGAAGCGCCACTTATCATAATCCACTTTCTGTGTGATTAACCCATTTTCTTCTCAGCAGGTAAATCCCCAGACCGGGTGAACGTCGTGAAGGAACCCCATTCATGTGGGCTTTCCGAGGCTTGGATGACGCATGAGTCATGCGTGACGAGGTCATGTTCACACTCATGAAAAAACATTTAAAATATCCAAATGGGAACACTGTATTTTTTTTATTTTTTTTTACAATGAAGAAACAACAAATGCAATCTGGAGACCTACTTGTAAATCAAACAAATCAAAACAACTAAACAATTCACAATTTTCGCATTACTGTCGACTAAAATATTGTATAACATACATGTAGGCCTATTCGCAAAATAACCCCATCAAAATATCGCGATTAATAGCAAACAAGAACATCCCCAGACCATAGGCGGGTCTTTTTAATTAAGTAATACATGTATCTTGTAAAGTAAAAATTATATTTCAAATTCTCCCAATCATTAGAAGTACTGTAATCGATACCTTTGCATCACCCACTAAACCCTATTACAGCAAGTAGAATTATATTAGCATGTCTGTTAGCCCTGATCATTAAGTCATCACAAATCCGTTCCCTTAATCCCATCAACATTGAATCATGCAATGTACTTCTACGGCACATGACTTACCATAAAAAGGTCTGTAATGATTCTGCTCATTTCATAATCTGTCACAATTTCCTGACAAAATCACGGTTAATACACGATTGTAATTTTAAAGTTTGAGGACATGGAGAAGATCAACATTTGGAATGGTATCGCGTGCGGATGATGGTGGATTTAATGGTTTCGGCTCGTAATCCAATATCATATACTCAGTAAATTCTACAAAAATGTTGGATGAATTTGCTGGATTCATCATCTGCCTTAGTTCCTGCAGAATTCGTTGTTAAATCCATTAAAGGCATTTTATCTATATTCATCCAGAGGCCTATGATACAACAATGTTCCGAACTATTTCTTCTAATGTATTCTTTGTCTGATCTGCATCATATCCCTGAATGAATGAGATTCTTGTATAACTCATTTGCTTTCATGCCATATAGTAATTTCGTATTATAGTTCATTGAAATTTGAACGCTGTTCGATATTCGCATCACCGGATCGTAATCGGTTCGTAATCTGTCCGTATTTCCCCTGTCTGAGACCCGGTACCGTTATCGTCCCGACTCACACTTTTCCGTCTGTCCTACTTTACGATCCGTTGTCAAAGGTTATGCCAAAGTCAAAGTTAAACCTTCGAAGTAGATTGATTAATACCAAGTTCCCGTTGTCTCGATCCGCGTCCTGATTGAAACATGGTCTTAATCGTGGAGTAGTCGTACTGATCGTATTAGATCGTATCAGATCAGTCGTGGCAATCGTAATTATTATTTTTTTGGCTATCAGCTACGGAAAGCCAATCGTGGCGTTGGTAATAGCTCACAAAGACAATGGGAACGAGGTATTAAGGGAAGTCGAGCAAGCTTGATGTCATTATGTATAACTGGTAATACATGTAATTATTCATGCATTGACTGACACAGTGACACCTACACTGCATGTATATAATTTTGGGAGCCAAATATATGTTCTTGTAGTTTTACGAACTACGTTTTGATTTCTCTTTTTATATGACATCCATAATGTATATATTAAACACAACAATGTAAATGTACGTGTACCTTAGTTTCATACACAATCTTATATCTTTATAACATTTGCTAGTGCAATTATTATTATTCCCATATAAACAACAATATATAGACTCGTTTGAAACTTATGAATATAAGTTAAAAAAAAAACAAGAGGAAAATAACAATTACGCACCACTCACATATACTTGAAAACTGAACAATAATAATCTACATAGTTCATGTTTCGAACAGAAGTCGATTTGTGAATGTATTGTTATTGCAAATTTTGCATTCAAACATGACCTTAAAACGAGAAAGTATTGTCTAATTGCATTTCACAAATCAAAAACATGTTTTGAAATTCATCCCTCAATCATAGTTATTTTGGAATGAAAAACAAACATCTTCCACATTTTCAGCAAAACAAGAGACTTCGCTCTGTCAGTGCTGAATTCAAAACACAACTCCTCCAAACAACCGGCGTTTTTACTTTTCCATGGGGGTTTGCGGGAAGAAGTACAGAAGCGTCGAAAAAAAAGATGTTAAAAACAGAGATATTATGTTAAATCATAACTCCTAATTGGACGGAAACATAAGTTGACGGTTTTAAGAGTGCTAATATCCGGCTGTGGAAGATACAAATGACTTTTCACCGATTGGGCATTCTCGGGTCAGTCAAGGCCACTGTAATGTACAAGGTTGTAGATTTATGTCCCACTTTCTTCTTAGAATAAGATGAAAAATAAAATCTGTTGTTTGTTATTGTTTTGTAAATGTTATTAAGCGTACATGCTCCGGTGTTGGTATATTAGTGAGATTTTTTGTTCATATTATCAGAATTATTGATCATATTATGAAATCAATATTAAATCATGAAGAATACAATTATTAAACGGACATGCAGTGTAATTTGGCCTTGCAACGCCATAAAAGAAAGCAAACCAAAAACCATCCGCTAAGTTCCGATTATCGAGCTCCAGGATGTACAATGAAATTCCCCATTTTTTTTTTTTTTTGGTTCTACATTTTTGATGGATTTGATATACTATAATTTACACGAAAGATGAGACACAGTGTGTGGTATAGGCCTATGCACATAGATCCATGATTATGAATGAAATATAATATTCTCTTTCAATACAACAAAGTCGGGGATTCCCCATGCACTTTCACAATCGAAGTCGATCACTTATAGTTTGAAACACCGTGAACTTTGACACCCAAAACTTCCCTTTCAAAAACCTATGAATAATCACAATTATGGTATGACCAGTATTGGTGGATCGGGTATTCCCCCGTTCACATTCTCGCTTTGCACCTCTGAGGGACTTTCACAATCGAAGTCAATCACTTATAGTTTTAAACACCGTGAACTTTGACACCCAAAAGTCTCCCTTTCATAAACCTATGAATAATTGAACGATATACTATCTATATCAAATCGAATGAAACGACTGCATACAATAAAACAAGAGCCCAGAGTGGCTTAGGACCTACCCGAGACTCAACGATTATGGTATAGATCATGCTCGGGTATTCCCCATTCACGTTCTCGCTTTGGACATAATAGCTTATATACTACAATCATGGACCCTATATAGCATGGACCTACTACAACTGAACTTCTCTACAAGTAGTAGCTCCATGATACTAGTCAGCAGACACAGACCCTGATTGAAACTTACATGTAGATCAACAAGTGTGTCTCCACGCAAAGACTATCACATACAAAACTTGCTGTTTCAGGGCCTTCAGTACACAAGGCTGCAATTCAGACTCTTAAATAGGCTGCAATTCAGACTCTTAAACTCGAGTGAAGGGTTTGCACAGCAGACTACCTATACTACGAAGGTACATGTTATAATGTAGCCTCTAGAATTTGACCTAGTCTGCAGACACAGACCCTGATTGACACTTTGACCTAGACCAACAAGTGTGTCTCAACGCAAAGACTATCACGTATAAAACTGTGTTTACAAATAGAGTAAAATCCCAACATTGCACAGTGTAAATAAGGTATGAAAAAAGTCATTATGAACTTATGAAAAGAGTAATTTCGATATAAAAATACAAGACCCACTCAAAACGTCAAAGGATATTTGCTCTGCATCTGGAAGATGTGATTAAAACACAAAAGATTTGAAAGCGAGACCTTGCCCAGGACAATGGTCTCTATAGTAATCTGTATGAGACATTATGCCTACCTCCTTATCCCCCCTCTTCAATGACTCACTGTTCGTTTTGTCTCGAGTATTTCCTCTCTTGAAACTGGAAGCAATATTAAATGCACACAGGCCTTCTGTATTCGTCATTACCCCGATCGCCGGTAGCTTCCGTCCAAGAATAAAGATATCAAAGAAATATAATGAGATTTAGTATTACACGGTTTATACGATATTGGACATGATACCCAGGATGCCCAAGGCGTTAGGAAGTTATATCCCACGTCATTAGTCATTACTATCAACTGCACTTTGCACTGCGCATGTTCCACTCCCTGGGGAATATTACTTTCTTGACCTGATAGCCCTGGTACATTTCGGTTGCATCCAGCCATGAGATACATGTAGGTCTGCGTTATGTACATGTAGGCCTACTCATTAAACCTTCTCTGGCAGGGATTTGTCATTTATTGTGTTTCAATGATGAAATAAAACATTATAATAATCATACAGGTTTACTGAAAACATACAAGCTAATTTAATATAAAAAAGGGCGATTTATGTGGAAAATTTAATAGAATCGTCTACATATTGCGCCGCCAGGCCGACCTTAAATCAGTGCCAAATGAATGTGGTCTTGAACCCCTCACTATATGGTATACGCCATTAGAGACGATAGCCCTATACGTAATTTCAACAAGTGTCAAAACGCCTTTCACTCACCACCGCAATGACGTGAGTGATATATCGAGATTCATTTTAATAAGCTCCCCAAGGGACGAGGAATTATGCTCTAGTAGACAAATGCTCAACTTCACAATATCCATGTAACGCAGTTACACGAAGGGAAGAAGGGGCGGCAAAATAACATGTTGGGTGAATAGGCCGATCAGAATAATTTCATCTCATTGTACACAGCAGAAACTGTGGTGTTAACCGGTGTACATAGAGGACCACACACACCAGTTATTTTACACCGGTGTTGAATTGGTGGTGTTAGTTTTACACCATTTGGTGTTACGTTTAATCTCTAGGGTGTAATTTTAACACCTCAGGGTGTGGTCCTCTATTAACACCAATTTGTGTCAGTTTTAACACTGCAGTTTTTACAGTGTAAGACGATTCTAGCCTTCCTTTATTATCCTGAAACCGTGTATTGTTACGAGTTTCATGCAATTAACTGAAATGTTGAATTAACAATTATATTAAGGGTTGGATTAGTGACAACCTATTCTAAATCTTGCATTTACCACTTTAGACCAACATTTAAAGTTGTTGGATTCAACTTATAAATGCAAGGATGGATATAACATGATTTTGGAAAAATGGTGGTTTAAAACGTCAGTTTTTAGAGTGTGCATGTACGTGTAGCTTGCTATTGTAAGCTTGCTGCGCGGTTGCACGTTTTGTAATAAAACAAAACAATAAGAAATCACATGACAAGTGATTGTCGTAAGCAGAAATTATCGCCTTTTATTTATCATGATTAGGCATGTAGGCCTATGTAGCATGATGTATGCATTTTCACTGATATTAAAAGCAAATGGAAACCAAAATGTGATTATCATTATGATGCTTACGAAGATATCAGTGGCAATGTTTTCCTATATGTTTTCCTATGTTGCTTCACATAGTTCACTCCCTTCAAATAATGTGTGTGAGGAGGGTGGGTGGGTGTGTGTGTGTATTTGAGTTTTGTCAGACGTGTATAAATCAGATATGATTATTTACGTCTGGGACCGACCTTTAACGTCACCATCCGAAAGACGTGACCGGGGCTCGAACCTCTGCATCAATTTGAAACTTCCCTACATAGCTTAGATTGCAGGCGCACGCCACAACGCCCAGAGGGTGGGTGGGGTTTGGTGACAGCCTTTATATTCGTCAAAGATTTTGCAATAATTATACCCATAACCTAGGCTAACATACGGATATGGCAATTAATTATAGACTTAAAATGAACATTGTCATTCTGTTAGCAAATTGATATGTACTAGGAATCTTATATGTATATTATTCAGAAATGTGCATTCGTTACGGTTGAGCATTGTGTCAATATTTCACAAAAGGTCAAATATTTCATTTAATTGATCAATATTAATTGAGGTTGCACTCTGTAAATATTTCATCGTAACTTTACGAATTAAGTTTGTTCTCGAGAAAGGTTATTTGCGGGGCCGTTACGTTTAGGAACAAAGACTGTTGTTTCCGTGTAAATCCGACACTCGATGTGTCAACACACAAAATATTAAATATTGATGATATTGCCGCGTGCAAATTATTTTGTGGGGAGTCACATTATTTGTTAACAATATATGCTTATGCGACCAAGCGCGTTATGACTTGGCGGCGATTCAATGTCCTGCTAATCGTGTGTGAAAATGACATCGAGGTCGTCACTTCCGCTGGGTGGGAGAGAGAGAGAGAGGAGAAAGCTCTTGGCGGTGGGTGACGTCACAAAAGGTGTAACAGAAGTTGACGTTTCTATGACATTCTGCTTGGACGTTTTTATGCTGATACATTTGTGTATATCATGTACCAAATTTAGTCATCGATGTAGATATCAGCAAATAATACATATATTTTTTAATTTTGCAAATTTATCTAATACTTGAGCTTTAAATGGCATAGCCATGATAAACATCATTAAAAGTTAAAACGTGTTTTTATCAGCCGTTGGGCACTCCAAACACATCAATTGGAATACTCTTGGTATAGTTTGGTACATAAGTTAATATGTATAGGCTTTTTGTCCAACCTGAATTCCTGGAGTCTCTTCTGGTTGACATGTTTGCCTCAAAACAAACCCCCCAAACCAACAATTCAAAACCCACGATATAGGGTATGACACAATAGACCTACATTTCAGATCAGATCCCTAACCCTCGTCGGAACGAAATTCTAGTTTATAGGCTTGAGGAGGTGATTACTGATTATACCGCGGACCCTATCCATGTACCTAAAGGCTATAGGTTATGCACCGAATTTTGGTCATGCCGGAACAAATGTTACCCCCATTGAGGTCACACTCGTCAACAGACCATAACCTGTGTACACAAAACTCAGACTCAGAGGTCATTACTATCAATCTTCAGCCCCTTCCACCGGTATCGTAATAACTCCCTTTATCCCCACTGATCAAGGTGGGATAGAGGCGGACCACCCCATTCGACCTGTCCTACGATACTCGATTATGATTGGTTGAAAGTGTGGCTTCCTTCTCAGTGCATCTGAATTTTGATTGGCTGAATATTTTACAGCGATCATATCAAAATGTATAGATATTAGATACTGTACATATACTTTGACGCCATTTATGAAAAGAGTTGGCCTACATGTATACAGAATTTATCTCCTGAAAATTGTATTGAAGTTAATCTTTAAGTAAGGCCTGATCGTTGGATAAACCCATCTGATATGTACTGTATTTACCGTTACAAACTCAATCATCACTAATTGAATCGCAAACTTAATCCACGTTGACTCGTTCACATGGCGTTATGAACAATTATCGCCATTACATTTGCGTTATTACGATTCGGAGCAGTGTTTGATCTTGGTACTGGTTGTTGTTTTGGACACAAACCATTATACATAATCGATCTGAAGTATGGTAATCAAATACCCATTGTCTTTCCCAATTATTGATCTTACTTTTGACAGGCGTCCGAAACCATTAGCATTTTAAGTATGCATTTACATACATAATGATGAATTTGTCTCGTGATAGTTGACAATCAATAAAACGGGGGGGGGGGGGTATGATGAATCTTGATTACATTTGATCATTAATCGAAAACGGGATTTGAAAAGTATCAAATTGAGTTTGACTTTGTGTAATTTCCTTGGTAATACAATTATCATGATTACTTGGAATGTATAGGCCTATTAGTAATCTAATTATTGCTACGTCCGGCATGATTTCAGGTAATTCAAAACAAAAGGCAAACACACATGCATAAAATATGAGAGGCCCATATTCTGAAGTCAGTGCATCCACGCTGCATGCCTTTACTTCTTTTTAAAGTGAGACTCGACTTGATGGGTCAATATGTTTTTATATTGACCCCTATTGCATCGCGTACGTCACAATAATTGCATGATGCGCGCATGTACATGATGCACATTTCTGGTATTGAAACGGTTTCTCCTTGAAAGATGTTTACCACTACCAAGAAAAAGGGAAGTCATCGTCAGCACCCCATATACTCAAGTCCCCGATAATTATCATACTTTACGATCTTCAAATACAGTGCTGCTCTTTCTTCCTAAATCCGAGAATAAACCTGTCCCTCCAAACCGCGCCATTATTTCAACAGCTGTAGATTTGATATTATGAATAAAACATGATGGATTAAGCGGACGTTTTCTGCCAGGCAAAGCTCACGTGGGTATCAATTGAGAGCTTTTAGATGGTAGCTTTGGAATGTTGATGATGATACAAGGCACATCAAAAGCCAACGATGCAATGACAAGATGGGATCTTGAAGGATTATAAATAGTGCGATGGTTAGTCAACATTTGTCTTTCAATATAAAAGTAAACAAAAACAAAACGGTAAAAAACAATATATTGAAACTTTCGTAGAAGAAAGTTATTTATGATTATTTTTCTATGCGAAAGGTCAAAGGTCACATTGAAATGACCTTAAATTTGTTCAAATGTTGAGCGAAGGTTTGTAATTTTAGTCAAAGCCATGCATGTACCTTTTTGTTTGTGTTATGATTCCTATCCCCTACAGGACTTTCCCGTCGAATTTTATTTTAAAATTCTGTAAGGCCCATTATTCGTCAAAAAAAAAACAAATACGAAACATGTGTTGCATTTCAATTAAACCCGTCGATAAACTGTATATTACATGAAAAATTGCAAATATTCTGTACTCAAGATAATGTAAGGCCGGGTATAAAAAATTATGGTAAAAACATATATGGAGAGAATTCATGTAGGGTAACATGTAAGGTTCTATCATAGTGGTCTCCATTTTTTCGTTGGGATTCCCCAGCCGCTGCTTCGATACAAAAAAAGTGTAAAGTCATGTGATTGGTGCCGGAAGAGTAACACAATCAATTGCAAATTTGAAACTCATTTTACAATCGATTTTAAATACGATTCTGGCAACATCCCCTCGTCCGTCGACGTCGTTTCGTCATTAGGAAACAGAACGATGAAATATCGTGTATCTTGTGTCATTTCGCCTGAATCAAGATTGTGTGGTCATGATGGCTGCAGTTTTGAAACTTGAAATCGCATCGAGACTACGGAGGCATCATCGAAAGAATCAATTTACCGTTCGATGACCACTCAAAATTAAGGCGCAGTTTACGTAGATGACGAACGTATACATGTGTATTATATTTACAAGCACATTTTACAAAAGTGACGGTACAGTGGATTAGATTCTCTCTATAATTTCCTTGAATTCTGACCATACATTATCATTTCGATACCACGTCACGTCGTCTTTTCCATTCATGGGTGCGAAACACTTTCTCAGTAATTCTACATTTACATATACATGTAGGCCTTTTATAATATTATGCCCTGACCAAGGATATACAGAATTAATGTTTTGACTTTACTTCCACCTAACTCTTTCACTAATCAGGGAAAAAAGTCTGTAGTAAAATAAAGATTTTATTTTCTTAAAATTTGAAATCATCGTTAGACAATGCACATGACATTATGTGAAAGATACGATTTAAAGTCTGATATGTTCTGTGCAAGCCTAAGTATTATGGTTAAAAAGGGTCAGTGCCTATAGGAAATGGATTTAGTATACAAATAGGATAACCATCGTTTTTAATGTACGTTTGTTGATATTCCCCTGAAATGTTTAATAACCATTTTTTTTAAATAGAAAAAAGCGCTAAATCTGACAAATCCAAATTTCCAGAAAGAATAATTTCAGGAGGATAAGTAGAACAATGTGAAATGACTTAAATGTATCAACTGCAGGAAATCCGCTCGACATTTAATTAGTGATTCATAACGATATTGTTGACTCTAGCTTCTGATCTTGAAAGTAAAACCAACGCAAGGATGTTAAGAGTCCAGAAATTAAATATAATTACTAATCAGAGTAATTATATTTCAGAAACCGCAAAAATATTAAATGTCTAAAACGGATACGGGACCGGATAAGACTATAACCAAATCATTTCGCGATTTACTACTTTTGTATGCATAAGTTGATTATTTTATGCCAACCATAATAGTACAAAATACTGAGAATAACCAGTAGTTGGACGTGTGTAATATTAAAATCATCGTGTACATTTAAAATATTTCAATAATAAAAAGTATGCACTTAATTTCAATTTAGATGGAAGTTGTTATACGTATTAAGAGTTCGTACATCATTATAAATGTTAGCAGAATTTTGAAGTATTGTAAGAAAAAAATATCGTACTTCTCTGCATAGGAGAAACATTACATTTCCTTTTCTTCATCATCGTTGTATATTAGGCCTATAAATTTACGAGAAACGGTTTTAGCATTATAGATTTGAAAACACGCCGATATTATTTTCTGTTTATTAATAGTACATTTCGAAGCCAGCGCAATATGCAATAAGGCTTGTTGGACCAAATGCTGTGTGTGTGTGTGTGTTTATGCAACAAGAATAATGATTCATTGTTCGTCACTGCGTGAAACCTTACGGAGTGGTCATCGAACAAGGTAGAACATTGATGTCAGTATACGTTACCACGAATACAAATAATGACTTCTTCCACTCCACGGGCTGTGTTATGAGAGGGAGAGAGGTTCGAAATATAAAACAGCATTCTACAACAAGCACTTTGCAATGACTCATCAGGCTTTTCAGAGCAGCTGAGTGCAGTACACCTATTATGACGTCATCACCGAGCTTTCTGCTGTCTACTGCAGCAGCAATTCGCTCCCCGAGGCGCCACGCGTGTGTAAAAATTGAGATCGCATAATTTGTATTGTGTCGGAGATGTGTGTGAGTGTGTGTGTAGGTGGGTGAATGGGTAAGCTGGAGTGGAGTGTGTGTGTGTGCGGTTTGGCTGAATGACCATAATAATCGTTTTGTGACCATGCCTTAATGCATTTGTATTATTTGAATACTTTGGGCTTCGATAACATTGAATTCGAAGTACGATAGTAGTTGTATAAGTGTAAAAGCACGTAGGACGGCGATAAGGACGTGAATGAAAATAATATTTGGATGCATGCAAATCATCAGAAAAGCAATTGGCCATTTATTCTATATCTTCCACTCTCGTCAATGCTGGTACCTTAATTTAGCAGCTGATTTATGTATATTTTGATGCTTTTAATGATAAAGGTATTGTGAAGATTTTAAAACAAAAATACTTAAATCCAATACATCCTGCAATATCCAATACATACATAATTTATGTACTGCAAGAGTTGGATGACACGGTCCCGGGAAAAGTCCCGTCTTTTTCCCTCAGTTCAGAAAAAAATTAATGGAACTTATTTAGAAGATCCAAAAGACATGAAAGAGAAAATTGGGTGTAATAATGCCTTTAATTCCTTGTGAATGTTGTTTATTTTATGTAAGATATACTGAGCACATTCAAAGTGCGTGTAATGGTCTTATTATTATTCTGTCATGATTGGTATAAATGGTATAATCGCAGAGCGCGATCGTCACGACATCCTCATTTTGATACAACCATGAACCTACAACACATGCATGTGCTCCATGTTAAACACATCATCCTACTTTGGAGCATGGCTTTGCGATCAAGTTGAAAGTCAGACTCGGAAGAAAAGTAGCGAGTAATTCTCTAAAATTATCCATAATGGTAGACACAGTCGCCCTTACCATGGAATATCCATGCCCCAGTACGTGATGAAGGAAGAAAGAGCATCGGAGAGTGTCGGCAGTCTGGAAAAGCCATTTATGGAAGTGTGATGAAGTTGAAAGCACGAGGAGAATTACTGAGATTGAACCCGTAATGACGGGAGCAGAAAGATCGACGTCGGTCGTTTCTGTCATCAAAAGAAAAGTAGCCAAGGTTTTAAGGGGATTTTCTCCCTCTTAAAGGGGGCACCAGCCAGGCGATGTGGAACTGGCTTTTGTTTCTCAAATCACATTTGAGAAACGACGCGCAGTTACACTTGAATGTCAACTCGTTCTTCCCCTACGGCCGTTTTATTTTGCACATTTTGTCTTTCTAATGGAGGTAGAGCCCTTTAAAATGATATCACATTTTCGTCAATGATGTGTGAGCCGAGCCCTATATATACAATATATTTTAAGTTTTCTACTTTACACTCTTAAACTCTTAAAACAAATTGATTAGACCAGTAGTCAGCTGATTGCAACTGATATGGCAATCACTGGTAGTCACATTTCTGACACATATTCTAGTCAGGAATAACTCTGTTCTAAAATACGACTACAAATTGTTCAAATATGACTAGAATAACAGTTGCACCCAGCTAACCCTATTAAATAACTAGTCAATTAGTTCTGATTTGTTGTTGGTGTACTTGCCTTGCATGTCCCTAAAAATAATGACTTTTATAACAGAGAAATACAATAATGCTGTACTGGATTGAATAGGCCTACACTTTATTTTTTTTCATTAAATCATGAAACTTCAAGTCAACTAGTGTGCGTGATAAAGATATTACATTTACATGTAGGCCCTATCTCCCGCTAAAACTTGACTATTCAAACCCCTCACATGCTCCTGAACGTTTGACATTTACGCGACGCGAAGCGTGAGCATGTAATGACTGCCCTTTAAAGAAGGAAAAATAAAGAAGTGTTCATTATCACCAAACAAACTTAACCTTTTCTCTAGGGATTCCATGTAGAGTCAAGTACATCCCTTTGCACCCCGAGATATTAGTTACTTGATACCGCTCAAATCTCTCACCCCACTCGTAGCTTAGCACCCGAGTCTGACTACGAAAAGATTTAGTTGAAATTCGACAAGCCTTCCGTCTTGAAAGGGAACGATACCGGCTTGCATTCATACCGCAAGAAATCACGGGATTTTTAAATTTAGGTCTATAGAAAAGATACCAGAAAGAAGATATTAAAGTGCCCTTAAAAGCTTGCAAAGATCCAGGGGTGGCTGCGCCTACATTGGTAGCGCAAAAGGAATAAGGAGAGAAAAGACGAAAAGAGCCAGAAAAAGGGGTGGAAGAAGAAGAAATAAGGAACGAAAGGACAAAAAGGAAGAAAAACGAATTCATTATTAAATAAAAGCGCGAACTATATATTAATCAAACCTCTTTAATGAGTGATTAATGTATTTCAATTAAGGTATAAACGTTTTATGATTCATCAAATTTTACTCAAAGCTAAAGCATTCACAAAGGACTCAGAATTATTTACTATGCTTACAAAAACTGTGGCACCTCCTACGTTTTGTGGCTATAAAAATATGATTTAAGAAATAACGATATTTTACGAGGAATTGCAAACCACTACAAATCGTGGGAAATCGTTGTTTACTGCTGAAATAAGAATACAGGAAGCGGAAAGTAATGTTTAACCACCCATTGAGTGCAAAGTTTAGTTTTCTTTGAATGTGGAATTTGAATTCTTTTTGATAATGAGAATGAAATTCTGAATATATTGATTTTTTAAGGTTCGTCTTAACTTCCATTTTACATGTACATGTAGTCGTGGAATCGGTTTTATTTTACTTTCAGTTTTTCGCCAGTGTGAAAACATTTCGCAAGGCAAGGAGACAGGTGCAGTGATCTGAACGATCCTCGACTTCTTTTTGTGATCATCAGACTCATGCCTTTAGTTCTGATCATTTGCAGTCATGCAAGAGAATAAACGTCTTCTTATAATTCCTGAGACACGACTTCCTCATAGACTTTGTGACGCAAGCTCTACGGCTTTGTAAGGATTTTCATATGTAAAACGATTAACATTATATTTTAGAAACAAAATAAAAAGCATTTTCAGCTAATCGACTCATATCGGTATACGCGAGGATGCATGATGTTTTATTTTCCCTTTCTCCATCTTCATAATTATTTTCCCCCTGAAGTCCTCGTGTTGCTGCATGGGCGCTCACGCACGTGTAACTTGAAGAATCGTCAAAGTGCAAGTATGTTTGTGCGGTCTTATCGGTTTATTAGGGCTTAATTATTCCATAGAGCTATAGCTCTATGATTATTCTACTAGTTCATTATAAAATGATTATGAACATATGATGAAGGGAAAGTGCCAGTTTGATGCCTCATTAAGCGCAGACCGAAATAGAGCGTGGTGTGGAAAATTGTACACATACATGTACGACGATCACCTACCGTAATGAGCCATTGTGTCACTGCAGTGAATAATTAATGACCCATGTCTCGTGCTAATTAAAAATACATAGGCCTAAATCCATGACTGTAGGGAAGCAGATAAGTGAACTGGTATAATTTTGGACTATTGTTAGATAAATTTGTGAGTGATATAGGGCCTATGCATCAACCATTCTGTGTTTCTATTTTAAATCCATACCAAGATATTTTAACCACGATAACCGTGATAGATCATTTATCCTTAGATTTTCACCAGATGTGATTTTACAATTTGTATCTATGTTTAGAAAAAAAATCCACACGATAAATTACTTTGAAAACAAACAGTATTCCTACTCTGGTCCTCCCCAACTAATATCAGGCCGAATCAACAGCAAAGCAAGTTTTATAAATCAGTCGTCATTAAATTTTGAGAAATTCAGTGAAAAATGCTCAGTATTTTGACAAGCAATTATACTTATATTCAAACGACAGTTTCTGGGCAATCGCGCACCAACTGACCTATAACGTCGAATGACCCGACACGTCATAACGAGCGCTGCTCTCATTTTGGAAAAGTTCGCGATGTCTAATGTCAAACCTATCTGTTTAACATCATGATTGGTCAAAATAACCATTGTGGTGGTCCAACCACTATTACGGTAAGAATGAGACCAATATATTGGTTAGAATATACAAGCATTTTGATTGATATTGACCATTTTTATTATTTGGTCCGTGGAACTAGAGTAGTGGTTCATGGTTGGGCACAACATTCACCAAGAGATTGGTTGCACTCTGATTCCCGGTCGTGCCTTTGAATATCTCCAACTCCAAGCAATGAGCTCGAGTGACCAACGGTGTAGAAACCCATTCTGCCTCTATCTCATCTGACATCTTAATGAGATGAACTGCTATCATCTGTACTTCACCATCTGGAGGCGATAGCTGGACGATAAACACGCCTGGACATCAAGATGTTTCCATTAAACCATGGATCCTTCTATAGTAGGATCCATGATTAAACAGGTTTACTTGTCTCCAGAACTAATTTTGGTCCATTCTTATCGGTACTTCCTTGTTAAAAGCAATTATTAATTTGTCCACTATTCAAAATCACTGATTGCAATCCATTCTTTACAATGTAGCTCCGATAAGAATTGTCAGACCTTCAGAAGCCAAGTTATTCATCGAAATATAGATCTAAAATTCCGCGATAAGGATAATGCCATACATTTTTTAATAATTCTTTCTTGTTAATCCTATTTCTGTCATTGGGATACTCATTTCAGTATATCAGTTCTTTATGTTTTGTTTTCCTCGCAATGAGAAAAGGGAAAGGAAGATCTTCTTAAAATGTGTGTCTTCAGATGCTATATACCTGAGTAACATTTTACCCCCCCCCCCCGATTTCTTTAGAATAATGTCTTTATGAAGTGCTAAAATGTGAGTCGTTACATTTATGCAAATGTATTAAACAATTTATAAACTTTTGTTTTTATCATTTTAACTGTGAGGAGTTGTACATTTTAACTGATCATTTACATGTAGCTTGATTTAAACGTTGATCATGTTGATCAATCTTAGCACATTTTAATTTATGTTACATCATGTAATGTGATCAATCATTCAGAATCACAGTTATTAATTATTCAGAAAATCACATGGCTTGCTATATTCCTTTGCTTTCTGTTGGTGCATAATATATGACGATGAGATATATCAACATCTTCATATCTTCACAAGATAGCAGTGGGTATCGCATTAAAAAGAACATTGTCACACAGTTTGTTCACAGTGTAATCACAGTTTGTTCGGTGTGTTCACATTGTTGTTCACATTGTGCTCCACAGTTTAAGAGTGTGTCCAAGGGTGTGTTCATTTTGTTCACAGTGTGCTTGTTTGTTCAAAATGTCTCTCCATGATCTCAATGATCCCACGGATCATTCACAGTGTGTTCACAGTGTTGTTCACAGTGTGTTCACAGTGTGTTCACAGTGTGTTTACATTGTGTTCACAGTGTGTTCACATTGTGTTCCTCTGTTTGTTCACAGAGTGTTCTACAGTGTGTTCACAGTGTGTTCATGGTGTGTTTTATAGTGTGTTCAGAGTGTGTTCACTGAGTGTTCATGGTGTCTTTTATAGTGTGTTCACTGAGTGTTCACATTGTGTTTCTAAGTGTGTCCCACAGTGTATTCACATGTGGTTCACATTGTGTCCCACATAGTGTTCACAGGTTGTTCACAGTGTTTCACAATATGTCCCATAGATTTTTCAAAGTGTGTCTGACAATTTCTCCCCAGTGTGTTCACAGATTGTTCTAAGGTGTACCTGACAAGTGTCTCACAGTGTGTTCACATTGTATTCACAGTGTGTTCACATTGTACTTCAAAGTGTGTTTCAGAGCCCCACTGTGTGTCCACAGTGTGTTGGACTGCTCAAATTTAACAGTGTGAAGATAATTTCAAAATGAATACATCAACAAAGGGAGTGTTCACATAGTCGATTAACTCTGTGATTGACACTGTCAAAATGACTAAATTTAATGATACATGTAATTCCACACATGGGGATAATTTGGCCGAGTTGGTATTCACAGTGTGCTCACATTGTGGACTTTGTGAAATAATGATTCTCACTGACTACCTGACAGTGTTCTTCTCATTAGGGAAATGCTATGAATATGTTATTTTTTTTCTTCTTATTTTGATGAATTTGTAGTGCTTCATGCTTGATTAATTTTTTGCATTTGAAATTCAATCATGGTAGACTTGGCAAGTCCAGGAATCAAAGTGGTGGATTACAAGAAATTTGAAAAGAAATAAAATCGGGCATGAATCCCAAATATGATTTTCATCTTAAATCTGCCTGCATTTGCATTAAAATCTTATTTTTTTTCAATCTGTTTCTCGATGCAATCTTATTTAGAATTAATTTCAAATTTGTGATATTGATTCACAGTGAACAGTGACACTGCCTTATTTTTAGCTATGTTCTACACTTTCTTATTGTTTAAACTCAATGATGACTGATCAGTGATGTACATGTAGGGCTACATTAGTAAACAGCTGAGCATACATACGTGTACATTAATGTACAAGTATCATCCCTCATCTCACAATTCATTATCCTGACTCTCTTGTCTCTCAAAAGGCTCCTTTCATACTTAAAGCAGTTACGAACCAACAGCGCCATCTCGAGTCCTCAACTACTTGTACCTGGCCAGTTTTCTGACCCATAATGCTAGTGTCGTCTAGTAATATAGACCCACTTGAATGATAACATGCTATTGATGCTAATTGACTACTCAATTCATTTATACCACAATATAAACTATGTTACCAAGTAGCAAAACAATTACTTATCCTCTCAAAACGTTGTACATGTACATGTACACATGTAGTTTCTCTCTACAAATACAATTATAGGTCAATTTAATCTCTGTCGTATTAGTAGATATCTGAAAACGTATATTTTAAGATTATGCATTTATAACACACAGTCAATGATAGACCATAAACAGTTCATTTTTTTCCAGTGAATTTGTAGGCCCTAACATTTTTATAACAATATTGCATGGTCTTTGGTCAGCTCCCCAATTTCAAAACTATTCCAGATGCAGTTTCAAAATAATTTAGTCTGTAGACTTGGGCCTACATGTACATGTTCATCTTATGAAATGGGTATCTACGATATTTGATGTGAAATGGTGGGTCATGCTGTTATGATGGTGACACGACATAAGCTCCTCCAATTATAGTGTTAGAGATAGAATCGTACTGGAGTTTTCAGTTCAGAGTATTGTAAAGATATATATAAAGGATTAGGGTTTATTTAGGTGTGAAGGTTAGGTTTTAGGTTTGACTTAACATGCAGATTTTCTATTGGAGCCAGAGCAAATGTCATGGAACCATTATGATTACAGGATAACAGTATTAATTTTACAATGTGTATTGTATTACATGATCGGTTATACATATCATGCCCAATATATAGCTTGTATGCTTCATTTTTTTATGGTCATATAGAGCCTGCATGTGATTTGATTCAAGTGATGCCTCTGTACAATAACTGGAGCCATTTCTGGCAGTGAGAAAGTGGCCCCAAGAGAGAGAAAAGGCACTTGCACAATATAATGAATGAGCCAATGTCAAGTGATATGTGTGCTTATTGGTAGCCGTCTTGTGCAGTATCAGTTACACAGGGGTTTGTTTCACACAGCAGATTATGTTAAAAGCTACTGGAACTCCTTGCATCTGATTGGCTGAGAGCAAATTATTTGGTGAAAATCACTGACAAAGCTCTGCGTGACACGTACCCCACAGGTTTTAGACTGGGTTGGAGTATTATCTAGTATGTAGTGTTAGCTTGGCAGTGATGCATGATAGTTCTTTTCTACCTCAATTGGCAATACATGTATGTACATTGAGGAATGGGTGATCGGGGCAAGAGCTTTGTGAAGGGGAGGGGTTGGTCAATAGTGAAATTATAGGGAGAAAGGAGACTCAGAGAAACGAGAGAGATACAGTGAGGGGGAGGGGTAAAGGGGCAGAAACGGGTAGTCCCTATACAGGATGAAAGAGGGTGAAAGATAGATATTAATAATAATAATGATAATAATAATAATGATGATAATAATAGTAATGATAATAATAATGATAATAATAATAATAAATGTGACTTGTAAGCACCAAATCTACTATGAAAATTCTGAAGGCGCAGAGAGAATTAGGAGATGAATAGAAAGGTTTAAGAACATTAAAAAAGGGTAGGTATTAGAAGGGGTGGGAGAGGAGAGGAAGGCTTGTATTGAAAAAAAGTTTGTAGAATGTTGGGTAGGTTTTGATTTCATTTTTTTCTCTTTTTTCTTCAGGTTTCAGTTTCTTTATGAAAGCATACCAATAGAAACTAAACTCCTTTTCCAGTAAATGAATTTCTTAATTTTTCTTGAAATTTCCGAGGAAACTATCAGTCCTAATTTCATTGCTAAGGAGAGGTAAACTTGGTAAAAAAACTAATCAATTGGTAACACCGTGGGAAAGAAGTTTATATCCTTTTGTTTTTCCACATAGGTTAATGTATTTGAAAAACAGTTTTACTTTCAGATGCCTGTTCCTGGTTGATAAAAGGAAACAAGTTATGTTACTGAAAATTCCTCCTGCTAAAGACCAATCCTACCTTTATGCTTTCATAAATAAACTGATACCTGAAGAAGAAAAAAACAACAAGGTGTGTAGAAGGAGAAAACATAAAGATAGAATGGTGAAAACATGGAAGAAGCTAGATGATGAATAAGAAAGCATGGGTGATTAAAATGTGAGATGGATAGGATAATGTCAATCTTCAAATTGGCAACTTTGTGAAAAGATTGTTGCAAGACAAGGACAGCACATCTCTTTATTTGTCACAATATTAATTTGATTCCTACAACTGTATAACATGTTGATGAAGCCCCTCACTCTAAACAGAAATATTGTTGAAAGATTTTTTGAAAGTTTTGAACAAGTCATTTAAAAATCCTTTAAGCAATGTAATTTCTCATGGTATGGATATACTGCTACAACTCTCTACTGCTTATACAGTAACTGAGGTCTTGTGTTTATTTTGACTGCACCTTGATCAGTTACTATTTGTTTATATTGCCCCTAATATTACCTCATGGTAATCACGCATGCTAGACCCGAACATCCAGTATCTCCATCCAATGCAGGCCAAGCTTGGAGATGCTATCTAATTAGAAGTATGAGAATATAAACTATCACTGTCAGTTAGAAGTGGAACTCTTTAATGAGGTATCTTGTTTATTTGGACCAGCCTTGTCTTACGGATTAGTCTAATCCCAGACTCTTTCCATCATTTGTCATTAGTGTATCAAGAATCATTGCCTTCATGCATCCAGTTGACTTGTGGTGTGAACCAGTCCATTTACTATTGTTGAGAAAAAAAGAGAGTCAACATACCAGTTGACCTTAAGTTATGTAGCTAATGGTTGATGCGAATGATAAATGATTAGTATATTGAGTCTAGAATTAGACTACTCCTGGATTGATAGTGATGTCCAGAGATGTGTTATGATCTTTCTTTTTTGTTTAAAAGGTACATGGTGTCTCAGTAGTGGCTTTCACACCCCTACCAATAAAAAGATATCCACAAATTACAAGCATTAATTTGTTTGGACCTCATAATACATGGTAATTTTCCCTTTATCACACTGACCTAGAACATACATAATATTTAGCACTACTCATATTCCTATTAAAAAAATATATATTGTGAAAAGTTCTTTCCTCACATCAAAATTTATCATAATTTACTTTCACACTACAGCCTACAGATATATGTCACAATCGTGGAGAAATCCCAGAAAAGTTTTAGTCACTTTTTGAAAACAGAAAGTATTTATTTGCAGGTATATTCGTCATAGGATAGTACGAGTTCATTCACATTGGCAAATATCAGGTATTTTGACATCAGGGTGGGGCAAAAGTCCCTAATAATTGTGTTTATTATGAGATGCTTTGAGGCTATAGTACATGTAGCAGAGATATAAGCAGGTGGATAATTGCTTGCCTCATCCTCGTTGGCTCCTCTATACCTTCCTATCTGTTCTCCATCCACCCCTGTGATGTCCTAACATTATTTAACATTATTCAAGTTTAAAATGGTTTACACAATATTGGATAAAACAGTAAATGCCTTTTTGTTGTTTATTGGTTCCTTGGTTCTTGGTTGGTTGTACTCCCATAATTTATTGCAACAAATTATATCATGTAAAATTTAGGCATTGTTCTGGCAAAAATTTTCTAATCAAATGTCAATTTTACCTTGCATTGCAAGGTGTATTGATAACTATAAAGCATTGATTGTTATGAGATGTAATAGCCCATTGCCTACTGGAACCCAATGGTCCCTGTGGTACTGCTGGTGTGAATGACAAATTAATGGAGTCAATGGGTTAACCAATTGTTTTCCTTTTCTAAAAACTTCATTTCCAGGGCTTTAATAGGAGCTCCAGAGGCAAATACTACTCAACCAAGTGTCACCAAAGGGGGCGCCGTCTACAAGTGTCCTGTCGCCCCTCTTAGCGGGCCCAGCGATTGTGAGCAGATCCCTTTTGATACAACTGGTAAGTTGAATGAATAATTTGTATACCTTTAAAACAAAAGCACTTTTTGTATACAATGTATAATGTGAACAGAATGGGTGGGGCGGGGAAGGGGGATGCTACTCACTAATAATGATGTCACGTAGGTCACATTTGGTTGCCAACATGATCAGGTATATATCATGTACAATTGATCCTCAAGGCCTACATGTTGTATGATTAGGTACAATTTTTGAGGCATTGCAAATGATTACGTACAGAATGTATTCATACTACCAATGACTCCATGAGCATTGTGTGAGTTTTGATTGATTGATTGATTCATTTATTTCCACACTTCATTAAAAAAACAATACAGAGTAAAGATAGTATTACAAAATATAGTACAATATATTCCAGTGCATAAAGAAAACATACACTACACAAAACAATAAACCAAAATCTGAACAATACTTAAATCAGACAAGAAGAGAAACAGTATATGTAAATGTGGGGGATCATTTAAAAAGTTAAAAACTTATAACATAATCCCAATTTTGTAAATAAAAGTTTGAATTTTGCAGAGAAAGACTAGGAAAAAAAAAAAAAAAAAAAAAATGAATTGAGGTAACTTAGTCTAGGAAAAAACCGAAATTAAAGTTTTTGCAGAAGAAATGTTTTTAGTTTATATTTAAATACATGAAGGGATAGAGAACTTTTGACATCTTCAGGGAGACTGTTCCAGAATAAAGGACCATTATGAATTATTGACTTTCGGGATAAGGATAATTTCCCACATGATACACGGTAATCAGATTTTCTTCTAGTATCATAATTGTGAATATCAGAATTTTTACAAAATAAAGAATCAAAATTTATTGGAAGTAATTTCTTATAGTATAAATACATAAAGATACCAAGATTGTAACTATATAATTCATACACAGGCAATATTTTAAACTTAAGAAAGAGTGGAGCAGTGTGAGCTCTGAAACCAGAATAAGATATCATTCTGATTACTCTTTTTTGTAAAACTAATGTTCTTTCTAATAAATATTTATTTGAAGACCCCCAAACAATAATTCCATAATTGAGATATGATAAAATCAAAGTGTTATAAAGCATTAAGAGAATATTTTGTGGGACAAAATCGCGTAATCTATTTAAAACACCTATATTTCTAGAAATGAGGGAGTTTAACTTGTTAACATGACTTTTCCATTTCAAATTATCATCAATGTGGATTCCAAGAAATTTTACACTCTCCACCCTTTCTACTTCAGTATCATTAATATATAATTTAACAGATTTTTTATCTACATTATTTCTACTGATGATCATAAAATTTGTTTTCTGAATATTCAAAACTAAGTTATTAACAGAGAACCATTCCTGTACTTTATTAAGTTCAATATTCATATTTTGTTGTAAATAACCTATGTCACTGTGGCTAAAAAATATATTTGTATCGTCAGCAAAAAGAACAAATTTTAATAAATTAGAACAGAGATGAAGATCATTAACATATATAAGGAAAAGAAGAGGACCGAGGATTGAACCCTGCGGTACGCCTATTGATACTTTCTTGAACTCAGAATGACATGAATTATAAAGAACACATTGCTTTCTATTACTTAAGTAATTGTGTATTAATTTAAGGGCAATACCTCGTATTCCATAAAAAGATAATTTACTAAGCAATATGTCATGGTTAATACAATCAAATGCCTTTTTTAGATCAATGAACACTCCAAACGTTATTTTGTTATTCTCATAAGCATTTATAATGTCATTTAAAGAATCTATCAGAGCATGAGATGTACAATGTTTTTCTCTAAATCCAAATTGTTTTTGATAAAGTATATGATTATTGTTAAAATATGTAATTAGCCTAGTATAAATACATTTCTCCAGCATTTTGGAGAAACATGATAATAAGGAAATTGGTCTATAATTTGAGAAAACATTTTTTGGACCAGATTTATATACAGGAATAACTTGTGATATTTTACAACTATCAGGAAATATACCTTCTTGAATACATAAATTGAAAATAAAGCATAATGGTTTACATAAAATATGAATTGTCCTTTTTACAACAGCATTGTCAACACCATCAATTCCTGGGGCTTTTCCATTCTGTAAACAATTGGCAATGTTAATAATTTCCTTTTCTGTAATTGGTTTGAGAAATAAAGAAGAAGGCAGGGTGTTTTTCAGGTAAAAACTATAATCAATATTACCTCTTGCAATGTTGTTTGTGATAGTATGTCCAACATTGGTAAAATATTCGTTAAATGCAAGTGCAATGTCATTTTCATTTCTGATTTCTAGTTCATTATTTCTAAAAACTAAGTTATTATCAGAGGTTTCAGGTTTTTGTTTGTTTAATAAACCATTTATAACTTTCCATGTTTTGCAAAGATTGTTTTTTACTTGATTAAATTTAGAGTAATAAAATTCCTGTTTAGTTTTTCTAACAAGACTCACATATCTATTCTTAAAAGATTTATATTTTGCCTTTTTATTATCCGTAGGTTTCTTTACGAAGTTTGCATACAACCTGTTCTTCTTTCTATACATACGTTTGAGTGTAGTATTGAACCAATCATTCTTTTGTTTTCGGCTTACTATTTCTTTCAATGGGAAACTAATTTCATATATTTCAAGTATAATTTTCATGAATTCATCATATAACAAGCTAGGGTCAGCAATATTGTGACTGTCATAAATACAAGAAAAGTCAAACTCTGATATACTTTGTAAGAACTTAAGGATGCCATCTTCAGTGATTTGCCGTTTATGAAATTTTTTACTCGACTTCGTTGGCAACGAATAATCAAAAATAGAAAATATTGGATAATGATCAGAAACATCACAGATAACAGAACCATAATAAAGCTGACATGAGCTATTAACAAAAATATTATCAATTAAAGTTGATGAAGTTTGAGTAATCCTGGTGGGTAGACTAATTAGTGGGGAAAAAGAAAATGATGACATCGTTTCAAGAAATTCATTAACATAATTCAATTGATCCATCTTTTTTATATCAATATTGTAATCACCCAAGAATATACAATGTTTCTGCTCACCATTTACCTTTTCAACAACATTGGTAAGAACATTAATAAATTCATTGATTGATTTTTCAGGGGTTCTATAAAATACTCCAATTATGAGGTTTCTACCCAGGTTAGGAATTTCAATAAAGCAACTTTCACACATATCACAAAAAATATTAAGATCACATCTGTTTACAAAATCAATACTATTTTTGATACCAAAGCCAACACCACCGCCATGTCTTTTATGACGGCCTAATCCGACGTATCTATAATCTTTAAAAACATATTCTGGTGCAGTGCTCTGTTTTATCCAGGTTTCTGAAAAAGCAATTACATCAAATGAATGATGTAATGAATACAACAAAGTCTCTATTTCAGAATAATTTCTATTCAAGCTTCTACAGTTAAGGTGCATAATAGAAAATTTCTTTTGAGAAAACATAGCAAGCTCAGTCCTGAGCTGCTCAGGGGTTAATTGACACTCACACTCACTTGTCATCATTTCCATTAGAATATTACCTCAGAAGAAGAGAAAAAAAAAGGAATTCAAGAAGGTAGAAATACATGCAAGTAATTAAATCAAAATATGATATATATACATATGTACAAGCATAAAAATTGCAAAGGCAATGAAAGTTCAAAAGTAGGGGCGCTAATTTCCAATAGTCCAGGAACCACAGTTACATTGAATTAGACCAGATCATAGTAAAATTCCGCCCAATAGGCTTTGGTTGGTAAGTATGGGAAGAAGTCGTCATCTATGCCTGGGCAAGTTGGAGAGGTCACTGTCACTTGATATGAGTTTTGTCACTTTCTTTCCATTTTGAGCTTTGATCAGAGCAATGACCTTTCCATCTGTTGTCCATGCTTGTTCTACAGCTTCACATCTGTAAGTTGCTTTCAAGAGATCAAGTTTGCTTTTGATGAGGTCCTCCATGATGCTCATTCCTGTGTTTTTCAGTAGTTTTTTGTTCTTCATAAGCACTTGTCGCGATCGATAGCTCGTAAACTTCACAAGAATGGGACGTGAGTGAGCCTTCTTCCTATCAGGAGGCTTGTTTGTAGACTTCTGCTGTTGCTGAGTCTCCTCTTGGACTGATGGGGGTTTACCAGTACGATGAGACCGATCTATTTCATTTATCGATACCCATACGCTTTGCAACATCAAGAATAAGCTGGTCTGTGTTTTCTCCTCTGTTTTCTTTGATGCCAAACATCCTTAGACTATTCCGGCGACCATATTGATGAAGTTCCTCATATTTCATTTGATTTGCTATAGCTTGATCACTTGTTGACTTGAGTTTTTTCTTGAGACTCAAGATTTCTTCATCCTTCTTTTGGAGCTTTGATTCTACCTCAAGAATTTTGCCTTCATTTTCATCTATCCTCTCTTGCAGTTGAACCAGTTTATTAGAGATTGATTCAGAAACAAAGTTTTCAATGAAGTTCAGGAATTTTCTGTCACTAATGATGCCATCCACTGTGTCCTGCACAATAAGGGAGCTCCTGGTATTAGGGCGTGCCATTTTAATATAAGAACAAGTTGAATAGATTGGTGCACAATAGCTCTCTTATAGACCAAGAAGACCGAGGGGAGAAGAACACAATACCTTTTGTACCATTTGAATGCTTCAGCAGGTCTATATAGTTGTACAAGTTCAGCAAACTGTCCCAAATCTTCATCAACTTACATGTATGTAGACAAAAATATTAGTATGTGGGACTGGGCTGGATAGACAGCAAAATCCAATGACAAGAGTCCAAAATTCAACTCAAAATATCAGTTTTTTAACTCACCAGCACATACAAAGAAATTGATCATGAGGTTCCTGGCGTATATTTCTTGAAGAAGTGAGTTACAGCATTACGAATACTGAATAGAATAAGTAAGAAAACTGATTTTCCATGAACACAAATACAGAAGCCCTTCTCTACAACATCGATTACAATATGTTATTATTATTATTGTTGTTATGATTATTATGGCCAGTGTTCTAATAAGTCTCAATAAGGCAGCCATCAGAAAGTAATTTTGCGCTCCTGTGAGCATACACCGTAACATGATCATATTGTATTGTTGCATCATGGGTAAATATACAGGACCTAGATGGGACGTTTAGGTCAAGTGCTGGTGCTGTTCAAACTTTCATGGTGCCTTCAAGCATGATGATCTTGCAGACCGTAGTTACATGCTGTCTATGCCCCATCTCTTCATCACAGTTGACAGATGATGGCTTCATTGGTCTTCGGTGGTTCATACCACTCTTCTCACTATGGGGTAAAGAACCCCCCCTGGATTCTTAAGTGCCATGAAATTTCTGTTTATCAACAACCACTGGTGGTTGTCATTGCCTATACTTTACACAAATACAAAACAAGTGTATCAATTCTATGCAGGGAAACAGGATAATTATATAGACCTAGCATTTCTGGGTTATAAGGAAACAATTCTGACTATTCATAGCTTTTGGTTTCAATATTACCTCCCTGCATTCCTCCCTTTTTTACTCCATCAATCCCCGATCTACATGTAACGCCATGATCTTGATGCCATATTCTATTGATTGGCCTCAAATTTTATGTGCCATTTTCATTTTTTCCCATTTGTGTTGTATGCATCCTTTGAAAAAAGTGGGGTTTTGACCTATAAATATTTAAGAAATCAACTGTTAACATTTTATTTCATAGAAATATTTCTATACTTCTCACCTCATTTCATTTTGAGTAATCTAGACTATAAATAAAGGACAACTGAAGAGTTTGTATAGCCCCGGTAGCCAGGACTTTCAATTAGGGGGTTCAATTCCTTCTTCTTGGCTGAAAAATGTGACAAGCAAGAAAAAAACAGAAAAAGGTCCTAAGTCAAAATTGTTGGGTATTTCATACCTGAGAATCTATTTTCTCCCCTATTTTTCTTGCTTTGGAAAATTTAGGGGGTTCAATTCAACCCCCTCCCCCTGGCTGTGGGCTTGGTTTGTTCCAGCCCATTGCATGTATTGTGAATTTGGCCTAGAATCATTAGCATTTACTAATTTGATGCCACTCATGACCTTACGATCCATGGTAGTTGAGGTAACCTCTAAGAACAAACTCAATAACCAAAAAATATATATATATCCTGGTAGGTTTTAAGGCAGAAACCCACATAAGTCTAAGCTACATGTAATATGATATTATATATTTATGCAACAGTTACATCTTGGAGGAAGAGCACCAGGCTATACCACACTGGAGTTACTAGCTGGTTTCAAACCGTCTCGATCATGAGAATCCCCGTTAAATTATGATAACTTTTTTAGGCTAAAAAATACCCATTAATTATTCCTGCATTCACACCGCCCCGAAACATATGTTTCGGGATAAGTTCCTGAAGTTACGAGCATGCGCAGTATGGTCTGATAAGCATGCAAGGCGTGAGATTCAAAATCACTAGCCCAGCAGCCACCCACGGCGCCGCGCCCAACGACACGCTGGGCTAAAAGTTACCATAATTTGCTTCACATTGACAAAATACCTGCGACCTTGGAAAAAATCACCGCGAAAGTTCTCGTAATTTCGCCAAGTACCTACTTTTTAGCGGGTATTTTCTTTCTGGGAAATTACGCGTAGTTTGCTTTCACATTACCAAAATACCTGGTATTTTCTGATCGGGGTAAATTTCCCGATCAGAGAATACCTGGAACTGACGAACTTTGAGGCGGTCTGAAACCACCTTATGTGATATAGGCTTATTTCTATTGTCCCCAGGGTCAAGAGATTTTGAGATCCTTTATTCATGGAATAACCATAGAAAACGTGAGTGTAATAGTAAAAAATGATGTCAATCGTTGTTTTCTAGGAAAAGTTTATTCAATTTTTGCTGGCTACTACTACTATTACGGTCATGCAAATAAAAAAAGAAGAAAATGATTCAAGGAAGTGACCAAAAATCAAAGCTTCCCCAGATTGTATGAAACAAACAATCTTGTGAAAATGAAACGAAGTTTAAATTTCATGTTGAGAAGTCAGTTTATATGTTTTTATATTGCCTTGTAAATTTCAATAAGAAAGAAATTTGTTTTACAGAAGGACAATCTACATGTATCAAGGGAGTGTACAAAAACAAAGGGTTTCCCAGTTCAACAATTTAACAGGGCTTTATCTTTACACTACCGTGTGAGTAAAAAAAAACTTGCCACCTCACAAATCGCCAGTTTAAAGAAATATTATGCCATGAGCACATTATTATTATTAATGTCCTGAAAAAGTATGTTCTTCAAAATTTTTTGATACCATATTCATGTGGTATATGTGTTGACGCTTGAATAATAGCGAGGTATTCTTTGCAGTGATGTAAATTGTGACTTGCGCCAAAGCCAAAGTAAGGCATGACTGCAATGAATGAATCCAGAAGCCAATGATATCATAATCTTACCAGAGTTGCATTAAAATCCATTTCTAAACACCTTTTCAGTATTTTACATTATAATTGTTTAATAAACACTTTTAGTATCAATTCTCAAGTTGAAAGGGATTTGCAAATATGTTTACTAACTCTTGTACATGTAGGTTGGATCATGATTGGCATCTGGATTCATTCAATGCAGTCATGCCTTACTTTGGCGCATATCAAAATTTACATCACTGCTGATTATGCAAGCCTGAAGATATACAACATGAATATGGTATCAAATCATTTTGAAGAACATACACTTTCCAATCATATATAATGATTGTGCATTCATATAAACATATTTTTCCTTAAATTGGGGATTTGTAAGGTGTCCATTGTTTTTTTACTCACACAGTAGCGTGTAGGGTCATGAAGGTATAATTCACAAAGCTATTAAATCAACTTAAATGCCAGAAATAACAAATGTATCTTCACTTTCTCAGCTTTGATTTGTAGAAAAAAACTTAGCATAGCTAATTGAAAATATCCTGATTGAATTCAGAATGCCACCATCCCATGCATTCCTACCCCTGCCACCAAATACACCATACTTCTTCATTTGAGGTTGAACTTGAAACAATAACAAAGCACCTTCCAAATGAATCAAATCCTGTTTTCCACTTTTTCATATTTGCCCCAAATCTTTAAAATGTCACTCTGCATCATAAAATCAATTAGTAAAGGAGTGACACAGTAGTCCTGATGCATGGAAAGAGCAATTCTGACACCTTTCATTTCTTGCATGACAGTAATGGGAGACTTCCTCCTCTTGGGGACATTCCACTTGCATGATGGGGATTGCCAATCCACTTGAGGGGGTTCACCTATCCACCTCTTTCTTTGACCTCATGGAGTAAAGGTCAAAATCATAAATAATAAACTGTTAGTGTTATAGGCTTCCCTTCTGGGAAATAGAAAGTGTGGGAGGATGTGTCAGTGTGAACTCATCGCATAATATGACACGCTCTCTCAAAATGATCCATTGAGAAGTTCTTTCAATCATTTTATATTCGTCATTCAAACAACATGATGGGAATGATGGATTTTTTATTTATCTTATAAACTTCTGTGACTTAAGAATAGACAAAGGATGTGAAAAGTCAAAAGTGTGTGCAAAGTTCTATTGATTTTCATTGCAAATAAAATGCTGGCAATAATGAATGTATACACATGTAGTTAGGTCTGCATTATGACTTTAGAATGAACGGTAAATGTTTAGAGTTTAGGTGGGTTTGAGAATTTCTAGAAGTGTCTTCAAGTGATTTTTTTAAGATGAACATAATCATTAGATTGAATTTTGGAAGAAACAATCTAATAGTGCTTTGGAAATGCTGGTCTTGATTAACATGCTATTTTGGAATCACCAAAACGATCACAAATAAACTATTTCTCTGTGAGTCATATGCACTACAAACAGAAGTGCATGGAACAATCCAAACATTATGGACCAAATTCACAAAGGTGGTTTTAAGACCATCGGTTGAACCCATGGTTTATGCAGATTTCCTGTATAATTAAGCTTATATACCGCATATATTAATAGGCCTACACAATTTATACCTCAACCAGAAACAGGCCAAAGCAGTGGCTGGATGGAATTGCAGACTCGCACTTTCCTAACTTTCCTGAACATGTGACACCGCTGATCACAATCACTTAATTCAATGTGCATCTTAAGCAGTTCATTTTTATGATTAATAATAATGATAACCATGGATCTGTGATCAAAATCAGTCGCTTGAATTGAACTTAATGCTATGGATGGCATGCTACCATAGTACATGTAGCCCTGCATGTATTCACACAATGATAAAAGCCTTGTAGTTGTAATATGATAAATGAATTAATACAGACTAAGCAAATATTGGAGTGGAACATGATAAAATTAGATTAAGAGATAGCCTGTTTGCCAAGCTAAAAACGAAAGCCACCTTTGCACCTATAGACAAGCTTGCAGTGAAAGAGAAAATATTGAGGGCAAATGTAATAAAAAAGAGTTATGCATATTGTTATTTCCGGTCATCACATGATTGAAACTATAGTCTTACATGTATCTAATGATTCCTTCAAACTGTTGTTTCATTTTCTCTCTATATTCTTTCTTTGTAAATATTTCATATTGTAGGCAAACCTATTATACCTTTCACGAGTTTTAATGGGAAATATGGGTTTTGCAGTGACTCAAGCTTATACAAGACATTTGTTTGTTATGTTAATGAGAAATTATATTCACAGAAATATATTATCTGGATGAAATAATCATGTAGATTAACACTGCATATTATAGATGTGATTTTGAAGGGATTGACACATCAAGCAATACATACATGCAAATAAATATGGGTACCAGAAATCTGAGTTTTTAGAGAATGGGGATGAAAAAGAACAGAGATGCCAAGTTCAAAGACCAGCTATGCGTGAGATTTTCTGTGAATCTGAGTGAGATCACAGACATTGTGTACAATGTATATATGGGTATAGGCTGTGATAGTTGCGTGAGACAGAGATTTGAGGGGATGAACAAGAGTCCAAAATGCTTGAGTCTCACGCATAATGCGTGAGACTTGGTAGCTCTGAAAGAAGCAATGTTAGCCCTTATCCTTTGAACTGAAATTAAAAGCTTTTTGACTACCAAGCCTTTTATTTCTTTACTTCAGCAGCAGCAGCATTTTTTTTTTTGGGGGGGGGAGGGTGGTACCCATCAAAAATATTTTAGGGGGATTAGTCAGGCTTTGTACAAACTTCAAGCAAAGTGATCTTCTAGAAAGTAAGAAAAGAGTACAAATGGGTCCAATCCTCTTACTTACATGTATGGATGATAAGGTACAATAGTATTGAAAAATCAAAGAAATATTTACAGATTATATGGGTAATGTCAAACAAATCCCTTGTACGGTATCTATACAACATAAAGCCCTACATATAGGCAGGAACCTAGATTTTTGTTATCATAGAGAGAGAGAGCTGAGTCACAACAAAGATTTAAGCTATGCTTCATGAAAATTTTCAAGTGGAGATTACAGAAAAGTGTTTAAAGGATAAGTGGTTTAACATCATGAAAGCACAGAAATATCTGCTCTCAGAGAACAGTGGTGTACAGATAGGGGGGGGGGGGGGCTTGGGGCACTTGCCTCCCCAAGAAAATAAAAAGGGAAAGAGAACAAAAGAGAGATGGGTGAAATATGATTCATATTATTTTATTGAATATCATGTCAAAATCTAGCTCGCTCGCAACTTTTTATGAATTTTCCTGATACGCCATATCTGACCCCCTCAGTTTTTTTGGGTTCATTACGCCACTGTAAGAGAAGACCATACAAGTAAATAATAATAATATGCAACATCTATATAGCGCCTAATACAATGTTTCTTTAATAGCACTGCATATTATTGATCCGGCTTTAGCATGGCTATCATGATTGGGCGCACAAACTTTCAAGGAATTCCTTCCGGGTACTCATTTACAACACCTGGGTGGAGAGTGGCAAATGTAGATAAATTGTCACCAATGATTCCTGGCTCGTCCATCAAGAATAGTGATGGTTACGTGACATGTATTTTTATGAATTTATGCATCTAGGCCTATGTATTCATTTCATAGAAATTACATTACTTCAGATGTATCTACTATTGTTCTTTATAAAACGGGTTCAAGGATGTAGCCAATGGTGAGTGCGTATTCAAGTCACGTGTTCATGCTTTAATTATGCGCAACCTTCCAGTCATGCATTTTTCGTGCAGCACTGTGCATTTTTTGTGCAGCACTATGCAATTTTTGTGCAGCATTAGTTCCAATAGCACGTAAAAACTGATACGCGTTCAGTAAAAGAGGCTGGCTAGGATTTTGATGCGCTTACTTAGGCGCGCATAGTAGATACGCCTGTGATGTCATAATTGATAGTCTTGTGATCTCTTCGTCTGTGGGATCGTACACAAGTTGGAGGGATTTGAACAAGATTTCCATGAAAAATTCTTTTTGCCGACCCGTTTTATAAAACAATTAATGCACATTTTAAGATTCGTGATGTTAGTGACGATGCAAGCAACTCTCGGGCATTCACAATATTATGCAAAAGCACTCGGCGCAAGCGCCTCTTGCTTTCGCATAATTGTAAATACCCTCGAGTGTGCTGCATCGTCATAACACACTCATAAATGTGTCATTAAGTGTATAATATCAATTTAACATAATTTGTTTTTAAACTGTGCTTTCCATTGAAACATGCTGTATCATTTTTGCATTTTTAAACACAAAATGTTCATTTACATTGGTTTAAGTTAGGCCTAAAAGCTTTGTTTTAGGCTTTAGCTATCACTGTTCAAACATGGTTTCATATATAGCAAATATTTTTAGGCACATAAAAAACATGTTCATTGACATTATCTTAGGTCTAGATGCTTTGTTGGAGGTATCTCTCCTTTTTGTGTACAGAGATTCACAGCTGATTATGTAAATGTCTATTATTGCCAACCCAAGGACGAGAAATAAATTATTTACACAAAAACCCATTTACAGAAAAAATCCCTCACATATTTCTTAAAACGAACATACATAACCCACAAAATGAATAAGCCTAAGACTAGAAATACTGAAGTCAGTCACCAGCCATGCTTTCCATTGACCCCCTAAACACTGCATTATGTTTTTCCAATTTCCCTCATGACGATAAAAAATGAAAACCTAACCGCAAAGCGCATAAATAATTGAATTGATGTGAATATTCCGCCATCTCTGTAATTCAGTGCATAATTCAATGCAACATTGAATTCCCTTGGCATCCACGCTGATGGGAGGCCCAGCTGTACAATTCTCCATATGTCACAATCGCTGAAAGCCTTTCTCTGGAAACATATGCGTTTGTATTAAAGTAGAATCAGACGTCATAGCCAAAGAGTCAAAGCTCCTTGGTGAAATGATACACTCAATGGTCAGTGCATGACCTAATGCACAAAAGTAGCAGTTATAGTCCATGGTAATACATTCCTTGCACTGTTCATTGTTTGATTTTAGCCAGTTTCTATTCATTTTTTATTTTATTTTTTTTTTTTGGGGGGGGGTCTTCCTGGATACACTTTCATTTGTTTATGAATCCTACATGAGATGGGTTTATTTGTTTTTTTCACACCCTTTATCTGATATTCCCCGTTCCCTGTAGAATTACCATCTTATTTCTTTTTGAGTGTTTGTATTTATTATTGTTACTTTTCACTTTTATGTACTATTACATATTATGTATTGGGTGTCCTACTCATCAAGCTTCTGCTTTTAGGGGCACCCTAATCATTTAAACTCTATTTTCAAATAATTGTGCATTCATGTATGATTTGTATAGTGATTTTTAATTGATGGAATAAAATGAATTTAATTGAATTGAGTTGAAATAAAGCAAAAAGACTGAAATGTGATCAGTCATCCGAATTCAAACCTCTTTTTCTACAAGAAGAGTTGATTAAATGATAAAACATTCTACCGTAGTCCTGTGAATTTCATGTGATTCATGTTTATGTAATATTGCATACATTACAATCCCAAATTCTGCAGTTTAATATCATCCTAGATATATGTGGACATTTGAACTCTTAAAGCTTGTGTATAGTTTTGGTAAATCCACCAAAATGCACCTATCACTATTCCAATTCATTGCTAGCTAATATGAATGGATATGCCCTATAACAGTTATGATGTGGATGATATGAAATGAAAATGTGTTTTACAGGATAAATTTTGCGATTTTACATGGAAATTTAACTTGATCGGGTCACCCGATCAAATCAAAATATCTGTGTGTTTTTGTCTTTCAATTAAATCCTATTCCAAATCATGGAATGGGCTGAAACTTTCAAGATATGTTCTTTGTCTGTAACTTTTGGATATCTAATCACTAAATTTATAAGATAAGTGCTGAATGCCCATTTTTAAAATTTAAAACAAACATCGCCGAGAGAGGGCGCTATATATCCAAGATTTGAATATTTGAAATTTTCTCAGAGAAGTGCAGTTGGAAAAATATCTAACGGTCTCTACGCTTCAGTAAGACTGTCATATTAGATGATATTCGATTATCAATCACATTATTGACCCTTTACCAAAGCTATACACAGGCTTTAATATCTAAAATAAGAGATGAAGTGAGTATGCCTGTGTCTGGAAATTATGAGCGCTGGTGTCAATTAGCTCTTTTGGGAAGCGGAAATTCCAGGGTAATTACCTCAGTACATGGACGACTGCCTTTGATACGTTCACACGGTACTATACTGTAGGCGTGTAATTCTGTACAAACCAATTGTTTGCTTCTACATATAAAGTTAAAAGCACTTCTACAATGTAACCTGCAACAACTCCCACAACTCATGATAACTTGTACTACGTATTACTCCTCTCTATTCCATGTCTGAACATGCCCTCAAATGTATAGGTATGCCATATGAACTTAGCTGTGTAGGGAACCTAATTTAATTTTGTACAAACCTGTTGTGTGCCTCTACATACACAAGTTATAAGTGCTTAATACAACGTAACTTGCAACAACTCACCATAACTTGTACTATGTGTTACTACTCTCTATTCAGTGTCTGAACGTGGCATCAAATGTATAGGCATGCCATGTGAACATGTAGCTATATAGGGAAGCTAATTGAATTCTGTACAAACCAGGATAATGAATTCAGATGTCCTGTCACCCTTCATCACATCTACTGATCATCTTTATAAGATCGTTCGAGATGTACATTATAGAACCGTCTTTTGTCGTCATGCAAGATCCAAGTTGCAAATTCTTTGAAAACTATTTTTGGCAGAGGATATAATTCTTTAGCATGGTGCCTTTTGGAATTATGTTTGGAATGCACAAGTTTGCTTTTACTTTAAAAATCTTACAAGGGTTTTGTAGTTCTGTTGAGTCTTTTCATTAAAAAGGTTCATTTATTTTTTCGTAATTGTGATGGAATGGTTATTTTTTTCATGAAATTTTGGAAATGAGCAGTTACACAGCAAAAACTGTGGTGTTAACCAGTGTACATAGAGGACCACACCAGTTATTTTACACCAGTGGTAAATTGGTGGTGTAAGTTTTACACCTATAGGTGTTATTTCAACACCTTTCATTGTTACATTTACACTCTTTGGTGTTACGTTTAATCTCTAGGGTGTAATTTTAACACCTCAGGGTGTGGTCCTCTATTAACACCAATTGGTGTCAGTTTTAACACCACAGTTTTTACAGTGTACCAATTTTTACAACAGGAATCATTGGAATAGGCCATTATTTTACTGTAATGATAATAATGATAATGGTAGTGATGATGATAGTGATAGTGATGATAATAGTAATAATTATAATGGTAATAATGATGGATACTAATATAGCACACAGGTCCACCTTTTTGGTTCTTCAAGAAAATAAACATGAACACTATGATTAAACTGAAATAGAAAAATAGAAAAGAATGGAAATTTGCTTTTTTGGTTATCCTGTTCTTATAATTATTGATATGCATTTATCTTATGATCTTTGTTTGTAATTGTTTTATTGTGTAAATGAATTTAATGAAATTGAATTTGATTATAAAATTAAAAAGATTAGTTTGAAATGAGTTTTGAAAAAAAAAAATCAAGAGACCAGAATAGACTGTATGTATTGGCTTAGTTTACTTTCTGACTATAAAAACTAATATAGCAAGTTAAATGATTATATGACATAGGTATAAAACAATATTAAAAAATTATGATGATACAATTGATGAAAATTACTGTTTATCAATTATTTTCATTTATCTTTTCAGGTAACATAAACAATGTAGACAAATCTAATCAGTGGTTTGGGGCAACGGTAGCTAGTGGAGGAGCTAATGGACAAATCTTGGTAAGAATCTTTTAAGCATTTCCGGTAATAAATTAAAACCAACAGTACAAAAAAAGTATTTAGGGCCGTCTGCACCAGCCCGCGTTTTCAAATTAGCGCGCTATTTCTGATCCGGCAAATTATCCTGATCTGAACAATCTCGAGATTATTTGTAATGGAGATGCAATTGTCATGCTAGTTCGCAAGATTAATCTTGAAATTGCAATCCCAAATCAACTTAGGATTATTTGCAAAATAGTGTGCTATTTTATGAATTATCCCACTAATTCGCAGGTGCAGACGCATGGGGGATTATTAATTCACGGCCTCAGACCATAATGCATCGATGCCTCGCTCAGGCAGGAATCGCTCTTCTTGTGATGGTGGAGATGGGGTTTCTTGAATCTGTCACTCTAACAACTACTGTTAAAACTTTTTAAACAAGTTGTTTAAAAAGTTTAAACAATTACAAAAAAGTTGAATCAATGTGCTATTTTTTTACTTTGTAGGCATGTGCTCCACGTCTTGTATGGGTTGAGACAGCTTCTGTAACCATGAGGCAAGAGCGTGAGCCAACGGGAACATGTTTCGTCGGAGATTCTGATTTCACAAACTTTGTGAATTACTCGCCGTGCCAGAGCACAAACAGTAAGTAGAGTCAGGCTAACAAACTTATTCTAATTTTTTCTGGGGGGGGGTGGTACATTAAAGAGAAATTCCAGTAGTTGCAGTAAACACTGATTTTCATGAGAAAGTCTGTAAAACAAGGCATAATTGTCAGTATATCATCGAGGATCTAGATCTGGTACAGTTACATTAACTGAACTTTGTGAAATCTTGAAATCTACGCTGAAAAATGTTCACACCAAAGATCCCCAACACAGATAAGCGCACGTGGGACAATGTATGATTATTGCTTAGAGCGTCGGGCCCAACACTCTACCCGAATCCTGTGCTTATTTGCTAATTTCTCAGCAATTGCACTATTTCTTCCAGAATCCTTTGGCACATGCGTTTTATTTATATAAACAGACACTTTGGTGGTAATTTCATTGGATTCTGTACGAACTCATTTTGATATCGTTACCAAAACTAGCATTTACCTTTAAATTCAGATAGTTGAACTTCTAATTAGTTGAGGGCAACAGGCAATAGAGCCCTCATGACATCCAAAGTCACCCTGAGAATTTGCAAAATGGAATGCTTTGGGGCCAACCTCTTTTCTAAAGTTGCCCCAAGATCAACTGTTAAAAGAGTTTTATAATCTTTATTGTTTTAAATATATTGGCCAGATTTCTCACTAGATTGCAAAATACTTGCTTTAGTTTATTACAGACCATTGAAAATTTAGTATTCTGGACCCCCCCACACATACACAACTTTACTTCTAAAATTCTCAAGTATGGCAAAAACTTGTTTTCTTGAAATCTAAAAGGATCAATTGTTTTGATAGCTTTGAGCTAAAGCAGATTCAACTGTTTATTTGCAAAATGCTATTTTTTGTGCATCAGTGATGTCAGAAAAAAGCTGATTTGTTATGACTCAAATTTGTGATTGTATTGTCCATGACTATTCCATGCTTGTAAAATGAAAATTGTCCCTTTGCATTTCAAATTGTGTTTCACACGACCCAATAGTTATGCTATTCAGCTTTGAAATTATGTTCAGCACACAATATTCATTGGCCCTTGTCACATTGTTCTGTTCAAGCTTTGCTTGTGACTTGGGGGTGACTATATTTCTACCCGCAGTGCAGGTTGCCCACATTGATAGTATCTCACACATATCTTGCATGCATTTGCTTGCTGAAATGCACGCAGAAAAGTTTTGAACATGCTCTAACTTTGTTGCGAGTGAGTTGCGGGTGATTACCTACAACTCACCCGCAAGGCTTGCACGGAATGATGGGACAGGGCCCAATACCTTGGTCACATTTGCTCTACAGTGGCCGTATGGCTAGTCGAAAACAGCTGTTTTATTCATTTTTAATTCAAACCACCTATATGTAGCTGGTACAAAAAGACGGCTGTTTTCAACTTGCCGTACAGCCGCCGTAGAGCAAATGTGACCGAGGTATTAAAGTTCATGTATAAGACCCTCAACTGAATATCAACTCAAGAAGTACTATGAATTAATTTTGATATCACATAGTTGTGTCTAAATATAAATTGTGAATGTGTCACAAAGATATTGGTGTAGAAATGAAATATTAATGCAACTTCTACTGTATAGATATTTCACAGTCTTCAACATACTGTAATTTTAATCTAATTTTTCCTCATTTGTTCTTGTTTTACAGGAGAAGATTATGGATTTGATAAAATCACCCATTGCCAGGCTGGCTTCAGTGGAAAAATTCTCAGCGTAAGTTTACCAAGTTGATTTTAATCCTTCTAGGAAAACAAATGCAAATGTCATAGCCAAGTTTGCTTCAAAGTCTTTCATTTTTATTATTATTATTATTATTATTTTATTTGGCATTCAAAAGACAAAGAATACAACAGATCAAAGACAAGATCAATCAAACTTGTACATGATAGAGAAAATAAGACCTGGATGAGAGTTGGAGAGGCTGCCTGGGTATCGAAAAGGCTAACTTAATAGCCATAACCCACAGGTCTTCCTTTTAACCCACTCTATTGCAGATAGCAAACTTTCATACTGAAACTCAATAAGAAATATTTACATAATGTTGACTGGCCCTGAGGGGAATAAGTTGTCCGAAACAGAATCATATTGGCACCAGTCTTTAGACGAGGGCAATGTATTTGATGTTTCCCGAAAGAAGAGCTAGTCAATATTAGTATTATTACCTACAGCTTTGTAATTCAAGCTAAAATATTTGGAATACTTTATATGCCTGTTTGCTTATCACTACTTCTGATCTCATGTTATTCACAAACTTGGCAAAGTAATCCTTGCTGAGCAATTGTGACGTAAATTGTTACCGCACTGACGCGCATCATGCATGGCGCAAACTTACACTTTACACACATAAAAATCTTGCACTTGGGTTTGATCAGCCGGGAATGCGCACTTGCCGTGCTTTGCATTATCCACAATATGTTGGTTCACAAACTGGTGCCAACCAGATTTCGCAAATACTTAAATTAGCGCTCAAAATCAGCTCCTACCGTGCAAGCACACCGACAGAAATATAGCCAATGTTGCCCTCTGTTTTTGTACGGCATTCCTATGGGCAAAGCCAGGGGAGGGCAACATGGCAAATGTTTACCCCGTTGGTCTTGGATCGAAAGTAGTGAGGAAAATATGACATTCATTTATCTGCTAAAATGCCTTGTATAGGTACTGTTATTTTTTCATCCAAATTTTCATTGTATAACATACATGCCCTATGGGTTAATCAGACATATATCCCTATTTTCCTACTTAGAAGATATTTCAGTGTATATTATGGAAATGCGGTTTCCAATCTTTAAAATTGATAACAAAATGGAAAATAAGTTGTTGCTAATCCAATCCAATCCAATTTTCAAATTCCAAAGCTACCATAAGTTTTGAACCATGATTTAATTATGTCATGTTAGCATTTCAATTCATTGTGAAAATACAATAGTGCAAAATTGCTCAATTTCATATTTTCATATTGAGGGTATGCCTCTCTATTGGGCCAGTGCATAATTCTCACACAAAAAGAAGCATTAGCATCAACTGTTTATTCCCCCGGCTGGCTTCATCTCAAGCTGACGAGCTGCAGGTTAATTCCGGCACTCAGTGCATTAATTCAAGAAAGTATTTCTACCGGGCACCCATTCTTGTCACCTGGGTTGAGTGCAGCACAAAGTGAATGAACTTCTTGCTGAAGCAAAACATGCCATGTCATCGCTATGATTTGAACCTATGACTCTGTGTTTGAAAGTCATGAGTCATAACCACTAGACCACATTACATTACAACATTGTTCAAATGAAGAGCTTAGTTCCAGGAGGTATTGCATCCACTTTTGATGAAATTGAGTTTTTGATATACCACCATTATTCAGGTAGGTACCTGCTCTTGAACAAAAGCTCAATTTTGTAAGCAAGTATTAGAAAAGGAACTTTCTAATATCACTTTTCCAAAGATGCCTGTACAAAATATGGTAAACAAATGTGTCTTCAATAAGCTCTTCAATAAGCATTCTGTAAGTTCTTGTGAAGTTTGTTGATCCTTTAGTTTTGATGCAGTTTCAGCATTTTAGAGGAAGCTGAAATCGGAGTAATTTATTTGTTTTGTTCCCCTCGCATTATAGGATAACAGTGCATTAGTAATGGGAGCACCTGGAAGCTACTATTTACAAGGTAAGAATTTATAGACCCTTTAACACAAGGCTTTATGATTGAATGCAGGGATAACATTTTATGAGTGAGATTACATCAATAATTATGTGCAATCCAGAGGCGGATCCAGGATATTTTTTTTTTTTTTTGGGGGGGCACTTTTTTCCAGGGAAAATTTGACAAGCAAAAAAGAAATCCTCACTTGAGTATGAACAACATAATCTTATATTTTCTATTTGCTGTGACTCTTAAGGGGGGGGGGGGGGTACGGGCTTGAAATGCCCCCCCCCCATTGATCTGCCATTCATTCATTTTTATTATTTGATTCTGTTTGAATTGGAAAATTGCTTTCACTCAATCTGTTTGTAATAAGATAATATTCAAGAAAAAATGTAATTCAGAAAAAAATGAACAAAAATGGGATGAGACCCTCATTATTCTGCTTTTATTGAAACCAATTGGACCTCTGGGTTTAGAATTCCTGTTTGAAGTTAGACTGGTCATTACTAGGAGTCATTAACAAACTTCTATCTATTCTATTTGCAGGACAAATTTATGTTCAGAGTCTATTGAACAGGAGTGTCGTACAGGCAACGCAAGAAAGTAATACCGGAACTTATTCTTTTGATAACAGTTACAGAGGTAAGTAGATGAGAAGAAGTAATAGAAAGAGGGGGCATTTCATGAACCAATATATGCTTTATGATGTAACTGTTATAAGTTACTGAAATACGTGCTTGTGATTGGCTGAAAGCATAGCTGCGAGTGACAGTATCACTTCTGAGATGTTTTATATAAGTCGTCGTGGATGTGTTTGGTCAAAACAGTCTCAAGACTGGTCTCAAGCATTCTGGTTGCATTGACTTTTAGCAGCAGACAGCCTCACACGAGCAAAAATTCCTTCAAAATTGGGATGAAAATAATGTAGATGAATCCTGTCTTAAGCTTTGGTATTATGTAAAGACGCGTATATTTGCTCCCAAACCCCAGTTGTTGGTAAAATTGATTTTATAAATTTAATTGATTCTTAGCAGCAGACGGCCTCACGCCACCATAGATTTCTTTAAAAAAATTGGGATGAAAATAATGGAGATAAAGCCTGTCTAAAGCTTTTGTATTATGTAAAGACATGCATTTGGCTTCCAAACCCCAGTTGTTAGTAAAATTGATTGAAACTTTATGAATGGCTTTGTGAAACAACCTAGAGGATTTAAATTCATTCCTTCCTCATGTTTGTGTGAAAATTTGAGATAATTCAAGAGTACTGTATAAAGTCGTCATAATCTCTTTGCACTTTGAAATCATAATGTAGTTAATCTAGCTTCTAGTTTTTGTTTTGATTTGCGGTTTTAGACTAGATTTGAAGCAATTTATCTATTGTTATAGGAGGAATTGAGAATTATCAATCAACAGTCATTAACAGCCAGGGATTGTGTTTATCACTCATAATTGAAATATTATGGAGGGAAAAGTTAAGCTGGATTCATGTTGTATTTCATGTTGAATTTTGTAATCTATATGTATGGGAGCTTTCCTAATCAAACAGTCTTTGCCACAAAGTCTTTTATGATTATCATGATTATGAATGTTTGATGATCTGCTGAAGAGGGGGAGGGCGGAAGGGTCATAGATTCCCATTTTTTGGAGTGTTTCACAAAGATTTAAGTCCCCGGAGCGTGCTGTATAAGAGGCATGCTAGTATATTAATCAATTTAGGACTGCATGTTACATACATGTATCATGTGCTCATCAGCATTTAAGCATGACTATCCGTTTAACTTCAATCTTTGTGAAACACCCACCCCCCTCGGGCCGTAAATGCTGTATACCAAAATCTACCTCATGGAAGAAAATCAGTGATCCTACATGAGCCCCCCTTCCTTCCACCTCCTGGCTCTGGGGCTAAGTAGAGAACAAACATGGGTGTATGTTATTGGAATTAGCAATTTCCAGTCCTTTAATTACCCTTCAGAAACACAGCTGGTGCGACACATGTATCATTAATGATCCTCGGCATGATTATGCACAAATGAAAGAGAAAGACAATATGCACAGCAGAAGCCATTTCTACTGACCTTGTTATCATGTTGGCACACGCACAGTGTCCTTTCCAAGGAGTCTCACCCTTGTCAACTAATGTTTCATTTCCGTTATATTTCATTAGAATGTGATATATCCCTCGTTCATGTTGTGTTCATTGCCAGTTTTGTTGTTTGCTTAATCATCTAGACTCACGAGCATCGCGGGGACAGGAATTTTGTTCCGGGGGGGGGGAGGTACTCACAAAATAAGCCATACAGGGATGTGCCGCTGGAATGGGTCACTTTTAAGAAATCCCTAAACATGAGGTATGGTTTTATGCAGGAAACTCCTTAAACATGGCCCCAATTTTTAGATACTGGCTAACATGGGTCCATGGACCCAATTTTTAGATACTGGCCTTAAACATGGGTCCATTTTCTCCTCCAATTTTGGATGGTTTTTTTTCTTGTCAAATTTTAAGAAATCCCTAATAATGGGTACCTTTTTAGCCAAAATGACCCATAAATTTTGGTATGGGTTTTGAACTTTCAGCCGCACACCTCCGTCCAAACCAAATCTAAGTACCCTCCCAAATAAAGATTTTGTTTTGTTAACTGGGTACCCTTGCATGAAGGTTACTTATAGTAACTTATAGTAACTTTAATTTTCACATTCAAAATTTGCTATCCTTACATTATTCTTAACTCCATCAACTACTGTAACTTTTAGCCAAGCATCTCATCTCCCTGAAAAAACCCTAACCCCAAATATACTAGAAACTCTTGGGAAAATACAATTCACTCAAGCAATACCCAATAAAAAATGTTTTGTTAGATGTACAGTGTATGTTTTTTCTCACATTCAATTTCCTCGTGCCAATTAATGAATTAGTCATATCATAGGGAGAAAACAAAAGAGTTGAAAACAAAGGAGTTCTGGGGGTTCATTTCCCTGACTTCTCATACAGTTGCCAGTGATCCCCTGCCGACCTTGGTAGGCTATAGTTTATAGTCAGAAACATATGCTTAAAGGGGAAGTTCACCCTGACGCAAAGTGTGTTGTAAAAATAGGAAGAGGATACAAAATATCGGTGAAGGTCTGGGGACTATCCATCAAAGAGTAAGAAAGTTCTTAGAATTTAACCGGAGGGGGGGGGGGGCACTTCCATTGACGAGTGGATACCATGCGCGAACATGGGGTCTCACAAAGCACCCTAAACATGTATTTTCCATGTTCTGAAAATGCTCCCCTTAACAAGTATTGCCATGTGAAACCCTACCCCTAACAAGTATTGGCAACAAAATGATGCTCTTGCCAAGTATTCCCTGAATTGACCCCCTAAACTGACTGTAAACATGTAGCTTTCCTAGCAAAAATAGATACCCTATTTTCATTATTTTATTGTTTTTGACACCCTTATTATGTTACGTACGTAACATGCCCTATCTTGAAAAAAAGACATCCATTTTACATGTTTTTTGGTTGCGCATGGTATTCACTCGCCAATTTAAGTGCCCCCCCCCCCCCGGAATTTAAACTTTGTTCATTTGTGACATTCACAATGATGCAAAGTTTGTTGTAAAAATACCAAGAAAATGATACAAAATATCAATGAAGGTTTAAGAAAACCCATCAAACAGTGAGTTCTTAGAATTTAAATTTGTTCATTTGTGACGTCATTCATATGACAAGCTGCTCTATATTTTATGCAATAGTAAATGCATGAATTTCATTTTTTAATGGTTCATGATAACTAAAAGACTGTTCTATCAGGAATAGGTGTGAAATGATTCATCTGTTAATATACTGAAGGTACAATAAAAACCATTGTCAATTTTTGGAGCAAATTAAATTTCATTGATTTTATTTTCCTTCATAATAATAGGCTATCGGAACCTGCTTGCATGCATATGACATCACAAATCAAAAACTTAAAATTCTGATTACTTTTAAAATCTTTGATGGATCTTTCTCACCCTCCCAAATGTTTTTTTTTTTTTTTTTGGGGGGGGTGCTATTTTCAAATATAATTTTCATCATCCATTGTAAAGGGGGATAGGGGACAATCAGCTACCTTCTTTATCAGAAATTATTTATTTCACAAGAAACATGGGAAAATGAATTGCATAGCAGATCATTATAAAACAAAAAAAATAAAGGGTCTTAAAACTGTCATCAAATCTGTGTCAACTCTTCCATTGTTCTAATCACTATTATTCGGAAAATAGTTTGAGATTGGTGGTGCGGAATGGGAACCCACCATGTGGGATATGGATGGTTAATTGACTTTTGTGCTTTCCTGCAGTGTTTACTGATAAATACCCTGCCAATTCTATCATTCTTTTGAATATGTTGAAATGAGCTACTGTTCCTGATCATTTTCACTTTCATGCGTTAAGCATTTAGATTAAATAGATTCTAGTTGAAGTTCGGAGTTATTTGTCAATCAGTTAAGTGTTATTTGCCAAGTTACTTTAGTGATTGGGAAATATCACAATGTTATCCAATTGTACAGTTTGTGTTAAGAAATCAACTCATCCAGATGAACACAACAGGACCCTACATTGTGTGTGGTTGACTGCTTTTTTAATGTTTTTTTCAAAAATCATCGCAGACATAGAATAGAATCTGCTATTGGTTCACAAAAATACATGGGAAACAAACATTGATTTGCCTGCAAAATGATGGAAGTAGTCCACTTAACAAGACAAAGTTTCTCTGTTAATTGCTTTTAGGTTCAATGAAAATTAAAAGAAGAAGAAAAACTAACTCCCTCGGAAAATATCATTTTCAACTTGACTTTGCCGTTATTTGTTCATACATTTGCAGGAACTTATCCTGTTTTACCACACTATCATGTTTTCATCGTGCACAATGGTAGTTACCAAACATTTGCATTTACCATTTTGTGCAACAGAAGTTTGAGTACCCTGTAAAATTGTGGCTAGTATTGTTTTCAGCTGCTTGAAACAGACTCTCACCAAAGAATAAAGTACTTTCTCATTTTGTTAATTTCCACTTCAATTTGGAAATTGAAAGATAAATTGCACACTCCTGACTTTTGAAACCACTTAATTATTATTGAATTACATATAGGCAATTAATGACAGGGATATTTATTACTTCCTTTCCAATCCGTGGCGTGAGAAGCTTCAGGATCACTTCAATTGTGCACATGACTCGTTGAATTGGTTTCACTTGGGTACATACATGTACATAGATTTTGATCTGTTTTAGACTTTGCCCCAAAATTGATTGTTTGTGGACGAAAACCCTGCCTGGATGTGTATATTTTCCTTCCCCCCTATAGGGGCTTTATTTGTTTCCATAATGCACGTGGAAACTTTCATGAATTCTGCATGTCATCCTTGTGTCATTCCTCTAAATTCAATGATTTAGAATAAACCTGATGGGCTGTGAATATGACCAATAAATATTGGATTTGTTTTTTAATCTTCAAAGATTATCTTTTAAAACTCAAGACTTAAATTCGATTCTTATAGTTTTATATTTAAATCAACAAAGTTTAAATCAAAGTCTTTTATTCAGCTGGTGAATATGCACAGCTGTAGATTATCATGAAGCTAAAAGATTTGAATTTAAATTTGTTTGAGGTGTAAAAGTTAAGCCTAAAAGATTGTAAATAATGCAATATTCAGAGGGGAGTTACCACCTTTGCACGTTAAGAACCCACTGCATTATTCGTATAAGAGTAGGGGGAAACCCCGGTGAAGTGGTCCACCTGCATTCTCCCAATCAGTTATATCGGGAGGAGAGACCTGCGGGTCATAGTGATTCAGTTCACTTTTCGCCTCCCAGGCACAGGTGACGCCAAACAAATAATAATAATAATAGCTGGTTACTACTGTCAGCTGATGTGGAATGATTGTATTTTCTTGAAATTTATAGAGTGCGTGTCTTTTTTCCTGTTTTTTAGTCTCTCACCATTCTCATTCTCTTACTTTGTTCTGATTCTTTCCAGGTTATTCCCTTGCGTTAGGTGACTTTAACGGAGATGGAGTACAAGATTACGTTGTTGGCACCCCAAGAGCAGAATCTCTAATGGGACTGGTATGGATTCATTTCTTTAATCAAACAAATTAATAGACCTATTGGTCAATATTTATAATTATATAGCATTCGTTTTTTTTTTGCTAATTTTAGATATAGATATCCAATCTTCAGTAAGATTAAAGCCTTATTTTTAAGCTAAACTAAAGTTGTTTCAGTGAATAATAATTTTGAAATTTCAAAGTTGAAAAAAAGTTAAATGTGAGTCGTTGACTTGCCATGTTAGAACTAGATCTAGTAGGTTTATTGGTTAAGTTACCGAAAATGGGAAAATGGAAAGTAAGCTGACAAAGCAGAATGCTTGCATATTTTGCTAATTAATGAGCAATTACTCAATTTCTATCAGAATAATTTGTCACATTTACAATCAAATCAAAATCCAATGGAAAAAACCTTGTTCATTAGTGGAAAAATCTGCCAATGGAAGCTGTTTGCAGTTATTAGAAAGTTCTTTCCAAGCCTCTATCTGCATAGCAATGTCAGATTTTGTTGTTAAAGATTTCACTATTTACGATGGCTATATCATGCATTCTGGGCATATTAACGAATATGGTGTGTGATACTAAGAACACTACTACCAGGAATTTGGCAATTTAGAAAAATGAAAACTAGGGATGTCTAACCTAGGATAAAAGTAAAGATTTCTGAAGTATGTGCTTAATCTTTTTATTCTACACATTTTACTTTCCCAATTTCAGGTAGCCATCTTTGACCAGAACTTGAATCAGTTCAACCAAGTAATGGGGACGCAGATCGTGGCCTACTTTGGATATAGTGTAACTGTAGTTGATATTAATAATGATACGTGAGTGTACATATTATGCAATAATTTTAGCCTCCAGTAGTTTAAAGGTATTGTTTAACTTTGTGAGCAGCAGATTTAAAAAATTCTCAAACCAAGATGAAACATGTGTACAAATGCATATATTAGAACGAATAAACCCTGAAAACAATGCATTATTGAGAATGAAAAGCTAAAACTACAAGGCAAACCCCGATTTTGTAAATGGGCATCTTATAGACGCCTAAATAGTACACATAAGTGTATGGGATGACATTAAGATGGTGTTTCCTGTCATTTTATATTTCAATTTTTGAAGCACTAAATAATTATTTTCGAACACAATTTTTTTCTGGGCTTCATTTTTGTAACATATCACAGACACAGGTGACAAGTGTGACCTTCTAGCTCAGATTTTTTAAAAGTCAAACAAATGTTAACCAATCACTTTAAAAGGTCAAAATGGTTTAGCCAACATCAGTTCAATTGTCATAAAAATGAGCCTGCATCAAATTAGTTCAGTTTGATATGAACTTGTCCATAGAGTTCAATAGTCATTGTATCAACCCACATAAAGGGATGCTTCCATACTGATGATCAATGATTTGCCGAATTTAGCTTTGATTGGCTTACTCTTAAATTTGAATCAGTTTTCCATTTTTATATTCCTAGGTGGGTATTCAGTCAAATACTTGAAGGGCAAGTGTTGAATCTCTGTGAAGAGATTGAATATCAATGTTTCTGTTTGAAAGAAGTCTTAAAAATGTTCAGTCATCTTCAAATGTAATTCACAGCTCCCATTTTCATCCACGGGTAGATTTTGTCTGGTCGTCTTCAATTCCTACCTTCCTGTGACCAGCTATCCTAGTTTAGAATTCAACTAAAGACACATATTATTCAGATTGCTAGAAAGTTTAAACTAATCATTGTCTTGTTTTTCCAGGCAATATCATGGTAAGACAATTTCGGTGGTTTTTCAATCTCTTAATAGCTTGTATGGTAATAGCCCAGTCACACTAGCTTTACCTATTCGCGAGCGTTTCATCAACATTTTTTTGTCCGGCAAGTTGTCGCATCTTACTATTTTCCTTGATTTTGGTTGGCTGAGAAGAAAAGTTCCTAAGGTTGCTGTTAGATAAAACATCCGACAAGTCCTTACATAAAACGCTCCTCAGGACTTGTTGGATAAAACATCCAACGAGTCTTTCCATGAAATTCTCCCCAGACGAATCAAAGCCATCATGTTATTTCCACTGACATGCCATCAGTTGGTTTAGAGTCGGTTATTACTGAAATGACAGTACCATCACTATAGATCAAGCACTCTTGATAAGGATTTTCATCATCACTTTTAATCCATTATTTACTCTCCTGCCCTTGTTTTACATTTCATTCCCTGTTCCAACACTGTTTTATGACCTCTGACCCCCCTGACCTGTGACCTTGTAGCTATGACGACCTGTTGGTTGGAGCACCTATGTACATGGATGATGGACCTGCCATTCAGAGATGGGAAGCAGGAGCTGTGTACGTTTACCTCCAGAATCACGACGTTGGACCTAGGGTAGGTAGAATCACAGGCTGCGTTCATTTCATGCTTATTTTCAACCCTAGAAACGTGATTTTCAGACAATGCTATACATGATTTTCCTGCTCTTTTTTCAATTCTGACTCTTACATACTCTTCTGTAGCTTGTGGTAGCTATGTAGAATCGACGGATGCAGAGATGAAGTTTCTTTCGCGAGATGTACAGTACTCTTGTGAAAGGTGCCAACTTTAATGTGATTCATGCAGGAAAAATACAATCTGAATTATTCAATTAACCAATTTTGCTTGATTGAAGATTAAGAGTGTGCATTAATTTGTAGTTTGACTGGAATGTATAGTATGCCATTGATGGGCTGTTAAACCTTGTATCTCGGAATTAAAAACAAACTTTAATTAGTTCAGAAAGTGTTATTTTTAGAGTTATGACATAAGTGGCAACATATTTTGCTTAGAAAGAGTTCTCTTTATGACATATGAGACTGCGTTCTTACATTATAAAGTTGCCTCATTGCCATGATTTAAAATGCAGCTTTTTCTGAGCTATCAACAATTTTTTTTCATTGTCAGATAAATGATTTTAATAGCTCACCAGTGATATAGTTGAATATCCAAGAAACTAATTCTCCCTACGCTGAACCCGATTTAATGCATTTGCTGAAAACTTCATACTTGTTTTTTTTTTAATTTTATTTATAGGCTAGTAATAGACTGAGTCTTAGCAGTACTCTGATTGGAGGGCAGATAAGGTCACGCTTTGGCCTCTCGATTGCTTCAATTGGTGACTCAAACCAAGATGGATTTAATGGTGAGAAACATGATGATGATCCTGGTGATGGTGATGATGATGGTGATGATGGTGATGATGATGATAGTGATGATGATGATGATGGTGATGATGATGATGGTGATGATGATGATGATGATGATGGTGATGATGAAGATGATGATGATGGTGGTGGCGGTGATGATGATGATGATGGTGATGATGATGATGGTGATGATGATGATGATAGTGGTGATGATGATGATGATGGTGATGAAGATGATGATGATGGTGGTGGCGGTGATGATGATGATGATGATGATGATAGTGGTGATGATGATGATGATGGTGATGATGAAGATGATGATGATGGTGGTGGCGGTGATGATGATGATGATGGTGATGATGATGATGGTGATGATGATGATGATAGTGGTGATGATGATGATGATGGTGATGATGAAGATGATGATGATGGTGGTGGCGGTGATGATGATGATGATGATGATGATGGTGATGATGATGGTGATGATGATGATGATGATGATAGTGGTGATGATGGTGATGATGGTGATGATGATGGTGATGATGAAGATGATGATGATGATGATGATGATAGTGGTGATGATAATGATGATGATGATGATGATGATGATGATGGTGATGATGAAGATGATGATGATGGTGGTGGCGGTGATGATGATGATGATGGTGATGATGATGCTGGTTGTGATGATGATGATGATGGTGGTGATGGTGATGATGATGATGATGATGGTGATGGTGATGGTGATGCTGGTTGTGATGATGATGGTGATGATGATGGTTATGATGGTGGTGATGGTGATGATGATGATAATGATGATGATGTTGATGGTGATGGTGATGCTGGTTGTGATGATGATGATGATGATGATGATGGTGGTGATGGTGATGATGATGATAATGATGATGATGTTGATGGTGATGGTGATGCTGGTTGTGATGATGGTGGTGATGATGATGGTGATGATGGTGGTGATGATGTTGATGATGATGATGATGTTGATGGTGATGCTGGTGGTGATGATGATGGTGGTGATGATGATGATGATGATGATGATGGTGATGATGGTGGTGATGATGATGGTGATGATGATGATGGTGGTGGTGATGGTGATAATGATGATGATGATGATGGTGATGGTGATGGTGATGCTGGTTGTGATGATGATGGTGATGATGATGGTGATGATGGTGGTGATGGTGATGATGATGATAATGATGATGATGTTGATGGTGATGGTGATGCTGGTTGTGATGATGATGATGATGATGGTGGTGATGGTGACGATGATGATAATGATGATGATGTTGATGGTGATGGTGATGCTGGTTGTGATGATGATGGTGATGATGATGGTGATGATGGTGGTGATGGTGATGATGATGATGATGATGATGGTGATGATGATGATGATGATGAAAGTGGGGGTGGTGGTGGTGGTGGTGGGGATGATGACAATGGTGGTTATGATTATGTGATTAGTGATGATGATGATGATGGTTGTGCTGATGATGATAATATAGATATTACACAAAAATAAATGAATTATCATAGTGATCGTAGGGATGATGACAATTGGAATAATAGTAATAGAGGAACCATAATGATCTGATAAGATGATGATGTTCATGCTAGTAAAATACCTGTATGAATGATAATGAAGAAAATGATCATGAGCATGATATTAATGATGTTCGTAACGATGATAATAATGCTGACAATGTGCATATTTATTAATATTGAGGAAAATTTTGATTTTTTTTTATAATGCTGATACCCCAAAGCAAACCATAAAGCTACACCTTAATCTTATACTACAAGTATTTTCTAGAAAATTAAGAGTTAGCTTGTTGCACGGTTAATAAGTTACAGAGCTCCTCCTACAGATGTAAATAATATATTTTTGTTTCCTTAAAACCAGATGTTGCAATTGGTGCCCCGTATGAAGGTGACGATGCTGGAGCTGTGTATATCTATCATGGAAGTGCAAATGGACTTAAGTCCACACCAGCACAGGTAAGGAAAATACTTGGTGCTAGAAGATCTTAAATAAATCCAGATTATATTTTTGTTGAACCGTTTAACGGTGCTCCAAGCTGAAAATGATGTTTTTAGAATAAATATGGAAATTTTAGAAGCAAAACAACAGATTTATTTAAGAATGGAGGAAAAATAGAGAAGTTATTTAAAGGGGAAGTTCACCCTGAAGAAAAGTCTGTTGTAAAAATAGCAAAAAATAACTAAAAAATATTGGTGAAGATTTGAGGAAAATGCATTGAAGATAAAGAAAGTTATTAGAATTCAAAGTTTTGGATTTGTGATGTCGTAAACGAGCAGCTGCCTCATCTGCTATGTAATATAAAATGCATAAATTTCAAATTTTTTTTAATGGTTCGTAATGACTTATTTTTGTATTCTTTTTAGAAATAAGTGTGAAATGATTTGTCTATTGATTGGTTTTTACTATACTGAAGGTATAGTAAAAACTTTTTTCAATTTTTTGAATGATTTTTGGCCCAAAGCTCCTGATGTCTAATTTCAAACTCTTTTGAAGGTTTCAAATCCTCAGCCGAAACATAGAGAAGGAAAAATCAAATCGATTGATTAGAATTAAACACTATTAAAAGCCTAATTGTAAACACAGCATTCAAGGTGAGGACAAAGAACTCTGCTGCAATAGCTGGACCACCCACATGTACAACTTCCTATCCTAATCACTGGCACACATCTCGCTTGCCTGCTACTGATCCGACACACTCATACGTGATATGTTGGCAAAATTCAATGCAAAATTGTTCGCTTGCCAAGCCGCAGGAGCTTGACATCGATCGCAACTTTGATTTGCCCATGATTACTTTTTTTCTGTTTTGGCTGAAGAAAAGTTTTGCTTTAAAAAGTGCAGTCAAAGGCTTCTTATTTAATTCCTCTTTGTTCCTCATGTATCTGTTTGAGATTAATTTCCTTAAAAATGATCGTTTTGAAATTGATCACAACAATAATTTGCCCTAGATTGTTTTTTTTTTCTGTTAGGGGAAGAAAAGTATTGCTTTAAAAAGTGTACTTACAGGCCTTATAATCGAATGCTCATTTTTGTTTGTATTCTTTTCATTCCTCCTTAACATATTTCACCATTAATCTTAAAAAAAACCCCATAAATTGATGTTGATCACAAATATTACCCGTTATTCTTATCTAATGGGCCAGACAGCTTTGGTTTCTAACCAAATTCCATACTTGATATTGGATTTCAACTAGTTCTTCCCTTGTATTATTCATAGTAGTCTCCATGGAAAATGCCTAAGTTGAAATTGATCATGACTATGACTTTCCTCCTTTTTTGTTTTACTTTTGGGATAAAAAGATCTGGTTTCCAACGAATCTTTTGCAAACTTAATCCTCATTTGATCCTCCTGTGTATGCCTATATTAATCTCCCTTAAAAAAAACTTTAAAAAAATTAGAGTTAATTTGGTTGTTTACTTTTCAGCAAAACCAAATAGTTGCAGACTTGATATTGGATATATCTTTATGATTATAACTGTATTAACATATTATTACAGCAGTATTCCTTAAAAAAATTCTTTCAAACAAAACCCTATTAAAATCAAACAGGTTATCATGATACCTTCATGTCTTTCTATAATAAAATTAGAAACCTGACGATTTGTGCACTTACTAAATTTAAAGCAAAGTGGAATGTACATGGAAGTTGCATTAAAGTAAAGACTAAATTCCTGCTTGTATACATGATGATGCAATAGCCAGTTGGCTTAAAAATGTAACTCTTGGAAACAAATAAAAAAACAAAACTATAAATAAACTGTCGTGTTAGTCTAATCAGTAGTGTAATTTAAGAATTTTTCTTTGATCCAGTAAAAATATTCTTTGATAATTTTTGTATGAGTTAAATTTTCTCAGGTCAGTCAGTTATAAACAGTGAAGTATGGTCTGCTTTTTTTATTTGAATAGTTTTTCAAGCTAGTTAAGAATTGGTTCTCTTTCAGTCAAAAAAGCTAAAAAACAGGCCACATTGTTTTAAGTCGATATCTGGGTCCCGTAGCACAAATCGTACGCTTGATTTTCATGATTAATAGTACATTGTGGTGAATGCAATCAATCATAAAAAATGATGAACGATGATTGCTAAGATTTGTGTTATGAGCCCCAGTGATAATGATCCTTGTAATGTTTATCTGTCCATTTTGAAGAAATGGGTTGAAAAATGAAATTGAAACCGTCTGAAGTTTTTATCTCAGATGCTATTCCTCATACCAAACTGTTCTTTTTCGTGACACTGTCAACAAATGCCTTGAAATAGCTAAATTAGAACAGTCTGAAGTCTAAATCCGAACCGGCTATTCCTGTTAACAAGCTGCGCTTTCTCAAAAATCATTAAGAAATGCCACAAAAGTGCCCCAAAGTGGAACAGTCTTAGCACTTTATCAGAACCGGCCATCACACTTTAAGGGAAGAAAATTACAACATTTTCTCTATTTTCCTGCCAAGAGCAAGCTCAGGAAGCCGAGCTAGACTTCCAGTGTAAGTTATTAATTATTTTGGGAGTGTTTCACAGGGCAGTGGCATGTAGTGTCAAGAAACTAAAAGGAACCCAGGGGAAAATGGGGAATTTCCATCAACAAGCCTCGGGGGAATTGATAAGATTAAATGTTTAACTCCCCTTGTCTCGTTATTAGAAAGTTGATCCATACTCGTTGGATACATGATGATTTATCAGACTTTCACTTCATGTGAAATTCATTTATTTTCCATTAAAATTCAGAGTAAATTTTAAAAGATAATCAACAAAATTTGAAGGAGCCTCAAAACAATTAAAGCTTCTAAAGGTTGAGTGCTGTACAAAGATGATAAAAGAACCCAAATATTATAATAGTGTGAAAATATTATATTTTAATACTAACCAAAGTGAACTTTGATTTCACTTTCTGTTTTCAAATTTGATATGGGAAAGTAGCTTGATCAAAACTAGGTTTTAAAATGCAAAGGCTCTTGCTGGCAACATTTTTAGTTGTACAGATCGAGGCATCAACATGAAGAATGTTGTTGGGAAATACATATCTATTGTTGCACAGCAACAAAAATATGTACCGATCAAATTCTTAAAATAGTTTAGTGCAAATGAAAATAAGGATGTGCAAAATAATTAGGCTTGTAGTGATGCATCACTGTTTAAGTACTCTGGTTTTATTCAGTTGTTGTCTCAATATTAAGGCCACCACACACCTTAGGACCCAACTGGTCTGCAACTGAGTGGAGATGAATCGCAAGGTAGTCGCAAAGAAGTCTCGATACTGCACACCTTGCGATCCAACTACCATGCGGTCTACGAATCACACATGCGCTTTTTGCCATAGCAACTGAGAAAATGATGCTTGTTACTGCATTTGTGCATTGCATATCATGTAGGCGTTGCGACTCTGCTGTCTGATTGGCTGGAATTTTTACGATTTTTACGATTTTCCTTGCGATTTGTCTATGACCGGTCTGCAATGCTCAAGAGCTGTGACGTCACATTTCTCTTCACTCAGTCGCAGACCAGTCGGGTCATAAAGTGTGCGGTGGCCTTTAAATTTGATTTAAAACCCAGATCACCCCTTTCGTATATCAACTCTCCTATATAATAATAATATCCAGTTCCTGTACATGTATAGCGCATATCACATTATGAATATTGTCTCTATGCACTTCCAAAGGACTTAGATATTATTACCTTAGCTGTAGCTTGGCAGCCGCAATTAATAAGATTACAGCGCACACGCATTTCAAGGATTAAATTCCTGCCAGGTACCCATTCTCCTTACCTGGGTTGAGTGCAGCACAATGTGGATGAATTTCTTGCTGAAGGAAATTACACCATGGCTGGGATTCGAACCCATGACCCTCTGTTTCAGATTCAGAAGACTATAATCCACTGGACAACAACGCTCCATGAAGAAATGAGCTTTTGGTCTATATGAGGCACGAACTCATGACCCTCACGTTATCAGCATGATGCTGTTTAATCATCTCCATTCAAATGTCATCTTTGTTTCATCCTTTGACATCTGCAGGTACTGACCCCATCCACACTTGGCCATTCTGGAATCACAACATTTGGTTTCTCACTTCAGGGCGGACAAGATATGGACAAGAACAAATATCCTGGTAAATCATTCAAATGAAAAATTATCAAATCTGATTATTTGCCTATTCTAAAGTTTTATTCTCAATTCCAGATTATTGGTCCTAGATTTTGGATTCTCATTTATTGATTCACAATTATCAGTTACCTATTTCCACTTTTCTATTTCTGATACTCAATTTCACATTTAAAAGCCAAGTCAAAGTTAAGACTTGAGTTTTAAATTCTAATTTTGATTGTGATTCCTAATTACATGAATACAGTATTTCTTTGGATTTTTTTTCATTTGAAGTTTTAGGTCTCGAATGCATGCTCAGTGCTCCAAAATATAATACTTGGGTTTATGTAATGTCTCATTAAGGCATGTAAAAGGGTTTTAATGTCCCTTTAACGCTTTGTGCCTTTCTGGAAATCAAAATACCTTGCTTATACTTGTTTGATGCAGATCTTCTGGTTGGAGCAGAGAGTGCCAACACTGCTGTACTTATCAGGTAGGTCACTGTCAATTCAGTCATCCATCAGAAATTATATTTCTTACATGAAAAATAGTACCATGCTTTTGGTGACATATATTTTTCAGCATATATAAAAAGAATGTTCAGCAATATTAATGAAAATATATGATGATGATAATGTTAAGACATCTGGAGAAGAACACTCTAGAGCATTTTTTTTCTCCATTTTACAGTGATATTAGGCCAAATGTACATTGCATTTATTGTCATTATATTCTGTAATTTGTATACAATGTATTTGTATCTGGACAACATAAAATTTCCATGTTATGGACAATAAGTCAAATGAAATAAAGATCTAGTCGGAAATTTAAACCCCACTGCACTTTGTACTTTGGTTGTGGTTAATTGAAAATTTGTGCGTTTAATCTTATCTGCATTATGCCATGAAGACTTCAAAAGTTTTAACGATACTCTGGAAACACGCAAGGCCGTGTCTCTGAATGCTTGATTACCTTTTGAAAATACACTTATTCTTTTTTATAGGACTCGACCAGTGGTTTCACTGGATGCTACACTGAACACTGAGCCAATTGGAATCAACCTGGAAAACAAAACATATGAGCTTGCAGATGGAACCATGGTTACCAGGTGGGTAGCAAGATGAGGATGATGATCGATGATGATGATGATGATGATGAGGATGATGATGAGGATGATGATGATGATGATGATGATGGCGGTGGTGGTGGTGATGATGGTGTTGGTGATGGTGATGATGATGATGGTGGTGGTGGTGGTGGTGGCAGTGGTGATGATGATGATGATGGTGGTGGTGGTGGTGATGATGATGATGATGGCGGTGGTGGGGATGATGATGATGGTGATGATGGTGATGATGATGTTGGTGGTGATGATGATGGTGGTGATGATGGTGATGATGATGATGATGATGATGATGGTGATGATGATGTTGGTGGTGATGATGATGGTGGTAATGATGGTGATGATGATGATGATGATGGTAATGGTGATGGTGATGGTGATGATGATGATAATAACATATAGCATTTATGAGGCGCCGATTATCTAGTGGCCTATTCAATGGCACACTATGTATTTACCCCGGCTTTAGCTCCAGGTGTTAAAGGCGCTTGGTGCATTCAAGGAATAAATCCCGCCGGGTACCCATTCACCTCTCCTGGGTTGAGTGCAGCACAATGTGGATGAATTTCTTGCTGAAGGAAAACACTCCATGGCTAGGAATCAAACCCACGTCCCTCTGATTGATAGACTAGAGTCGTTACCACTAGACCAAGATGCCCCCACTGACGATTACAATGATGATGGAAAAGATGATGTTGATGATGAAAATGGTTCCACGACATTTTCTCCGGCGACAATCGCTCCGATGGAAAGTCTGCATATTAAACGAAACATAAAACCTAACCTCAAAAACTAAATAAACCCTAATCATAATCTTTACATTATTCTGAACCAAAAACTCTATTACAATCCTAGCTCTAATCCTATGCCTTCTGAGTTATTAACACCAGAGCAATTGTCGCAGGAGCAAATGTCGTGTCACGGATGAAAATAGTGATGGAAATGATGATGATGAGGAGCAGAACGATTATAATGATGATCTTGATGAGAATGCCGATGGTAAATATGATTATGATAATTATGATGAATATGATCATGAAAGTGATAATGATGACAGTCAAACTGGTAATTAAAGTTCCACTCATCTTGAAAGTATTGACCCATGCATTAAAACTCCTTTAATTCAAAGTGATGGTAACATTTTAACATTCATTTCCCTTACTTATATATGTAAACTGATGTTCAAACTTTTATTTTCTTCTAGTTTTATTGCAATGACCTGTTTCACCTACACTGGAAATTATCTTCCTGACCATATTGGTAAGTTTAGCTTAATACTGTATTGGCATCATCCCCTTTATTTTGAGAACTTCCCATTGAACATACCTACAGCTAAATCTAAGAAATTTGTCTTGTACGCCCCCTCTATTTTCAACTTTGCCATTTGCAACCCATCTGTTTCTGAATTTTGGATTCGCCACTGCTTATACATCCCCTATATCTATTCTTTTTGGCCTAGATGAAGGTTAATCCCATTCACATTATACACTAGAATGGTAAACTCAAGCATTGAATATGCCTTATTGAACTTGGAATCTTGCTCTATTGAAAAGCAGTGACTGATATATATAGAGAGAGAGACAAATTCCATACATGTAGCAAACATGCCGCAAGGATTCTATACAAAACACAGTTAAGCATCTTCTATTCTCTTTCGCCGTCTTTGCCAATCAGACATCAGTTATACCGTGACCGTGGATTCTGGAATCATTGCTAACAGAAGAGCGATGTTCGTCGACAATGACATGAGTGAGATCACCAAGACCCGGCACCTGGCTGTCAGTACTCAGTTTTGTGACCCTCTACGTGCATACGTTGGGGTAAGCTCATCCATGTATTACAATAATGACCTAGATGACACAAATATTTAAAAAAGAATTAAAAAGTTTTACATATAATATAATAATTTATAGCATTTATTAGGTGCTGATTATCCAGTTGCCTATTCAGTGGTGCACTATATATTACTGCAGCGTAATTAGCCCCATCTGCATTCAAGGAATTTCTCCTTCTTCATTTAGCTCACCTGGATTGAGTGCAGCTCATTGTGGATCAATTTCTTGCTGAAAGATTTTACACCATGGCTGAGATTCGAACCCTTGACCCTCGTTTTCAAAGTCCGGAGACTAATCCCCTGTGCCACAACACTCCAAGTATAACAGAACTTTTCTTTTCTTTGTCATACAGAATAGCATTGAAGACAAGCTTACTCCTATCAAAGTCACCCTGCAGTATGACCTAAACAACGATGAGTCCCTGCTCCAACCACACGAGATCCTACCCATTATCGACATGGCTACTATGTCAACACAAACTAAACAGGTCAGTCCCAGTGATATGATGTAAAATAATAGGATATTTGGTATGGCATGGGTTTTCATCCCACTGCTGCCATCATAAATAGACAAAGGAAATTACAGATGATTTGGCTATGGTGTTGAGCCATTTATTGGTTGCGGCCGAGTCACTGCATAGAGCTATGACAAGCTATTTGCGACGACACAATTATCAATCATACTGCTCTGTATTTTCAACAGAGTGGATGTTGAGTGGTTAGACTATTGGCCCTTTAGCTGGAAGGTCATTGGTTGAATCATTCAATACACTTGAAAATCTGAACCAGTATGTCATTGTAGAAGTAGTTGGGAGATTCAGACACATGGAGCTTATGAAAAGCAAGATTTAGCATAGTGCCATGAGCACTGGTGGATCCAAGGGGGGGGGGGCTCAGATGGCCTGTGCCCTGCCCCCCTTTTGAGAGACACAATTAAAATTTGTAATATGAAAATGCTCTTAAAACAGAAGTGTACCCCCCCCCCCTTTAGAAAATGAAGACCCTTTTTTTTCTTGCTTTTCACATTTTTTCTCTACTACTTCTTTCATGAAATGATCCCAGTTCAAGGAATATTGGTAGTCTGTCAAAGTAACTAACTTCTGTTGTCTTAAGTAATCATTTGAAATTCATATGAAATTCATAATAATCTCTGTTTTGTCATGTACATGTATTTCAGGTATCCATTCAGAACAACTGTGTTAATAACATCTGTATCCCTGACTTAGACGTCACCGTCACGCCGTGAGTATAATATCACTTAAAGAATAAGAAGAACAAATAATTGTTACTACTTATGTGAATAGAATTAACCTCCAAGAATTATTAAGTTGAGGAACATGACAGACATATTCATTTAGAAAAGCACATCATGGACCCTGTAATACTGATATGATAACTTTGTCATCCAATGGTAACTGCCATGGTAAAACTGATCAGCAGCCAATCAGAATCGAGGATTCCATGCAAGTTACCATTGCATGACAAAGTTACTTTAATGGTAACATTAATGCAACAGAGCCGTGGTACGATAAATTGATAATTGTGAAATCTACCTCTGAAAACAAGTTTCCATTTTTGTGGGAAGCACTGTACAGTAAGTTGGTATAATACCCTTTTCATAAACCTATCCTCCAATTAGCCGCCTAAGAGTAATGCGGATAATTCAATAAAAATTGCGTTCATAAACTCTGAAAATAAGCCGCATTATTTTTATGAGCGCCCGTCCTGAAAAAGGCGGATAATCGCCATGACAACTGGACACGCCCCCTCCGATGCGGTTGTGTTGGAAAAGGGTGACCTTGTGACCGCACCATGGCAATTATCCGCATTATTTGGAAATGCGTTCATAAACTCAAAATCTTATCCCGATGCTGCTGTTATGCGGATGATAGCAGCATCAGAGTAATGCGGATAACTCTTGTCCTCCTCCAATTTTACGACCAAATTATGCTGCTATTAGCCGCCTAATTCATTTTAATTGGGTTTATGAAAGAGGTATAAGTTGGTATAATAGAGATCTTTAGATTTATATGGCTCAGAATCTTCTGATTTTAGGAAATCGGCCTTACTGGCCATTGATATTTAGGAGAATGCAGCATTAAGGGAGAGAAGATGCCTCGTCATGCATTAGGTTTATGAAATCTAATGCTCCCTAATTATTCTTGAAGAAGACTTGGATGTAGCAAGTGGAGGAGGAGAGAAAGAGGATTCGAGTTGGAGGATGTATTAAATTGGTAAAAGCAAAAGGAGAGGACTTTTATGGTAATTGTTGTGAGATTTTGGTCAATTTGATCACTTCTATTCAATGGCCAAAACTAGACTTTAGCTATTGAATTTCACAGAGTTCCGAAGTCTTATCCCACATTTGGTAAAAGGTGATGTTATTGACATCGAGTACAGCGAGATACAAACATCACGACGACCAGACATTTTAATGAGCAAAATACCATCTATTATTTTTGTTAATATTTTGAGTCCTTCCAACCTTGTCTTCATATCTACACTTTTTCCTTTGTAAACCATTCAGAAATCTGCCGAACATTGTGATCGGTCAGACGCAAGAGTTGACGTTGGATGTGTCTCTAAACAATCGAGGAGAAGATGCCTTCCAGTCCTCACTGTCTGTCTACTACCCACTAGGTCTTCAGTTTGTACGGCTAGAAAGAAAAGCTAATATGGTAAGAATCTCTAAACTAGGGTCCCCACTACTACCCACTAGGTCTTCAGTTTGTACGGCTGGAAAGAAAAGCTAATATGGTAAGAATCTCTAAACTAGGGTCCCCACTACTACCCACTAGGTCTTCAGTTTGTACGGCTAGAAAGAAAAGCTAATATGGTAAGAATCTCTAAACTAGGGACTCCACATTCCTGTTTACTATGATGCTGAATTCATGTTTTTCAGTGTTCTTAACATATCTTTCCATGTTCTTTGATGGAGCTACATGCTAAAGCAATAATTGTGAAATGTGAAAATCCTTGAGATACATTACAGTAAGTTTTAATGCAGATAGAGCTTGGCTAACACTTGCTGAACAGCCATAAAAGGTTCAATGAGCAGATTTTTTACTTATGCACATTTTTAGTGGATTTTGTTTCAATTGATTATTTTTTTATAATTCAAATGTTTTACCTAAAAAAAAAATGCATTTTCCAAGAATTTCCATGACTTCTGGATTCTTTCTGAATTATTGGGACTCCAATCTAAAGGCTTGTTTAGAACAGAGTGCCACTATAAAGCTGTTTTGTGATATTTTCTCTGATCCTTGGTTTTGTATAAAAATAGAGATACCAATTTCAAGCAATTGTCTTGGTCTTTCCAACCATATACATGTATTTTTCTATTAATGAATATATTCTAAGGCAGGGGAACTAATTGTAAAACTTAAAGTAAAATTTGAAGTCGATTTTCTCTGAAATGTGTTTGCACTTGTTACACTATTTTTCTTTTGCAGGACTTTTCAGTCACATGCAGTGAGGATTCAGAGCTTCGTATTATTACTTGCGATACCGGAAACCCAATGGTGGGCAAAAACATTGTAAGTACATCTCACCTAGCACCAAACTTCTTGAATTTTGGAAGCAGACTGTTACTTTGAGCATGCTGTTGTATGTACCCCCATTCTAGTGTTATTTCCATGTATTTCTTTTCATGATTAAATTGATTACGACAGCAAAAGTATAACAAAGACTTGTCCTTCCTTAGTTCTGGGGTCCGTTTCAAAAATAGTTTCAGTATTGTAACTCCTCCATTGATTGTGAATGGCTGCTAAACCTTTTACCATAGAAGTTAATTAATGGCTCAGCTATTAAAGTTTCAACTCTTAATATGAAATGGCCCCGATTTTAAAATACAAAAGTAATGACATCACAGCATCATCATTCATTACATAAGAAGAAAAAGGATATCAATTGGTATATTTCGGTAAAAAATACTAAAATACACATCCTTGTTGTATTTTGCGTTGCTGGGTAACTAGCAGGAATTTATTCCTTGAAATGCTTGTTTGCTGTAAAAAAAGCTTGCTGTGCTAAGGCCTGGTTAATAGCATCAAGTCCCTATGGATTGCATAGAAATATTTGTGATATGCCCTGTTCAAGAACTGAATATTAATATTATTTTTGATGGAAAGAAGAAAATTGAATCAATGGTACAGAGCAACATAAAGTCTTCCCAAATTAGGCAATTAAAATGTCAGTGTTCGGCAAGTAAAAGGGCAGTATATGAGCAATATTATAAAAATATCTTGTCCATTTTTTTTTTACATTTTCTGATAGAGTATCAAAAGCCCTTTCTCATGATTCCTTCAAAATGACCAGAATCACTGTATTTTTGTGGGAATTTGATAATAATGGAAGTGCACATTTCCCTCAAATGCCAATTTGGCTAAAGGAAGGGCAATATCAAGCATGCCCATATTCCACCCAGAAAACTGTGTGAATATATGGGCTGTAGAACATTGCCCTGTACGTCTTACAAGAGTTGTGACTGATGCGATCAATCAATCACAACTATGGACAGCCAGCAATGTCAACATCCAGCATACAAATTTGTTCAAAATATTTCCTAGATATGATGTGTATTCATACATTCAACTTTCTCTCAAAGACTCAGTGTGATTCTCTTTTTTTATTACAGAGATTGCGCAAATTTCCTGTAGAAAAATTTATGGTAGTGATGGATTTCCACACAGTTGAGGTGGATTGGATTTAATCGTAACTCTTTGTAAGATGGGGCCCTGGCAATTGTTTTTGCAATCAATTCTGTTGTATTTCCCTTTTGCTTGCTGGATGGTGATATACTGCCTGATTTTATCGATTAAATCCATTATAGTCTGGTCTGTTAGCGTCAAAAATGCCCTACTTGTGGACACGGTGGACAAAAGCATGATTTTTTCTCCAGACCTTTGTTTATGTATAAGAATTAAGAATGGGGTATGCTCCAAAAAATCTGGCTGCAGGAACAGTGAAAAAATGGGTGAAAATGTCCGAATTTATGAGTTCAGATTTCTCTGATATATAGACTAGCGCTAGTGCAAAACTCAATAGCAGTGCATTATTTTGCATTGGATTAGTTCTTGAATTCAGACCCTTTTTGAACAGATCTTCTGTTTGTCCTCGCATCTCAATGCACCAAGTATCTGAATGAAGATGCTAACCAAGCCGAAGGGTGACGGTGGAGGGGGTTGAATGTTGGTGTGTATGTACATATTTTGGTCTTGGGGTAAAGGTGTGCAAGACACATTTTTTGCATGAGTTGGAAATTGTGTTGCCATGGTAACAGTGTATTATTGCAAAAATAAGGTAAAAATCTTGCAGTTAGAACCAGTTCCTCTGTTTTTAACCGATTCTCATGAAATTTGGCACACACATCGGTCTTGAGGTGAAGATGTCTAAGACACACTTTTGTGTGTCTTTCAGAAATCTTGTTGCCATGGTAACAACATATTATCTGGTTAAAATTGGGGAAAAAACCTTACAATTCAAACTGTTTCATCAGTTTTCAATCAATTTTCATGAAATTTGGCACACACATTGGTATTGAAGTAAAGATGTACAAGGCACTTTTTGTGTGTGTTTCCAAAATTGTGTTGCCATGGGAACAACATATTATATGGTAAAATTTAGGTAAAAACCTTGCAATTTGAACTACTTCATCAGTTTTTTTTTTAACCAATTCTCATGAAATAATTACGGCTCACACATTGGCCTTGAGGTAAAGATGTGCAAGAACCTTTTGTCAGAGAGTGCATTGCCTTGGTAACCACACCACAGAAATATGGGGAAAACTCATTGTGGATCAGTCTACTTCTCAGTTTTCAGCCTGTGCTCATAAAAGTTGACACAAATATTCATTTTGGGTAAAGATTCATATTCAGTATTAAAAGGGAATCAAGCCTTGATCATAATGTTGTGTGCATGGAAAAGGAGAAAAATAAGAATAGTGAAAGTTTTAAAGAAATCGGACAAGCAAAATATAGTTATGGCTGCTTTAAAATTAAGATCCCTAAGGCTACTAGTATGTAGAATTCAAATTGGCAACTGGGTAAGTAAATTATGACAAGGTGTGGGGCCGCAGGGACAACTTTCCCATAAGACTAGTAGTTATCAGGATTTTTGGTTTTCTCCTAAATCCCTATTCCATTGGGGCCGTAATATAAACCCGGTAGTATGTTTTATGTCCTCATGAAAGAAAGATATAATGGTAAAACTTTTGAAAAAAGAAATTTTAGCTAATTAATTATTCCAGTACATGGAAGAGTGGTCCTTGCCTTCTTAAATCACTGTGACATCACATATGCGGTCAATTTGAAGTCTTCATGGGTATAGTGATTACCAATGTTTATAAGTTTAATATGTTCACAACTTTGTTATGGTTTGTCCGATATTGTTCAAACTTTGACCTATAAACTTGTCTGATTTTTCATTTTCTTCTAAAAACAAGTATTTATTTGGGTTTGATTCCCTTTATAACGTCATATAATAGCGCAGGGTATTAATCACCTTCAATAATATTTATAGGCTTTTTTTTGGGGGGGGGCGGAGAAGGTCCTTAAAAACTGACAACATAAAAATATAGAAGGTTAAAGGCCATGACCATGAGGAACTTAAACACTCTTAAAAAAACACCCCTTACATTTTTTATTGGGGGGGGGGGCTTTAGAAAATTGCCACATAAAGATTAAAATGAAATTATAACGACTAGGAACTTAACCCCCCCCAAAAAAAAAAGGGAAATCCTTTACACTTCAGCATATTAATTTAAAGCCTCAAACATTCTGCTTTGAAAAAAAGTTTCCGGTGTCCAATTAATCAATGTTTTATTTGAAGCATGAAGCAGGGGCTGTCACAGAAATATACTGAAAAAATTAAATGAAAGAAAACATGAGGCTAAAATCTATTGTGCACATAGGTATATTTTTGATATGGTATGTTACTGAGTCATGGATTTGCAAGTGAATTTGTAAACCAAGTGCAGATATTTTTGTATATATTTATATTTCTATAATAACTAGTTGCATGATTAAAGGTACACTTTAAAATATGTCAGAAAAAATATACTTAGAGACAGAAAACAGAAGGAGATGGCATGGTGAAGCTCAAAATCAAGAGTGATGTGAAAGTTAAAAAGAGTAGGAACGGAATATGAATAAGACTGAGTAGGAGAATATAAATAAACAATGGTTAATTGGGTACTGTAAACAATTTTTTTATCAAATCAGAATGCATTAAGCTTCAATGAATGGTCTGAAGTGCAAAGGACTCTTCTTACCTTTGAAGGGGGGGGGGGCATTTTCTGCTAAAATGTATTATCAGCCCCCTATTTTTCGGGGGGGGGGGGGGGTTAATTTCCTAGTCATAATCCATTAACTGTAATTTTAATGAGGTCATTTTCTAAAGACCCACCCCCCAAAAAAAGAGTAATATCTAGCTTTAAAAATGCATTGACCCCTGAGGGACAAAGGTGTAGACTGGTTTGAGCATGGGGAAGTAGAACTAAAAGTGGTATGGGGAGGGGTGCACATCTTGGGGAGGTGGAACTAAGGTTTGGAAAATCAGCTGTTGAAAGTAGAAGGGGTACACATTTTGTTTTGCTTGCCAGTGTTGGAACTCCTCTGCTTCAGCAGAAGGTTTCATATTCACCCAGTGTACCTCCAGCCTATATGCCCTTAAGGGGATGTATTTTTTAAGAGTGTTTATCATTTTTATGTTTCTAATGGCCACTGCCTTTAACCTTCTTTGATGTCAGATTTAAAGGACTAATCCTGCCCCTTCCCCCCAAACCCAGAAATATTAATGAAGGTGATTAATACCCCCATATCCTAATGCAGAGAAGACATTTAGAATTTAATATGAATCTTTACCCTAAGATGAATATTTCTTCCAATTTTTATGAGCACTGACTAAAAACAGGGGAAGAAGTTTGATCCACAAGTTTTCCTACATTTCTGGCTATCATATGTGGCTACCCTGGTAATGCTCTATCTGACAAATGCAAAAAAAGGGTTCTTGCACATCTTTACCCCAAGGCCAATGTGTGAGCCGTAATTATTTCATGAGAATTGGTTAAAAAAAAACTGATGAAGTAGTTCAAATTGCAAGGTTTTTACCTAAATTTTGCCATATAATATGTTGTTCCCATGGCAACACAATTTTGGAAACACACACAAAAAGTGCCTTGTACATCTTTACTTCAATACCAATGTGTGTGCCAAATTTCATGAAAATTGATTGAAAACTGATGAAACAGTTTGAATTGTAAGGTTTTTTCCCCAATTTTAACCAGATAATATGTTGTTACCATGGCAACAAGATTTCTGAAAGACACACAAAAGTGTGTCTTAGACATCTTCACCTCAAGACCGATGTGTGTGCCAAATTTCATGAGAATCGGTTAAAAACAGAGGAACTGGTTCTAACTGCAAGATTTTTACCTTATTTTTGCAATAATACACTGTTACCATGGCAACACAATTTCCAACACATGCAAAAAATGTGTCTTGCACACCTTTACCCCAAGACCAAAATATGTACACACACACCAACATTCAACCCCCTCCACCGTCACCCTTCGGCTTGGTTAGCATCTTCATTCAGATACTTGGTGCATTGAGATGCGAGGACAAACAGAAGATCTGTTCAAAAAGGGTCTGAATTCAAGAACTAATCCAATGCAAAATAATGCACTGCTATTGAGTTTTGCACTAGCGCTAGTCTATATATCAGAGAAATCTGAACTCATAAATTCGGACATTTTCACCCATTTTTTCACTGTTCCTGCAGCCAGATTTTTTGGAGCATACCCCATTCTTAATTCTTATACATAAACAAAGGTCTGGAGAAAAAATCACGCTTTTGTCCACCGTGTCCACATAATTCCGCTAACTGACCAGACTATTACACATATATTCATTCTTACAATACTACCACAATTTGTTTTGTTTCCAGCTTGAATTTGGCCTTACTCTATCGACCTTCCAAGTCAGCGGGGATAAAGATAGCATAGAATTTTATTTCAAGGCTGAAAGGTGAGTACACAAATAACTAATTTATTAAGGGTGTTACCATAGTTTCATTGTGATATTGTAATTTTTGTTTTGAGTAATACATGTAGTGATAATGATGCTAATAATTTGGGGGAATAATAACGATGATAGTTGTGATTACGGAAAAGGATTATGAATTGTGATAATGATACATTTAGTGATGATAATAGTCTAAACAGAATTAAAGTAAAAATAATACTAACAATAATGATAATACTAATGAAGTTTATAGATACCTTGCTTCTGAATATCTAACGAAATTATATATTTATATATATATATTTTTTTCTCCAGTGAGAACAGTGAGGATCCAAACACACTAGAAAACAATGAGCTGAATATGACAGTACCAGTTACTGTGGATTGCACACTCAAGTTGCTCAGGTAATAAAACTAATATGTAATTCTTCTTTTCTTCCCATTTTTATTTAGGTTTATAGATGATTTCCAGGTAGGGAATTTTAGATCATGTTCCATACCTTGATTGTTTTCCTCTCATTTTGACTTCTGTGGAGTATTTCATGAAAGGATCGACTTGTAAAATTTCTCATCCAACAAAATCTGCTTCATCCGACAGTAACCATAGTAACAGTGCTTCTCAGCCAATCAGAACCAAGCATATTTGCCATATATTTTGATTAAACACCGGTAATGATATTCTGTTTTTAGAGTTGCCTAGGTCATGGCATTTGGTAAAAAGAAAAGGTTTAACTTTTTAAAATATATCGGCCCTCACTCCTCAAATTGGCAACAGTGATATTTCTGTATCTTGAAGTAATGAATATGACATGAATTAAAATGAATGATATTGTGAATCCAAACATGTCGACTTGCTCATAAATCCACACAATTCCAATGCTTTGCTAATTCAAATGTAATGATAGGTCAAAAGGTCAACAGCTCATTTTAAACAGTGCTTGTATTCTCAGGAAAAAATGCCTTTTAAATCCAATCATTACTATATTTCAGTAATAATTATTATTATTTAGGAATGGGACAACAGAGCTATTGTATTCAAAAAGATATTTTTTCCCAGAATTTTTTTCTCTCTCCCCTCATGTACTGAGTCAAGATCAATTGTATTTCAAGTTTCTTGAAAAGCAGAATTGTCGGATGAATTTGACAAGTTCTAATGTGATCTGTCTCATGTCTTCATTTCACGACAGTGCCTCTTACCCAGAAATTGTGATGTATAGTACACAAGAAGACTACGTTGTTCCACCCTTCCCTGCTAAAAATGCATCAGAAGCAGACATTGGTATGGAGGTGATGCATCTTTATGAGGTAAAACAAAATCCTTGAAAAAATATGTGGTGTGTATATTGTTTATACCACTGGCGGATCCAGGTGGGGGGAGCACAGCTGGCTCATGCCTCCCCCTCCCCTTTTAAGAGGCACAATTAAAATTTTTAATGTAAAAATTCAGTTAAAAAAGAAATGTGCCCCCCCCCCTTTTGAAAGTGAAGACCCAAATTTGTTGTCGGGGAAAATGTGCCCTCCCTTTTGAAAAATCCTGGATCCGCCCCTGGTTTATATATGACAAGCTACCCCAAACCAACAATTAATCACCATGCAAGGAAGGTTCTCTGAAAATAGCCTGAATAGTAATTTGGTCTTCAAAAAGTAAGAATTAGAAGATGAGGTTGTTTGAAAAAGTAATTCTTCTTCATCCTAGCATAATTTGAAGTTGTAAAATAAAATAAAGGCTGAGATATGAGAGTTTCTTTGACACAACTTTTTTACAAAAACAGTTTCTCAGGTCCATTAATGAGTTTGCGGATATCATTGAATGTTTATTGTGTGCATGAGTCCAATGTCAAGGGTGACCTACAAGAGAAAACTGTTTCAAATCAAATAATTTTCTTACTCAAATTTGTGATTGTTGCAGGTCCGGAATACTGGGTCGAGCAATGCTGGTGAGGTTTCGCTGAACATCCAATGGCCGCAGAAAAACGAGGATGGAGAATACCTCTTCTATCTCTTAGGAATCATGACAGAAGAAGGAGTGACATGCCAGCTCACTCAGGGAAAGGCCAATCCAGAGGGAGTCAAGGTAAGGATACAACTGGCCAGTGGATTAGCTATATTTGGTGTTCCTCAGGGATATTTCACAGGACCTGTTTTATTTTTTAATGAATGTAAAGAAAATCAGACCCAATCCCATTACAAATCTTCTTTATTTTATCATGAGGTGAATCATAAACAAATGAAGTAACCACCTTTATACGCTTGCATAACTTACACATAATGCTTCTGCACTGTAACATCTTGAGTGAAATGTATTTTACAAATAAATCTGCAATTATGTGTAAAGGGAGACAATTAAAACTTTACTTTCTTTTTTTTTACAATCAGCTTGAGCCAAGCACAAAGGCAAAGCTTTCCAACTCAACAACACAAGTCAGCGGTCGCAAGAGGCGTGAGCCCGAGGTCGCCGAAGCTCTAGCCCAGACAGACAATGTAATCTATTGTGCTTCGGATTCATGTGTTCTCATCAACTGCACGATAGATGAGATCAACGCCTCTAAAAGCAAAGTTGTCCGCATCCTAGGACGCTTCTGGGAGAGGACATTCCAACAGGTACTGTGCAGGGGAAACATATTTTCAACAGGGCTTTTTACCCCCATATCATTTAGCACCAGACAACATTTTTTGATTAAACTAAATCCTCTGGCAGTTTGTTTGGCTCTTTTGCAACTTATGAGGAATGTTTTTTATCCTTTTGTGATTGGATCTCCCATTGTGAACCTCTTTTTGTTTTTGTGTCCTTAAAAATTTTAGGGCAATTTCATAAAACACATACATCCAGCTCCCTATAATTGGAAATTTCCTGATATGACTTGACTCCACTGTGTGCTTTGTATAAAAAGGTTTTATGCTCTCTAATCTTCATGGCTTTATTCGTTCATGATGGGAGTAAAAGATGGGGGTAGGATGCACAGAAATATTAATTCTTTTATTGAAATGCCTCTTAAAAGAGCAATATCTAATATCAGCAGCATGCTCTTTTGATTTGGTATTGGGATAACACTGCCATTTACGAAGATGTTAAGCAATTTTCCCCATTCAAGCATCCTTTTTCATATACTGTGGGACAAACCTCTGCAATAGATTTAATGCATATATAGGGTTAGATAAATCTTATTGACATGTCAAGCCTTCTTGATAAAGTTATGATATCAGCAACAACATGACAATGTAATTTATTTTTTGGGATGTAATGTTGTAGGCCGTTAGCGAGTTGACGCCTGTGGTACAAGCAACAATAGCATCCAGTGCATCCGCTGCTGTTAAGACGATTCCCTACAACATCCCTCTGCCTAGGGACTTTAGTGACTCAACCAAGGTGAGTTAGTGATATTTTGGTAATTAGATCCTCCATTACAAATCTGAAAGGTAAAGACCCCCCAACAAAACTGAATAAGTAAAAAAATAAAAAAAAATATAAATAAATAAATAAATGAATGAATGAATGAATGAATAAATAAATAAATGATGATTAAATTACTTAATTAATTTATTAAACAAATAAAAACTAAGCAAAAAAATAAATGAGAGTAAGCAGTAAAAGATTACTTTTGGTACTTTTTTTTTTACTTAACTCAGGTTGATCTTAATTCAATTCAATGCACTTTTGTTCTCAATTTCAATTCAATTTGTATATAAGGTACAAATCACAAGTAAATATGTATGTCATAAACTCTTAGGATCACACACCCTAACAAACCAGCTTCTTGAAATTTAGAGGGATCCATAACAAATAATGACAATGGAGTGTGATTTGAGATTCATTTTCTCCTTTAATATGGAAAGTAACTTTTGTTAACTTTTCATATTCTCAGTAAAACCATCGAAAAATAGCAATGCACATCTGCAGTACAAATGTTTTTTTTTATTCCATATGACAGGGCGCGACAAACCCGCTTGCCCGCTTGCCCGGGGCAAGTGAAAATGACGTGCGGGCAAGCACCTCTCAAAGTCAATTGCCCGATCGGGCAAGTGGTTGTTGCGTCTTTTTTTTCTGTACCGTACCTCGTTTTTCCATAAATCATCCAAAATCCACACTCAAAATCATTAATAAGCCTTAAAAAATAGCGAGTAGCGCAGTTTCAAATTCCGAAATTGCGTTATTTTTTCTGTACCACGTATTTCCATACATGGTACCAGGTATGAAAAAAATCAACGCAATGGCCGGGAAACAGTTGAATGTAGTATAGGGGTCCATTATGACTACCACCATGTGCAATTTCTAATGCACATTTTCCCCCTTCCGATATCACAATTCTGTGATAAAATAATTAGAATTACACAGGAAATAAATCACAGAGTCTCGCATTGGTGAGTTGTCATGTCATTCGGCTTTGCTTTTCAAAACGGCCTATCAACATCCAAAATAACTTGCCGTATTTGTTAATTATGACTTAAAATTCATTTGTTTCCCTTTTTGAGGGGATGAGGTAAATATCAGACAATAAATCATCAAACAAAGCTCCATCTATTTTACAAGGCCGGCGGGAGGCTCACACACGTGCGCATACTAGCTAGCCAGTCTGAGCTCTGTCTCTCTGCTAGAGCTCTGGGGGACAATTCGCTCAGTAAAGGCCTCAATGATGGTGATTTTCTGTTTCAGACAGAGTTTACATTTCGGGTATATTATTCAAAACTTCCAATAAAGTTTGATGATTTCTTCATTGTCATGTATATTTAAGTTATTAATGAATACATTCTCACCAAATTTAGACTCCCCCATAGAGAAATGCAATTTTCGTAGAAGTCTGCGTTTTCAAAGAACTTCAGGAAAAGTTAGGGTATGTGGGCCTTTATTACATGGCCGAGTACAGGTTATTGTACTGGAATAGGCGAAGTAGAAATTAGATATTGAATTCATTTATATCAAAGTTCAACTCACACTCACACCCACACAAACACACCCTCACACACACACACTCACACATGCACACACACACACCCAAGATTCTAAGCATAGTGAAAAAAATTACTTAAAAATCATACAATATTAAACAATGTTACTAATAATTCATTAATAAGTGAACAGGTATTCCTCAAAATAGAAAAAAAGTAGCATGTGAAAACATGTAGATAAAATTATTGACCGAATGGAACATCATAAAATGATGAAGACTTGATGGTTTCCAACTAATTTTTTTTTTAAATCAAGGAAATATGGAAAATAAATGACCATTTCATGGATTTAAAGATGCAAAATGTGAAATTTTAGCCACTCCACTTTTGATGATAAAATAATTTTTTCCGAGTCAATAAAGAGCTGAACATTTTTCACTACAACTACGGTAAATGAAAGCAATTCTAAGGAAATATGTTACGCAGGTAGCCATTTCATGGATTTAAAGATGCAAAATATGAAACTTTAGCAACTTTTGTTGAAGGGTTTTTTAAAACCTTAAATACCCATAAAATATCGATTTTTTTTTTCTCCAAAATAAACGTAAAGACTCAGGCCTACGTTGCTGAAAATATCCTTTTCAATGTGTGTTCTTTTATACTGGACATGATTCTCAATTGTTATTTTGTATACCTTAATAAAAATAAGAGTAGTGCCGTCATAATGAAAAAATTATTTGAAAAATTGGGCAAGCAGTTTTTTCTATTGGGCAAGCAAATTTTTTCATCACTTGCCCAACAGGGCAAGTGACGAAAAATTTTTTTGTAGAGGCCTGCATATGATGACCATTTTCGTACTTCTCTAAATGGTCAAGTTAATTGGAGTTTATCCAATTGCAGTTCATTTGCGGTGGCGATTTTGTAACTCACAAGGGCATATTGAGAAAAAAATTAGAGGTTAATAGCCGGTTTCTCCATTTATTCTTTCCCCAACCCCTACATCATGATGTCATGTGTGTTTTTGTCAAGTGTATAATAATGAATGGATTATTTGCTTTCTTCAGGCATCGACGTTGGTCACGACCGAGGAGTTGGTACCACCGGTGACCCCCATCGCTTGGTGGATCATTGTAGTCTCAGTTCTAGGCGGTATCATCTTACTGCTAATCATTATCTTAGGTTTATGGAAGGTAAGAAGTCATTTTATTATGTTTATAATATGTCTGTAAAGCGCTCAGAGACGTCGTTCTGATGTATTAAGCGCTATATAAATGCGGAATATAATTATTATTTTCCTTTTCTATTTAAATGTCATTTTGATCTCTTGAGGACTCACAACCAGTCTTGATTATTAGAGGAAAGAATTATACGTCTAATCTTCGGTTTCAAGATGATATTTTTCATACATCTGCCTCTCTTTCATTCTCTTGATCAAGTGTGAAACACTTATAGTTTTATCCTCTATATCATAAATGTTATTAGAGCATAAACATTAACTTGAATAGTGACATGCACAGAATGTAGACATGCACTTTTGTAGGATTTACCAAGAGTTAAAGTGAGCTTTAAACGTCTGAGCTTCATATAAAATGAGACCACTGCTAAAGAATTTTGAGCTGCCTGTGCCTCGATCCTGCTGCCATGTGTGAAAGGTCATGTACATGTACAAATAGTACGAACAGGGGAGCGTTTCATGAAAGGACTTGTCGGACGTTTTATCTGACTAGTCCTGTTTTATCAGACAGTTACCATAGTAATAGTCCCTCTCAGCCAATCAGAATCAAGGAAAGTTGTCAGATCTGACAACTTGTCGGACAAAAATGATGATGAAACACTCCCCAGAAAATAAGAGTTTTAAGAGTCTTCCTAAAGGAGCTGTCACAACGTGGAGCATTGTGGCCCAGTGGATTAGTCTTCTGACTTTGAAACAGAGGGTCGTGGGTTTGAATCCCAGCCATGGCATAATTTCCTTCAGCAAGAAATTGATCCACAATGTGCTGCACTCAACCCAGGTGAGGTGAATGGGTACCTGGCAGGAATTTATTCCTTGAAATGTGTGTGCGCTGTAATCTTAGTAATTATGGCTGCCAAGCTACAGCTGGGGTAATAATATCCAAGTCCTTTGGAAGCGCATAGTGACATTATTCATAATGTGATATGCGTTATACAAGAACTGTATATTATCATTATTTTTATTGTTCCGTTCAAGCCTTGCGGTAACTATTTTTGCTACCTGCTAGGCCGCTAGTCTCTGCACCTATCTCGCAGGTAGTTGCCCGCAGAAGCGTACGCACGTCTGATTTGCATGCAGAAAAGTTTTGAACATGCTCAAAACTTTGTTGCAGGCAATCACTCACAAGGCTTGCATGGAACAATGGGACAGCTGGGCCTTTAGTAACTAGTTAAGTGCTTTGCTTCACTTTATGAAGCATGGAAGGAATGGTTTAGAATACAAGACCAATAAATTTTATAAAAATGATTAAAAATGGTAAATTAAGAGCTAGTGCCATAAGAGCCCATGACCAGGACATATATTACTTGATCAAGACAGGCAAATAAACACAAAGTATCAAAAAACACAAAGTTATAAAGATTAGAATATATTCATATGCAGCTCAAGTAGCTCAAGATGGAAAAAATTAGCCCAGAAAATTTGAACGGTTGGTCTTTATGTTTTCTGTTTTGCTTTAAAGCACTTATCAAAACTTCACCTTTTCTCCTTGTATTTGCAGTGCGGCTTCTTTGAGAGAAAGAAACCAGGGGAAGAGAAGGAATATGCACCAGTCGCCTCCGCAGATAAAGATGGCCCACCATCAGATGTATGACGCTCCTGACTGCCTGATATTAGCCAGCTATTAACACCTTCCTAGTTTTATCTCTTATTTGAAATGATCTTGACCCTTGTTTGTATGTACTATGATAAGAGTATTTCTTCTTCCTTGTGTGAGAGCAATTGCTAAAGGTCAATGATGCATCTTTCGTCGCCGTGGTGATGGAATCTTGTCCCCCAAATATGTCAATTTTTTTTCAGCGGATTTGACAGGTATAACTGCCATATCTATAAAGTGCTTTGAGATGTGGTTTTGATGTGTTCAGTGCGACATCAAAGCGTAATAATAAGATTTATAATATTTTGTTTGTATGATGGCAACCCCCGTTTGCAGAGTGAGAGTTATTTTCATTCCTGTATGTTGTTGAGTTGATGAATGCCCTATAATAGGGCATTTGAATTGTGTGGTCCCATGGTCAGGGCGTAAAACTATTGATATCCTGGTTGCTTAATAACACGCATTTCTGCTTTCTCAGCTATCCAATTTAAAAAAGATGCTATAAGAAATCAATAATAATCTAGGTCACTACGAGAATTTAGCATGATCTTGCTAGGCAAACTCTCAGTTCTTAACCACAAAATTATGAAGAATTACCAGAATTGAGCTACAAGATCTTATCACCTTAATTTAGAAATGGTGCAGAAATAAATGTGGAGTTGCCTATGTTTCCTAAAGTCTCTTTTTGGCCATTAACTCTGCACACTAAGCTTTCTAACGGCACAGTACCATATATGTGATGTTTACCGTAGTCAAGCATTATATTATCTGAGGTTTTACCTTCAAGATATAAAAAATAGGAGATTCTATTTGCATACTTCGATAAAAAGTGTTGAATGTTTGATTGTGACTAAGCAAGGTCATATATCGTGAAGTGTGTGCACACCTGTTAAATACAAGTTCATAAGGAATGTCTATTTTTACTAGAGGAAAGATCATATACTGAGGTACATGGGATGAAGACGCGTAATAAAATGAGACCAAAGTTATGGAGCATAAGTTGATTGTTAGCAGTGATGTACATGCTCAAAGCAGTATGGACCGAAGTTGGTAGGTTTCCTGTGCATCTTATTAAAAGCAATTAGTTGAAATCAGGATTTGGACCATGGCTTAACAAAAAAAACAACCTTGGTTTAAAGTAAAATACAGCTTGTATAGGTCTGATTCTAAATATTGAGCACGCAATGTTGTCCTAGATATGCCAATTTTACTCAGAATCATAAAAAATGTGTGAGTCACTTGTGAGATTTGAAGAAACAAATTATTTAGCATAGAGTATCGAAGCGATGACCATACAACATTTTCAGCGTCTTTGATAACATAACTTGGTCATTCAGGAATATGGGTCATGAAAATGTTGAATTGTGCAAAAGGAAAGTTGATGAAATCACATTTCGGTACTCTATAGATCCAATGGCCATGATGTGGTATCTTTCATATGTCTTTGTGAGTGATATTTATTCAATATGTTTATCTGTACATATATGTTTTCAAAAATAAGACAAAATGCAACATTGCAGGGGTTTGAACCTGATAATAATCATGCTATGTATTACATTAATATGAAATGAAATGAGTATATATATAGATGTATCTGTGTGATGATGATAAATATAGAGCACAGCATTTTTTTTATACCCTAATGGTTGAGGAGTGTTGTTTCTTCAATGTTGAGATTGTATTATGTTTAAATTAGAGGTAAATTGCTTTCCTAGCGATGTTATATTGGAGTTTTAAAGCATCACAATGGCATTTTTTAAAAATCTTATGAATATAATTAGCAAACCTGGAGATAAGGAGCAAAATGGATCCTTTGTGAATATTTGTAAGTTCAAGATGTTGACATGATTTTCAAATTTAGTATGTAAGTCAAAGTGTTTACATATGAATTGGTTCTGAACTGAAATGTACTATTTATCTTAGTGTAATTCAAAACAACTCCCTTCTCGATATGTGCTGCAATTTGTTAGCGTCATATTGATCTGATTCTTTCATTTGGATCGAATTTTCCCATGAAATCTGTTTTTTCTGTTCATTTTTACAGTCTAACCCCTCTACCATAACTTCCTTGCTCTAAGAATGGTTTCCTTTTTGCAGCAGAATCATTATAAATCATTTTTTAACTGATTGATTTAATAGAGACATTTAGGGCCCATTGCGAAAAGAGATGCAATCCAATCAGATTTTTAAGTAATCTGTCCGGTGTTTCACGCAGAGATAAGTGTGACTCAGAGTAGGACTTCAATTTCAGTTGCATGCGGTATAATGATAATAATAATATTCCGCATTTATATAGCGCTCCATACATCGGAACGACGTCTTGAAGCGCTCTACAGATCATCAGTCATCAGATCCTTGCATTCCCACATACAATTTATGCACCTTATCCACTCCCTTGGGAGTTCCAAGACTCATTTGCTAGGCATACTACATAAAGGCTTTTGCATCCTACCAGGTACCCATTTAACACCTGGGTGGAGAGTGGCTAATTGTGGATTGACGTCTTGCCAAAGGACACCAGGCCATGGTGATATTCCAACACACAATTGATTACAAGGCGAGAGTCAGAACCGCTACACCACGGTAGTATACAATGGATCACTGCATTGGTCAAACCATGCTTAGAGGATGCGCACTATTACAGATTAATCAATGAAATTGTGCATTTATTATCATGTGTGCATTGACACTTAGCATAAATCTTTGTAAAAGAAGTTTATGTTTAGGACTAATCATAGGTTTCATTAAAATCTTTCTGCAGTTGGCCCTAAACTGTCTCCTACATGTATGCTTGCGTGAAGTTAACAGTGTGTCCCGGTGGGTGTTTCATAAAGCTGTTCGTAAGTTAAGAGCGACTTTAAGAACGACTGGTGATCCTTTCTTATGCGCTAATGATCATCAATGAACATTTTCATTTACCACAATAAAAGGATCACCAGTCGTTCTTAACTTACGAACAGCTTTATGAAACAGCCCCCTGTTATGTATTTGTCTTACATGATCAAACATTTCTTTTAATACAATTTCCATGCTTTCAATTTCATTTCCTATGTATAATATTATTTTTTGTTTTCCTGAAGAAGCCCTTAAAGGAGAATGAAACAAATGAAACAAGACAGCTTGTGTGAAAACAGAAAAATCAAAGAAACAGATCAACGAAAGTTTGAGAAAAATCGGACAAATAATGAGAAAGTTATGAGCATTTGAATATTGCGATCACTAATGCTATGGAGATAGCAAATTGGCAATGCGACAAATATGTGTGATGTCACTTGTGAACAACTCTCCCCATTACTTTAGTATATATTTCACTTGAATTGCCTCTTTTATCACATCTATCCATAAATCATGTGTTCTTTTTACATGAGGGCATGTAATACATATTTTTTAAGAATACATCATGGATAAAGAGTTTGTATCATCATAAGAAAAAGCAAAAAGAGACATTTTGAGGGTATTTTGTAGTCCACCAAAGGGAAAGTTGTTCATCAGTGACATCACACATCCTTGTCGCATTGCCAATGTGAGGATCTCCATAGTATTAGTGATTGCAATATTCAAATGCTCATAACTTTCTCACTATTTGTCTGATTTTTCTCAAACTTCCTTTATTCTTATTCTTTGATTTTTCTGTTTCTACACAAGCCTATTTGTTCCAAAGGTTTCATTCCCCTTTAAGATGTATTCATTATTTTTCTAGAGAACCTAGTTGCACAAAAATGTTTCAGATAGAAATGTGCATAACTTTCAAATAGGTTAAACCAATGACCATATTGAATAAGTGCATGGCCCCTTTAATCATGGCCCGAAGTTCTCAAAAGAAATCTGACTTTCCAATGCCTGTTTGAACTGTACATGTGTTTTTGTACAGAATTCATCAAAAATTATCTGATTTGATGGATGCTCTTTGAAATAAAATGGATTTGCATTTTTGCATATTTTATGATTGTTTTTCTGTGGTCTATCGGTATCAATGATTTAATTCTCCCTTGTGAAACTAGGGCTATGATAAGTTCCTCCATTCTCTAAGCTTATGACATTTTTTACTTCTGATTTTTTGGAAGAAATCATTGATTTGAATTGAACCGATGAAGTGCCTGATTTTGATATGTTGTTTTTGTACGTCTTGATCCCCACCTTTGTTATTTTATTCTATTTTTCTTTCATATTTCGAAAATGATTTACTCTAGTGCAGCATTAATTGTGCTACCAAGATTTAATTGAAACCTTTAATACAAGAAAACTGCTTACAGAATTATATGTAGAGGTGTCCGGGTTGCATTTTATATTTCTTATATGTATCCATGTTAGGTTTCTTATGAGGTCCTCATTATACAAATAATATAGTATTTGTTATTTTACTTTTTAACCATGATTGTACAATAATCACAGTGTGTTTTGTATATGATTTTAAATTGATTCAGCAAAGCTTTCATTTTCTTTTTCTTTTCATTTTGTCATTTTACTCAGACTCACTTTCTTTCTTCAAAGATTCATGGAAGTTTTTTTTTATATTAAAGTAGAAAAGTTGTGCCTGATGAATCAGTTTGTAAAAGTCGCTTTCAATTATATACTTATGCTCTTTTTCTGTTTAAAACTGTTTCTTTTCTAAGTATTCTTTATAAATTGCACTAGAATCACAAATTGCCAAAATATTAATCTTTTTTTAAGGAAATGAGGCACAATCTCAAGAGGTTACTGCTAGCATGTCAACAATAGAAAGTATCGTTTGGTGGTCTTTGTGGATGGACTTATGCATATATATTATATCTGTAGGTATATAGGACTGTTCTTGCTTATTGATATTCCAATGTTTCTCCATACATTTCAAACCTTTCTAAGTCCAAAAGGGTTTATAGATCATATGAATACAAATATACACATATATGTGTATGTCACTTTGAATAGATGCTATTTCACTCTTGAATTTGAATATATGCTATATTAGTGTTATACAAAGTTTTGTAAGGTTGATTAGAAATTCGTAAGGATCAATCAAGAAAATAAAGCAGTTTTGTTTTACAGAGTAAAGATGTTGATAATTCGTGATTGGATTTAGTCTGTGAGGTTACTTTGTTTTCTTCAGTCTTAGCAATTGATGAATATTAATAATGAATATGAATATTAATTGCCCTTTGTGACATCACAAAAGAGTTGAACAATAGAGTTTTTGTTATGCTACAAAACAAATGTTGAGTTGTGTATTGACATTTTAGATAGTATGCCTGCAGGTTAACAATTAATGCTCCCACATTCTTTGTGTACAACAAGCCCAGTTGGCAATTTATACTTAAAGCTTTTTCATTTTTGTAATTTTTGAAAAGTGCACCAGTGCAAACATGTACACTTCTACATACATTACTCCACATAAAAACACTATCAACATTCTGAATATTACAACTCATGAAACACAAACTATGTTGAAAAATTATTAAAATATCTGTGCGCCCAAATATTGGCATATATAAGAATAAGAGACGTGTGATTCTGAATAAAGAGAAAAATAGTTGATTATTGTATAATATATTTAATCGTAGATCTGCTCCACAATTTGGCTTGTTATACGCAATATATGTTGGAGAAGAGCAATTGTGTGTGTGTGTATTCTGTTTTGTACATTGGTTATGAACTGATGGCTTATTATCTGATCTTTTTCAGTCATTTTGGATGTATATTGTGCTCGTTATATATGTAAATTGTGTGTTGCAAAAAAATGTATTATTATGATGACTATTTAGTATGCATTATCATTGTAACAATTAGCCTATAATCTTTGCTCTTATGTGTATTTTGTTTATTGTAATATATAAATTAATGAATGCTATAAAATGATTTCTATGTTAAAAAGTACTTGTCATATCCAGCAGATAGATGGACCATTTTGTGATTAATTAGCTACCAAAGTTTCCAGTTTATCAAAGATTTAGAAGAAAACTTGGGTTTCCGTGAAGAAAAATCCTTTTTTATTTCAACCAATATATTTAGAGTAAAATCTGTTCTCCAGGAATATGTTATTTTGGTTGATAATTTGCCCATTGTACATATATTTCCAATATTATGATTTCTGCTCCTTAATTCAGAAGAGAAGTATGCTAATTATGATTTTTTTCCCATTTCTGGTGCCAGCAAGCTATTCTTATCTCTTATTTTATTTTCTTTCAAACATTTACTTAAGGATCTATTGGTGGTGTAATGCTTTCGATTATATTAATAGTGTAACTGTCCATACGTTAACATTTTCATGAGTCAGATAATGACCAAAATCAAGGACGTTTTGGGGGCAGATTGTACAAAACGTGTAATTTACCTATTGATATTTTTCTTTGTTTGAGTGGGTTTCTGCGGTTCCTAGAGGCAAAACTGCTACAAAATATAATTATGCAGATTTCACTGTGTAAGATTTATCTTGAGGTTGGTTTTTCCCTTTTTCCTCATTTTCTTCTTAATCATCTCTTTCTTAGAGAGTTCATCTTTCTTTATGCTCTCTCATAATTTCAGCTAATGTAGCTGCATCTACTTAGGCTACTCAATGTATGAAATAATTAAATACCATGTGTGTGGTGAAAAAATGTCACTGACTTGTCAAAAATCGAATCATAGGTGTCAAGTCTGTTTTTGTATTGACTGTACATTTATGGAATATTTAATTTTCATGTCATTTTCTTTTTTTAAAATTAACTTATCTTTTGTATGTTTTAGAGCACTTAATTTTGTTTTTCACAATAAATGTAAACTTAATTCACTATGAACACTGTTGTCTTTGGACAAATTTGACAGGTGTAATGTCTTTGAAAGAAATTTGGGTGTATGGTTATATAAATTATAGATTGATTGCTTATTATGCTAAGCTAAGCTGTCACAAAGATGTTTTTAGTAAGGTGGAATAAATTTTGTATAAAAGAATCTACTGAGTTTTATGAAATTTCTGTCATGTATTTTACTGATATTCTTCATTGCAAGAAATTGGTAGCATTCTAAATTTTCTGAATTTAATGCCATCTTAATGACAATGCTCAAACGTTTTTTTTTCTTTTACTTTTTCTTCTTCCTCTTCTTCTTTTTTCTTCTTTGCATTCTTCTTCTTCTACTACTTCTTTGTATTCTTCTTCTTCTCTGCATTCTTCTTCTTCCTCCTCCCCTTCCTCCTCTTTTTTTCTTCTTCGTTGTCGTTGTTTTCTCCTTCTTCTTTGTCTTCTTCTTCCTCCCCATAATTCTCCTTTTTATCCTCTTCACCCTTTTCTTAATCTTTATGTACTCTTTTTCAACTTACTTATCTCCCCGCTAACTCTTTTTCACAAATATTTATAAAGGATCATTTTGTGTGTGTGTATTCAGGGTGTAGAGGGTGAGAATGAGATATATCAAAAGAGCGAGAAGGGTATGACAGGAGAGATGAAATGAGAAATAGTGTAAACTATGTTGCCATGATGAAGAGAGTCCGAGGGGGTGGGGACAGTGAGAGAAATGTGGTAGGTTGGAGAGGGGACATACAGAGCCTTCCCTCATCAACTGATAACATTGCACAATCTCATTTGCAACCATCTCTTTTTGGAAGGGGGGTGGGGTAGTCCTAATGAAATCTGTAAAGCATTGTTATGATTAAAATCAAATTACTTTTTCGATTTCGCATGTGACCATAAAATTCATTTTATTTTAATATTATATAACATAGATCTCATAACATTTATTTTCATCATTACATTTTTTTCATCATTACACTTTTCATGGCCCCCTCTATACCTCATACTTAATTTTGATTTATATATCTGTCAATGATTTGCATATTGAAAAAATATATATAATGAAAATAGAGGCGGTGGAGCGAATTTTAAAGAGGGGGGGGGGGGGTTAACAGGAAAAATGGCACTTCCTCTTGAAAATTTTCGGGGGGAGGGCAAAATTATGTCAAAGGGAATTTGGGTTCAAACAGATCTTTTTCGAGGTGAGATTACGTTTTTTGCCTGAAGTAGCTGTGTGTTTCAGAAGAAGTTAAAGGGGATATTTGCATGATTACTGAATAATAAATCGAATGAGCTGTTATTTGGACTAAAAAAATTAAGTCTCGAGTCGTAAAACTTGCCTTTTGGTCTATTCTGAAACTTATACAGCTTTGATTATTATATGTAGCGTGTTAGAAGGGATAGAAAAGTCTCCCCCTTGAAATGAAATGTGTTTTTTTTTTGGTTAAAGAGAAACATACTCTCTGAAAATGACCTGACGACAGACTTTTAGCTTGAAGAGAAAATAAAACAGGACCATGCAATTATCACAGAAAAAATAGAATGGCCCGGTATATTTTTATTTGTTGCCTCATTATAGGCGGCGGAAGCGGGGGGGGGGGGTGATTTTGATGACCTTTTTTTTTTTTTTGCTTGTCAATTTATTTTCCTACGTCCCCCCTAAAATTTTTTGGTTGAGACCTTTTTTTTTTTTTTTTTGGCTTGTCAAAATTTTTTGGGTTGTCCCCGCCGCCAATGTGCCTCACTGTATAAGGTGAGAGGCCTAATGCACTTTTAGCATATTTAAGCCTAATATGTTTGTTGAATACATTTCAATGAATGACATTCTCCGTACTACATACATGTCCCTTCAGGGGCGAAACAGAAACTCAATTAAAAAAGAATGAAACATGTCACAATATGAAATTCATAATAGATAAAGGAGAGACAAACCCTCAGAGATGAAAATGCGTGTATTAAAATAAGTGTTACCTTCCAAACGTATTTCATAAAAAAATGAGAATTTGTTTCCTATGGAATTTATTTATTTTCATTATCATTACCATTTTTTTGAGGAGGGGGTAATAAATAAATAATAACTAAAAAAGGGGGATTAATCAGAAAAAAAGGGTTAATCAAAGGTGCAGAAAATTAGCATACTGAGGCCGGATGCGATGAAAAACCAAAGATTGTTCAATAAATAAGGCAAGGAAACAGAACGTTGTATGCTAAATATGGAAACGGACGCTGATCGGGCATGAAAAAATGGCATTCGGTAAGGCTCTTTCTAAGAAAAAAGGGGACATTTTTTCTTGGGTAAAGAGGGAGGGGGGGCTTACCCTTTTTTGTCATTCATCTTTTCTTTCTTTTTTCCCTTTTCCTCTTTTTTTACATTTATTTCTTCTTCTCTCCCTTTTCGTCCCGCTATTTTACTCCTTTTCCCTCTCTTTAATTTCTTACTAAGAAACCTTCATCTCATCCCCTTTCAGACAGCATCCTGCGCCTGTTGTTAGTCCACTGACGAAGGAGTGAAGCGCTATATAGATGAATTCACACGAAAATTGATTTAAAAAAATAGCATTGGTTTTTATTTTTTGGGGGGGAGGGGTGCTTGTACATGTCACAATAGCATAATGAGCATGTTTTTTTTCTCCTGGTCATAAAACTATTGGTGAGTGGGTGTGTGCAGTGTTTAGGAGGTGACCCTCCTGTTCGCCAGTGACATGACATGCCCCCACCCCCTGTCATGCTCCCCGCTCCGATTGGGCATGGCAGCAACCATATCCTCTGGAATTTTCACTGATCTGTATATTAATACAAAATTACAGGTCAGTGGGAATTTTACGCCAGTGTAATAGATCTACAAATGATTTTCGTACAAGAAGACAAAAATAATCAAACCCAGAAATGTTTGATTTTGATTTGATTTGAATTTATTTCTGCACTCAGCATAAATATTCAACATAACATCTTGGTGATACAATTAAGTTTTACAAGACAATTTAAGAAATAGTCATAACAAAGCAATGAAAAATTAATATTAAAAAGTAGCAATATTCAATGAAAAGAAAATAACAGTTTAAACGAATGCAGGAGACCGCCATCGTGAGCAATGTATTTACAATAGTAAAAAAATTGGTTAAAAAGAAATATAGATCTTTACCTAGATTTAATCCCCCCCCCTCGTCAATATTTTATTATTCATTTTTTTAATTTAAAGTATGCATGGATTACTATTCAAGGGTCAGTAGTTGATATATATGTTACTCCCCCCCAATAAAAAGTCATTATTCAATATTCTCCGTGTATGCCTGGATTGCTGTAGTAGGGGTCAGGAGCTGAAAGAGTCCAAAATAATAGTGGCCTGGGGAGTGTTTTCATTAACATTTTTGTCCGACAAGTTGTCACTGAGATCTGACATCTTTCTCTGACTCTGATTGGCTGTGAGGCACTGTTACTATGGTAACTGTCGGATAAAATGGGACTTGTCGGATAAAACGTCCGACAAGTCCTTTCATGAAACGCTCCCCTGGATTACTATCCAGTGGTCAGTTGTTTAAGATTTATATTATAATAGCTCCTTATCAATATTCTTCATGACATTATTATTTTAATATCATTTATGACATGAACAATATTGAATAATGAAATATTGTATGCCCGGATTATTGCCCAGGAGTCAGTAGTTGAAGGAGTGCAAAATATAAATATCTATTTCATGTATGCCTAGCCCGATTGTCAGTTGTTACTTATACAGTTTATTTACCCCAAACATTTCATTAATCAATTTATTCATATAAACGTGTATATCCCGTGCAGGGCCCTGGAACAATTATTTCTATTTTTTTTACAGGGGTGCTGTTTAAAATTTGACAAGAAAAGAAGGGGGGGGGGGGCTCGATACAATTAATAATGTAGACGATTTTTGTCAGGAAAAATTTGACAAGCCCAAAAAAATAAAGGGTTGCACTACATAAAAGGAAGGTGATTTTGGTTAAATTTATGCTATTTTACATAGGCTTACCTACCAGATTTTCTGAGGGTGCTGCCTATGGAGAATAACACACACAACACCCCTTATTAATCTTAAAGGTGCTTCAGCACCCGGCTTCCCAGGGCACGTGAGCCCGGATAATTGTCAGGACAGCTCGTTGAATCAAAGAGTGCAAATCATATAATAATAAAAAAATTCACGTATGCCTCGGGAGCATTTCATGAAAGAACTTGTCGGACGTTTTATCCGACAAATCCCATTTTATCCGACAGTTACTATAGTAACAGTGCCTCTCAGCCAATCAGAATCGAGGACAGATGTCAGATCTGACAACTTGTCAGACAAAAATGTTCATGAAACGCCCCCTGGATTACCACATAGGGGGTCAAAGACACATACCTAGAGATTTAACCCCCCCCCCAATTTTCCAAGATATAGCCAGATCTATACTTTGTACAAGCCTTTATTTTTTAAATGATGTCCAGATTCTAGACTTCTATATCAGCCATAATTAATTTTGTGTTTTAGTAGGCACATGGTTTAGCCTAGTATCTCCGTATGTTGACTATTTCTGCTGACATGTTGATAATGCCAGTTTTGTCAACTTCATATTCTTGTAAATATTTGCATTTATTATGCCACAAAGGCAGATTTCCCGTATGGGCAAGGGGTTGCCTCCTTGGTATGCAGTGGCATAATGAGCCAACATTTTGAGGGGGCTCTCTCTTGCATTTTGCATAAAATTTTGACTTTTATTACAATAATCCAAAATTGGATATGATATTGAGAAAATGATATATAGGGCCTATGATTTAACCCAATCCCTTAATTTCCGTTTCTTTCCTTTTATCTTTTTTCTTAATAGTCGTGATTCTTCTTCTTCATCGTTATTATCATTATTATTTTTGTTTAATTAATTATCCCGCCCCCATCCGTACACCAGTGTTGGTATGGGACAATAAAGTTCAATTCTCTTTTTTTTGTAGAAAAAAACTTTGCCGATAATACGATATCGCGATCGCAGGAGTATCGGCGTCCGCGCCATGTTTTAACTTCCACGTAGTGAGTGCCGCGAAGCAGACCGAACCTACGAAATGTTATGACAATTATTTTCATTTTTTATCATGTTGGTGTAAAATGGATGACGACGATAGGAAGAAGAAGTTACTTGCTGGCAGGGAGAGGGTAAGGATTCACTTTAACTTTTGTTGTTACGATTTATTTGAACTTAGGATTAAGTCGCATCAAATTTTGTTGTACGGTGTCGTGTCAGTGTTCTCGCGGGAAGCGTCGGCGGATGACTCACTGGCCAGACGCCTCGGTCTCGGATTGAGCTGTGAAAGTGGGATGGGAATTGAACTGTGCGTTATATGACATTTTTTGTGTGTAGGCCTAGGTATCTATCGGTGTGGCTGTTTATCATAAACGACATTCATATCCAGTCCAATGTTCATTTTTAGCAGGCTAATTTTAACCCAATTTTTTTTTTGCCAGATTTAAATTGCAAGAACCCGGGCCGAGTGCTGACTGAAGTCTAAAATAATTTTTTTTTAATTTGACCGGGTGGGTAGTGGTGTTGGTGCGCAAGAAAGCACATTTCTGTCACTACAACACACCAAAAAATTGAAAATAATCTTGGAATAAATCGTAGCATTGAATTTGTATGATGAATCCATTATTGTCTGATCAAAATTTAATTGCATGCTTTCTTGATTCATCAATTCTCCCATGAAGATAATGATTGGTCTAGATCTGTCTGGTGCGTGTGACTGTGAATTGCCGGAGCAATGACAATTGTGGATTCGTGTTCATTGCTCCAGATGCCTCCCTAACGTTTATAGATGCATTGACTTTTGGTCTTTTTTAAACGTGATTGTTGAAACTATGATATTAGATCAGGGGAATGAAATAATACTTTACGAGATACATGTATTTTAAGAATAATGAAATCTAGATCTAAGCAAATATACTTTACAAAATAATTTTTAAAGCTGGGTTGAAAAAACCCTATTGGCAGTATTGCAGAAACTTTTAAGCAGTCAAATCTTCAATCAAAAGTTGGTAATCATAGTTTTTTTGTCTAGCCCAAATCCAAAAAGAAAAAAAAATGTACAAAGCAGGTTGACAAGCTAATGAATTATGATCTCCGACCTTAGCGGAGGAAGAATACAGGAGAGAGAGATGTTACGATACTGCAACAAATAACAAGTAATTTGATTTTTAATTTCCTCTTTTTTTTATTACAGGAAATAATTATACATAAATAAAACAAATAATGATCTTACATAAATCTCTTGAAGTGTCCGATGTAAAATCCCGAAGTGATGATACTATATCCAAGTAATAATCCAAATGATAAAATCCCAGTTGACTGGCGAAAATTCACAATGATGGCGATGATGAAACTGATGTTGAAGTCCGATGAATAATAAGAGTCACTGCAACGAGTTGAAATGTCCGTGAAGACGATGTTGATGATGATTAACAGTTAATTTCAGCAATCCATGGGTTGAAGCATGTTCATTGAACAGGTTGATGATGTTGATGAGAACTGATAATTTCTCTCTCAAAATAACTGCAAACAGTTCATTGATGCATAAACTGCTCTGATCTGATCTGGTGAAGTGATCTCATATGATGTGATGTGATCTCCTGCTCTCATATGATGTGATGGTGTGATCTAATATGATGTGATGATCATCTTGAAAAATCCACCAGCTTTATATAGTTTGCAGCTATTCTTCTAGAACTCACTATTAAGGAAGGTTCTAGCATTTTCTTTAAAAAAACTTTCTCCTTTCAGGAGCAGTCAAAATCCAGAACACTCTTGAATGACCTCATTGAAATCAACAGTGTAAACAAAATACCTAAGCCTATTCATTTCCACTACCAATACAATTCTATTGTTTGGCTTTTCCTTATTCAACAATAAAACTCCTTGGCCTTTAAATAGGCAAGGCCTGCATAATAAAAAGACATCCTGGAATGTTCTTTACAATTCTTGGCTATCCTTAAAGGGAAATAACTAATAGATAAATGTAATTGCTTTTAAAATTCTTTTACAATTATTCATATATGTAACTAAGAGATCACACATATTTCAATAAATATTTGAAGATGAAGAATAATGCATGAATTTTCCAAGTGAAGACATTGAAAGAAGTTACAAAATAAAAATCACCTCTCATAATGAAGAAAAATGTGAGTTTGAATATTTTAAAGATATCAAAACCAACTCAAAAATTGCTTTCAGTAAGATTTAAAGAAATTTCACTGTTTTTGTTTGAATTTATCAATATCAATTCTGCTAAAACTACTTATTGCAAAATAATTACATGTAATTCAATTAGGAATGTGTAAAAAATCAGATACTATTCGTTTGCTCATATTTGCAGCTGGCAAAGTTTCAGAAACAGAAGACCTCTCCCGACAAGAAAGTGAAAAAGAAAAAGAAGAAGAAGTCCCCAGCAGAGCAGGTAGATGATGGTCTTGGTGGGGCTAATGGAGACAGTGACCTAAGCACTCCAGGACCATTAAGTGATGACTCTTCTTATGATCAAGTGGACTCTAGCTTTGCCAGTGATTTCTCATCCCCATTGCATTCCGAGGTAAGTGTTCAACCTGAATAATCATTGCATCTTGATTGTATAGAGGCCAACATTATATTGCCATGTAATGGTCTAATATGAACAGGCAAATAGCCAATAGAATATAAAGTCTTCACATTTCTTTTTGAAAACATTATTTGCATCTGTCAAAATTCAAATGTGATACAAGTAAAAATGATAATGACTCAATATAAGTACAGGTTTTAAACTCACTAGAAATTTGCTGGTAATTATCTAAGTACAAGTACTTCAATTCTCAGATAAAGAAAATTTGAATGACCTTTTCTATTAATTATAGCTTTGCTTAAGGCTCTATTTTCCTGTTCAAAAATAGTATGAACTGCATCATGGAACAAGAACTTTATGCATGGACTTGTTTTCAATGTACATTTACAACAATGTATACATGTACAAGATAACAGTTCCCAATGAAACCAAATTATCTAATTTCATTATGTCCAGAAAAAAAATAATTGTTTGCACATGTCTATGTTCATCTTTGCACAATTCACAAAGTAAAAAAACATTGATAATCAAATAATCATAATATAGCCTACATGTACATGCAGCAATAAGCTTTAAGTCAGTTCCCTGTCTCGTATACATATAGGTAATTGATTGATTCAAATTATTTGATGTTTGTGTTGATCTCATCTTTGTTTCCTATTTTAACAGTGCTTGAACATTATGTCAGATTAAATCATTAAAGTTTATCAGAGTCCTTTGTAGATAGGGTTTATAACTATAGTGATTCATTTAAATTTTACTTTAATGATAGGGCTGTACAAAAATTGATAAATTGTTGAATGAATGTACCATCTTTATCTCAAAGGGATAATGATAGACAAGAATGATGCATTAAATTTCTGATAATGAATATCAATTTCAAAGAAAATCTGTTATCTTGGATAGTGGCTCGTGTAGGAATTTACAGTACAGTGTAGATTTGTTTCTTCTCTTGTTGTGACTGAAATAACTTTCCTTGAAATTAAACTTTCCGGTTTTAATTGTATCACATTCATGAAGTGCTTGTGTTACATTGTCAAAGCTGTTTTTGTGGCAGTGATGGGGGGGGGGGGGGGGGGGCAGAAAGCATACATGTGCAATGTACATGCACAGATTCACAGATTCTTTGCTTTCATTCTGAATGGAACACCTCTGAATATTGATCTTTGAGGTGTGTAAATTTGCTCAAGGTCATGATTTAACACACAGGCCTGTTGCAGATTTTTTCATGCCTGGCTGGCGAGGGAAGTGTTGGAACATAAATAGTATTTTTATATCATTTTGGCCTATTCCTCTGTTGAGATCAGAAGTGACACAACTGTTGACAATGAATTATTTTTTTTTATTGTACATTGTAAAAAGTAAAGTGAAATAATTAATATTTCATCGAATAATTGCCATGTGACACTCCACCGACAGTTTCATGTATAATAATAATAATGCATGAAATGATAGCCTTGTTTATACTCTACATCTATACTGGTACTCACTGTGTATATCCATGGATGTATTTATTTCTACCTCCATGGCGCATAGGCTGTGTACATGTACATGTACATGTATGTATCTTTACAAATATTACTTTTAGATGGATTATTTCCCACATAAATAAATTTCTATACACTGTATGTAAGTTTGTGAAGCTCTGTATTGGATAACATTTAGTGATATTCTAATTTAATGTCCAGCCTATAGTTACTGATGCCAGATTTATAGGTGCCCTTCAGATGTGAATCTGGAGATTTGTGTTTGGGTGGACATACTCTCCCAAGATCATGCAAGAACATATTAAGTGAACTTAAGTGAAGCACAGACTTAAGTCTGCTTCAATTCATTTGAGGCCTTGTTCATAGTGTACAGCATTGATGTGTACGTGCACATTACATGTAGTTGCATATAAGCTTTAAGATGACCATGCATGTTGGGAATGAAGGGATTTATGAAGCCTGAGCAACTGTCATCACCATGCAGTTCAAGAGAGATTGCAGTACTATCAGGTTTCAGCTACATGTAATAACTTTCCTCTGAAAGTCCATGGACATTTATAGATCATAGATTTTACCTTGCAATATTTCTAAACCAAACTCTAATTCATTTTTGCCTGGCCTATTGATCAAATTACGTTAACTCTATCTCAAAGCTGACATGACATCTTCAAGTATGAAAATAAGTCAATTGTTTTAATTGATCAGTGAAGGTACATTTACTAAAAGTCTGCCTTACATGTGTATATTCAGTCTTTCAGTTTCATCAAGGAAAATGAGAATTAAGTTGCATGTTATTTCACCCTCAGTACATATTGAATTTTTGCCTACTGTTTAGATAATTTTTTATTGCTCAATATACTATTTAATATCATTTGCATTTATTTTGCTTGCATGAATTCACCCAATATTCTTTTTTTTGGCATGATCCCTCATTTATTTTCACCAGGCTGAACAGTCCTTTGATGGAGAGTCCATTGGTGAGGTAAGCTTGTGAAATATAGTGTTTTCTGTTGCCTTCTCTGAGAATAGATCCCTGATATAGAGATGTGGGATTTTACAATCCTGCATTTAAACTGATCCATGAAAGCATGCTATAAAACAAATTGCCATGCATGAGAAATGGTTCTCTATACAATCATGATGAACTGATTTTTCTTAATCTTTGACAATGCATCAACTCATGTTTTTTTTTAATTTCATCTACATGTACACCATAACTGAAGAATTTACACATTTAGCATGATGTAGTAATAAAGAAATACACTGTAGGTACCCAACAAGTGAATTACTTTGATAATTGAAACATAAATTTGTATGTTGGTTCATGGTTCTTGTGTCAATGTATTGATAGAGACAATAGCATAATAATGAATGATCTCTGCAATCTGCTGATCTTATCTGAGATAGTTATAAAGCCTAGAACTGTCAGCAACTGTTTGACTTGAATTCTTCTAACATGTTCAGTATATGATCAGAACTGATGATACTTGCGCAGTTTGTGAATGCACTCATAGTTAAACAGGATGTTTTGCAACGGGGAAAGGGGGAGGGGGGGGGGATGGGGAGATTAGAATCCATAAAATTATCCAAGTTAATATTTCCAATGTCACATTGGCTCATGATTTAAATCTTTTAATCATGAATGCTAGACAAATAGGCAAAACATTACATTGCCTCTAATCCATCATGTTTATTGGGATGTGCAGTTTGCACGGATACATGTGATGTCTAGTTCTTTTCATAAAACATACCACATTGTGCATGTAGCTCCTACACTATATAATTAATTAGACCCTGTTCACACCTCAGTCACTTTCCAATGAAAACAGGTACAGTACCAACTAAGATCTGATTTTGTGATAGATTTTGAAATGATATTCAGAAAATCATATTTCACTAATTGTTCTTAAAATTTCTTTCTCCCTTTTATTAGTCTAGAAAATTTTTGGGTTCCATGGACCCTAAGGCCCCATTCATCTGAATGCCAGTAATCTCAAAAACCATTTCTGTTTTGTTTTTACACTTCATGTGTGACAAATCATAATAAGAAAATATCTAATGCTCCCACCAAAGTCTGAAATTATAAGATTTAAAGCTCTATTGAAGAATTTAAAGTACCATCCATGAAAATTTGTGGTGTTCATAATGAGTGAAGTTGGGTTCCAAACTTTTCTTTGGACTATTCCATTTTCATTAAGGGTACAGTTTACCAGAAATAAATTGTTCACACCCACCAAGCTACATGTAATGCATAAAATATACAGAGGAAGAATACCACCCCTTAAAAACAGAGTTATACAGTATTGTTTTTATAGCTGAAGTACAATTGAGAGAAGGAAATACAAGTGATGCATTGTTTTAGTGATAATAGTAGCGTCCCCACGCTGGCTCAGTCTCGGTCAGGAAACTCTGGCTTCCTGACACCAAAGCGTCTTTCTTCCTGTTAATAAAAGGAAGGAAAAAACCCGGCTAGCTCAGCTACCTTGCTTCCTACATGTACATGTATGTACTGTTTTCATAAATCAAGAATGTTGAATGTGCCTCAAACTTACTACATGTACAAAGATACACATACCGTACTTTGGGATATACATTTTTGCTTGCCAAAAAGGTACATGTACACTGTGTAGTCTCTACAGGTACATGTTTGTGTACTTTACATTATTTGTACGTGTATGGTAGTCAGGAAATAGTGAATAAATGTCACTCATGACAAAAGTGATATTTCCTGTTGAAGAGCAAATTGTTCTGTCATTTTGACATAACACAATATCAAAGTGCCTTGCCTAATATACACTTGTGTCACGTTCAGTGTTTATGAGTTAATCTACATGTAGTCTAAAAAAGAAAACAACACTAGATAAAATATGAAAATGTAAAAATCAAATTGAGTTGATAATCCCTATCATTTGCGGGGCACTCTTTTGCAATTTTACTTTTGATAGGAAATTATTCCTGTAAAATCCAGGCAAGCACTGATTATGGGTAATGACTGATAGAATGCACTGCCCTACACTACATACAGCTGTACACATGTAATTTGTTTTGATTCTTCAACTTGCCAACAAGTAGTGAAATGTGGTAATTAGGTTTTGCACTCAGCTGCAGGAACTTTGGGTCGTCCTGATAAAGCACATTTTTTCCTGTCAAACACAAGCAAGCTACTAACAAAAAAAAAAACACCATGTGTGTATGTGTTTTTGTTTTTGCTTGTGCTTCTGGGAAATTTGTGTGTCATTTAGTGGGTATGCAGCCTGTTTTATACATGTAAATGTATGCATATGTGACACTCAAGAAGTTTGGATACTCATAAAAGCATGCTTTCTTTAAATCTCGGATTCCTGTAGAGCAAGTTCAGTCAGTTTTACTAAGATAATACAGTAATCATGAAATTTGCAATCTGGTTATAATTCATTCATAACTTAATATCTGGAACTGTTTAAAAGTCAAAGTTGGCTATTAAACACAGACCATCATGGATATCTGTATTAAAAACTCAATGCGCAACAGACCCTGACTGAAAGTTTCAAACTTCATTGTGAGTTTGACTCTTGAGACAAATCTAGCACAGAATGTATATCTTTGAATGCAACATGTACAATTTTCATTCCCAGTCCCTTTTACATCTCTTGGCTTTAAATGGATCATTTTTTTTTGACAAATGGTGGGATTGTACCTTCCAGTCTTTACTCAGAGCAAGCAACCAAAAGGGTGCATTTTCCTTCAAATTTAAATTTTTGTTCTATAGTTTCACTTTACACACCAGAGCAAATATCTAAATTTGTGGGACCTACATGTATAGGGTGCAAGAAGGGTCCATTTCCAAACAATTATGTTATTAGAAAATTTGTTCTGTCTTTTTATGTTTCATTCACATGAATGACACTGTTTGAAAAAAAGCCATCAAATTTAGACTTGCGGCTGCATAGTATGTACAAATCATAGACCGATGTACACATAGAGCTAGGAGTATAAACACAGTTGAAATTAAATTTCTGTCATTGAAAAATATGCTTTTGTATTCAATTCCTTTTCCTTTCTTTCCACACCATCGGTCATCTGTAAACCGTAGCCTGGTCTGCTGAATGAATAGTCTGATTGATTCATTTCATTTACATTACAATAGATCAGAAAGAAAGAAATGAAATTCCATCTTATCAACAAATTAGGTTGATTTGCTATCTGAATAAAAGACCAAAATCCATGAAAATCGTTCATGTCAGTGCATCATATTCAATAATTGTCATGCTTGGCATATTTTTACTTTTTACACATAAGTGCCATGGATGTTTCATCAAACTGGTTTTATTATGTTTTCCATAATTTCTTGTGATTTGTTCTTGTACCTTACAAGAGGTTAATGAGTAGTGCGTAATCAGATATAGATAAACTTATTTAAATACTAGTTTTAAAATCATAATAGCCTTTGTAAACTGCATTATTCTCATAACATCTTGGTTAAACTTTTGAGTAGAAAGACTTAACAAAATTTTAGTCTATACTTCTATAGAATTCTAAAATTTAGATTCAGCATTCATGAACACAATAATAGGCCAACTGATTAAATTGAAAATTTGAAATTTATTTTGAAAGGACTAATATTATCACTTTTGCTGATTTTCTAACAAATTAATTTTTGGGACAAATTATTACCCCAGGTTTCAAATTTGTATTCATTACTTCATTATATTTTTACTTCTTGGAAAGGCAGTTTTAAGTCGACCTAGATGTAGCAATCGCCTGATAAATTCTACATATGAGAATGCAACCAGTTGGATTTACATTGACAGAATCATTATCAACATGCACCAAAATCTTCTTTCTTGCAGGATTCTGATAGTCACCTTGATGTTGCATCCCCCGTCCACAATGCTTCCTCGGACCGCATCCTGGAGCTGGAGGAGACCTTGGAAGGCAAGGAGCTCGCTCTGAGGATGATGCAGCAGGAGCTTGACGATGCCAACAAGGCATTGGTAGAAGCTAAGGACCACGCCCAGTCCATCCAGGCCGAGGCCGAGCAGCATGCAGCGGGAGGGTCTCCCCGTGGTGGTGGTGGGGTCGGGACTGGGGATTCCCCACCCTCGAACAACCTTGATGCCCACCAACAAGCTGGCGATAGCCGTCATTGGCAGAGTGCTTCCATCCAGGTGAGTTCCGTAAATGCAAAAAATGATTGAAATGTCGCCCTGCTTTTACTGTTAGCCCTCTAAAAAAAGGTCTCTGAGGTACATGAAACTATACTTCACGGTTCAGTCCTAGCAGTTAGCACTTACATAGTAGAAGTGTAGGCATATTTTTTTGAAAAATTTCTGTCAGTGAAAGAGGAATTTAGGGGGCAACAGTGTAGTTGACTATTTGAGGTGGGCATACGAGGCATTTGCCTCCATTGCTTTTGGTTAACATACATGTAAGCCCTGTACATGTATGTACTTTTTACACATACATGTATGTAGTTTTAGATTTATCCTTAAAATGTGCTTCTCCAAAATAGAAACCTCTGCTCATCATTAAAGTGAAAATGTAAGCGATATTTTTGCATCTATAGCCAGTGGCCAGAGGGACATACTTTTGGAATGTGTTTATATATGCTCTTTCAGTACAACTGGTAAAATTAATGATATTTATTATAATTCATGCATATTTTTTGTCTGTCAATATGTTAATAGTGAGTGATTCATTACCTGAATCACTGATACACATGGTACATTACATAAATGCCAGAGGTTACTTGGTCATGTACGAACTGCATACTCACATACCCAAACAGGAAGCTACTGTCTAGTTGTACCAGTCATACATGTAGTAGTGCTCATAGTTGTACTCACACCTGATTGACCAGCGAAGGACTTGGCTATTTGCCAATAGAAGAGCAATATTCTATAAATTAAACATTCACCTGAGAAAGTACTTTACAAATCATGAGATACTTTTCAAAATTATGAGATATAAACTACAAGAATTTCATTTAATTCTGCAAGGTGTAATTGTGTTTATAGGTAGAGTGTTTGGAATTCTGGCCAATTTTTTTGCAATTTATGGGTTTTCTTCCTGATGTGGAGAGTGTGAAAGTGCTCCATTACTTCATGTATTACAGTTGTTGATTGAAAGATACCATACTGATTCAGGAATTATTATTGAAGGTACATGTAGATTGTTAATCCACATCACATGTAACAAAGAATGTATTGAGAATTCCTTTCTATGATGACCTCTCTTTGGCCTTCTTTAATAATAATAATAATAGGCATTTATATAGTGCCATCTATCTAGAGATATTCTATTCCGAGGCGCACAAGAAAAGAAAGAATGAGAAAGTTTGGATGAGTGTCAAAGTGCCAATAACTAATACTGTTAGAAAAGATAAGATTTCAGTTTGGATTTGAAGGTCTCCAGTGATTGTATAATTCTTAAATTTAATGGCAAATTATTCCAGAGAGAAGGTGCTGAGGCAGGTTAATTTAATTGTCCATGTACTTTTTATAGTCCAATGTGAACTTTTATTGAAAGTATATAATACAGTATGTCAAAATAACTCTAATTGTTTTTTTCTTTCTGTAGCCTGAAGCTTTAATGCAAGATAGAGAGGCAGAATACAAAGCAGCAATAGAACAATATAACCTCAAGGTATGCTTATTAATGCTCTCACAAATGCAAGTGCGACTTGAAATGTAGTATATTTCCCACTTACATTGTATTTTTCTTTTACTACTACTTCTAATACTACCTCTACTACTTTTTTTTCTTACGGCCCTTTACATAATTCCGAGTAAGCCTTGCCGGTATTTGCCCGCCACTCACCCACAACAAAGTTTTGAGCATGTTCAAAACTTTTTTGCATGCAAATCAGACAAACTGTGTGTGATATGCATTTGACATACAAGTTCTGTCAATGCGGGCGACCTGCGGGTAGCAAAAATAGTTACCTGCAAGTTACATTTAAGGCTTGCACGGAACAATGTTACAGGGCTATTAGACTTATCAGTACATGTACTACTGCATGCGTGTGGGAAGTGATTCTGGATTTTTGGGGGGAGGGGGGTGGGAGAGGCAGAGGCTCTCACAAATTTTCGGTGATGCTGACAATTAGGGTCTTGCACAGAATTTTTCCTTGGGGGTGGGGAGATGCATAATTTTGTAAAAGAGGAAGCGAAGTATTTTTGCATCTTTATTTCTGAATTTTAAGGAATTGGTGCATATTTAGAAAGAAAACTCATTGAATTAATAATAATTAACCGTATACAGGCCGGGGCATTTTAGGAGTTCATAGTGCCGGGGGAGCCTCCCAGGCCCCCCCTTGAGATCTTGACCGCGCGAAAATTGGCATGCAGGTTGTCTTGGATATAATCTACAAAATTGTATAGTAATTTATTTCACGCGAATTGATTTTAAGAAATTATGCTAATTTATGCATAATTAGTATGCGAAATCATACTTTTTCCTCTAACTTCATAAATAAAGCTCCAAATGTTCTAATTTTTGGCATAGAAACTCTTTGTGGTATTCGTAGCAAGTTTACATGAAAAAAATTGTGATATCAGATCAATTTCTTATGTATTATATTGTTTTTTGCAATTTCTTATGTATTTCTTTGTTTTTTGGAACCTTTGTTTTTCATTGTTTTTTCAATTAAATTCGTTGGGGACTCTTCTAAGATCATAGACAGCATAAAATACATACATTTAGACCAGCAAAACTAAAAATAATCATACATTTTAATATGATTTTTGGTTGAAAACATAATTTACATTGACTTTGTACAGGAAATCACGTTTTTTAGCAATTTTTGGTCTGACATGCACTTACATAACGTTGCGTAATTTTGGAATCGCGTAACTGGGTGACGCAAAATTGGTCTCAAACTTTGCGCAAGACTTGAAAGTAAAAAATTCAGTGAGCAGCGTGGTCAAAAAGTTTTGCGCGGCGAAAGTATCACGCGACTTGTTTCGTTGGCCTCCGAGGCCCCCCCCCGGCCTAGATAGGGTTAAAGTCCTATACAATCCTTTTTTGTAAAGTTGAGATGGAAATGAATTATTTTCTTGAAGAATTACTTGTTTGCATCATTGAAATATTGTTTACTGAGGACTACTTTGATAACAAAGTAAGTCTGTATTTATTTTTATTATGAAAAACGAAAATTTTGTTACTTTATCCTGAAAATTTATATTTAGATTTAATTTCTATGTGAAAAAAAATTATTTCGAGAATTACATGTTATCTGAACTCAAATCTACGTTTGTTATTTTTCAAATGAGAGAAGATTGATTTTTAATTGTAGCATCTATCATTGTCAAAAAGATGTTGTTGGACCTTGACTCTGTCAATAATTCTGTTACACTTTGAACCCAGGGAATAGAATTATTGTTCACCATCCATGACGCTTATTTCACATTCAAACAAACTCTAATTCACTGTGTAGTAAAAGCGTCATGAGTGTTGCTGGGTTGTAACTGGGTAGGAATATCTACAATTTAAATGCATGAGGATCAGCAATATGTCATAATGGGAAAACTATTGATATGACATAGCATATGATGATATTAAGGTAAGGTAGATGTTATAGCAGTACATCAGTAGTATTGATTATTTCATGGTTTTTGTTGATACGTGGGTGTGTCTATCACCTTGGTTGTTATCTTCTTATCTTCAGGACTTTTGCTAGTCTTTCTGTGTTTGTAGTAAATTTTTTTTCTTCCTAAAATTGAATTAACATTGTTAGGATCGGTTACCTAAATCTATTTTTTGAATGACAACTGGAAAAGTGCTACACGTAGTTACAATATACATGCAGCTTATATATCAATGTTTTGCAAATCATAGTTTATGATTCCTTTAATATTTTCTTGCCTGTTTACATGTATATTTGCTAGTGTCCTTAATTATGTAATATGCCCTTGTGTTACAGATAATTGAATTCCAAACTGCATTAGCCCAAAGAGACGAAATTATCAAGCAGCTGTCAGATAACATGCAGGGTGCTCTCCAGAGTCGAGATGAGGTACAACGGGAGGCCACTAATCAGGCCGAGAACCTTTCGCAGCAGATACAATCACTACAGTCACAACTCAGAACGGTGAGTAATGGCACTTTTTTTGTCCAGTGGGATGTATGAACACGTACATTGTGTAAATCTTGCACACGAAATTGCTTTCCTAATTTCTAAAAGTGCTCATGAATTGAGTTGCATTCAAATGGTTGTGGTTTATGTTTTTCCCTTTTTCAATAGTTAGCTAATAAAGCATAAAATATAGTGGGAATAGAATATTTTGTCGATTGAAATTTTGTTTTGTAGTTAAAATTGAGAGCAGTTTTATTCATGCTGCATTGTAAACTGTATAATTCATGAATAAATCACTCTTGGTGTCCTAATATAATTAAAAAAGACAATGAAGCTATAAGCCTTTTTCATTATTTTTACCATTGCAGGCAGGAGAGACGTTACAGAGCCAAGGGAAAACTCAGGTTGCTGAATTGGCAGAGGAACTGACCCAAGCTCACCATCAGGTCGTCAATCTCCGCCAAACAGTAGCTGATAAAGATGCTTTGATGCATGAACTTGCCAATAGATACTCACAAAAATCTGAGGAACTATTTGACTTGAAAGAGGAGAAGGAGGCTCTTGTGCGGGAGCATGCTGGTGAGGTGGCAACCCTGAAGCATCAGGTCGATGAGCTTAGGGGAGACAGTAGTGCCCTTCCGAAGGAAGAGACGATCGAGATGCTCCGGGCAGAGCTGGATGAAAGCTATGGAAACCAGATGATGTTGATGAAGCAGCAGCTTATGGAGAACCATCACCAGGAGACAGAATTGCTGCAGCAGCGCTGCAATGAGCTGCAGGTTCTTGCCAGAACTAATGCAGGAGCTGCCGATGCAGAAGTTGGTGCGCTGAAGAATCAGCTGGCGGCGAAAGCAGAAGAAGCGGAAGCATTCAAGGAGCAACTTCAGAAACTTGTGACTGAATTTTCCAGGCAGAATGAAGAGATTGAGCAGAAGCATGCTGCTGATATTGATATACTCAAAAGAGAACTGGAAGCAGAATTCAAAGTTAAGATGGACGAGATGGAGAGTGAGAAGGAGGTAGAGCGAGAGAACCAGGCAGGAGCAGTATCTGCCCTTACAGAGAAACTCAACCAAGCTTTAAATGACAACAAAGAACTAACTGAAATCCGTGACACTTATGAGGGGCAGATATCCCGCCTTGTGAAACAATTCGAAGAAACGCAACAGGCCAATGAGACGGCTGCTGATGCAAATGCTCTTGTTGAGGAAGAAAGAAAAAAATATGCTGAAGAAATGGAAGAACTGAAGGAGCAGTTAAACAGGATTAATGAGGATAACAAAGAACTCACACAAATCAGGGAAGCCTATGAGGGGCAGATTGCAAGATTGAGTTCCGAATTGGAAAACAAACCCAACTTCGATGCGGAACTGGATACTGATAAGAACAAAGATGAACGTCTAGCCCAGTATGAAGCACAAGTGCAGCAGTTGGAAAGAGAACTTGAATTAAGCAAGGCAAGTGGACCTTCCATGGAAAAACTACAGGAAATCCGGGAAGAAGTGGCAGCAGAGGTCAAGATGGATTATGATGATCTGATTGAAGACATGAAGTATGATCATGAAGGCCAGTTGAAGAGACTCAAAGTTCAGCTTGATGTCGAGTATAAAGATGACTTGAGAGACGCTACTAAAGCAGTTGAAGATCAATTTGAGCAGAAGGTCAAGATGGTTCAAACTGAAAAAGAGCGAGAGTTTGTGCTCGAACTCCAGAAAGTGAGGGCTGAGCTTCAAGATCAGTATGACGAAAAGTTGCGTGAGGAATTGGAAAAAGAGAGGTCCAAATCACCTGCAGAAGTGCATGTGGCCGCCGAAGTAGTAACTGAGGATGCTACTCAAGGAAGTGGGGTTCTTACTTTAAAGACTGATTTGATGTCCAAGCTGCAAACTGAAGTGCAAGATCTGTCTGAAGTCAGGGATGATCTTCTTGAACAACTGGAAGTAGCCACGCGTGATCAAGAAACATTGAGAGAGGAGTTAGCCGCTGCAACTTTTGAGAAAACCAATTTGAATGCTGAGGTAGAACAGCTGAAGGATGAATTACAGAGTATACACTTCCAGGCTGACACATCTATTGATTCGCCTTTCTATGACAATGAACGAGATGATCTTAATGATAAGCTACAGGTAATGAACAGTAAATTGCAATCTCAGGAGCAGGATCATGAGATAGAGGTATCAGGTTACATTGCCAAGATTGAAGCTTTGAAGCAAGAAATGGCAAAGGCCACTCTGGCTCATGATCAGGAAAAAGGTGAATTAGATAACAAGGTCCAAGAACTAGAATCTTTACTGAAAGAGACGGTAGATCGCCCTTCGGAAGACTTGCAAGGACTTGGAGAAAGAAATGCAAATCTTGTGTCGGAGATTGAAAGAATGCAGAGTGAGTTGACTGATGCAAAGAATTTTATTGAGGAACACAGTCAAAGAGCCACTGATCTTGAATTTAAGAACAAGATGTTTGAAGAGCAGGTCAAAGATCTTGAGAGACAGTTAGCATTTAGTGGTCATGAAATGGAAGGCCTTCAAGAGGCTATGACATCTTTACGGGAATCACAAAAGATGGAGATGCAAAAGCTCAGCGAAGAGAAGACTAGATTGGAGGCTGAGTTAGCAGAGGCGAATGATGAAATTGAAAAAATGAAAAGTGAAGATACCAATGTAGATACCAATGATGATGCTACAACAGAGCTTGAAGAAAGATTAAAGGAAGTGGAAGAGGAGAAAAGAAGAGTGGATGAACTTTTGGAAAAGGCTGGATTAGAATTGGACCGTCTGAGAGAAGAGGTTGATCAGTCAGAAGAGAAAATACATGATCTTGAGGGGGAGGTTTGTAGACAAGCTGCTGAGAGAAATGACCTGGATGATAAAATGTGTATTCTGGAGAAAGAGCGAGATCAACTGCTCACAGAGAAAGAAGAGTTGCAGCACCGGCTTGAAACTGAAGAGAAAGAACGGGAGAGCCAAGTAGGGGAATTGGAATCCAGGATAACTTCCCTTTGTGATGAGGGAAATGCTGGTTCTGAAATGGCAAGACAAGAGAGAGACAGTGCCTTAGGATCCTTAGATTCTCTCACAGGTCAATACCAAGCCATAGATGCCAAGAATAAAGAATTGGAGTTGCATGTGGCGAATTTAGAAGAACAACTGACAAGGCAACAGTCAATGCAGATTGTACGAGATGTTGAAATCATGGCACAGAGGGAGACCTTTGAGGAGGCTGTAGCTAATTATGACAGGGTGATTGGTGAGTTGAAAGCTGAGAAAGAAGAAATCAGGTTGGAGCTTGAAAGGCAAAATACATCAAATGAGCCGTCTCATCTTCCAACCCCTATTGAGGAAGAATTGATAGTTGCTGGTTCCATTGCCCCTGTGGCTGCAGCTGTACCATTAACAGGTGAAGGTGAAGATTCAGCTGATGGGAGAGACTTTGCTAATTTACCAGGTGAGCTTGAGACAACAGTTGAAGCATTCAAAGATGAGAATAATGATTTAAAATCTAAGCTTGGAGAAGCCAACGAGGAGATAGAATTCTTGGTGCATAGGGAGCATCAGCTCAAGCAAGAATTGGCAGCTCTGAAAGTACTTCTTCAGGAAGGAGAGGAAGAAAAAGAAGCTCTTGAAGATCTCATTGAAGAAGAGAAAGTACAGATCAAAGAGTTGAAACGGGTTGATGAAGAGCTCGAAAGAGAAAACCAGGAGTTGAAGGATGTTATAGATCGTCAGCCAGAGGTGCTAGATGATCAGGCAGCAGTTGTTAATGGTCTGGAAGAGGAGGTGTCCAAGTTGAAGAAAGAGCTGGAGGAAAATCATGAGCTGTATGAGAGAGAAAATGCACTTCTCAAGGAGGCTTTGCAAGAGGAGAGAGACACAACTTCAAGGTTACTTAATGAAGGGGAGTCACCCACATCGAGAGACTCTCTCTTGCAAGAAATTATTGACCTGAAGCAGCGCCTTGCTCACAAGGACCAGACAGAGCATGAAATTCTCACAGAGAAGAACCTTCAGATAGGTCTCCTGCAGGAGACAAATGCCAAGCTAGAAGAGGAGAAGAATGACATGAGCACAAAGATCAATGACCTTGAGAAGCGAATGCAAGCATCTGAAGCAATATCCCAAGAGGTCCAAGACACCTTTGGAAGACAGTTCCTGGAGCTTCAATCTGAACAAACGGCTCTGAAGGAGGAGCTGGCAAAACAAAAGGATGGCGAGAAAGGACAGACGCTTGATGAACAGGCTCTCCGGAGGAGGCTCTTCGATGTGCCAAAGACATGTTGCTCCAGAAACTGGAGGAGAAGGAGGCAGTGGAGCAACAGATGATGGATGAGAAAATGGAGTTGCAGACACAGTTAAACAATCAACAGAGCCTTGAGGAACTACTGCATGAAAAAGACAGATTAGAGCAGGAACTCGCCAGGCAGAAGAGGTCCCTACAGGCTGAAGTTAAAGAACTGGAGCAAAAGTTACAGGTAATATATATTTGGAAATACCTTGTTTTCTCGTAGCAAAGAATATGTTGCATGAATGAGCCAAATATATAAATATTACACTTTTTAGATAACTTCTTTAGTATTGGGCTGATTTTTCCAAAAGTCACTTTGTTCACGAATGTTCATATAATTGCTCTATTGCATTGTTATATTGTAAAGTACTTTGCACTTTTTCTTGAGGGCAACTACCAGTAGGTGATTTGGAAACATAAAATGTGAGATGCTAGACCCTACATTCTAGTCAACCATACAGGGTTAAAGATGAAGCCCAGATGATTCAATTATGAGTGCAGCATTATACATGGGTACCCTTGGTCATTGCACTAGTCTGTAATAGATCCATTTTACTCACATTATGCTGCACTTGACCCAGGTGAGGGGAATTAGTACCCATCAGGATTTATTCCTTGAATGCTTGAGCGCCTATAAGGCGGCTCAGCTACAACCGGGGTAATAATATGATACCAAGTATCAAGTGCAGTAGAGAATCTGCAATAATAGTAGCTGCGCTATATAAATAGACCATATTATTATTAATATTTTAAAACCTTCACTATTATCAATTCTTTAATGAGTCCTATTTTTTCATATTGTCAAGCTTGTTTCTTTGGAAACATTTTCTTCATTTTGAGAAACAGTTAAAATGTAGTAAAACAAAATTTGTTTTTCCCCTTGTATTCAGGACCAAGCCAGGAAGCTTCAGAATGAGAAATCCAATCTTGAGTCAGAGCTTCAACAGAAAGACTTTGAACTGAGGAAGTGGGAAGCCAGCTTCAGAGAGCAACAACTAGAGTACAGGAACAGGGAAGCTTTTGTCAGGAGGAAATATGATAATCAGGTCAGAGCAGATACAAGGAAATAATGTCTTGATGATGTTATATGTCGATCATATTCAAAATGTTTACAGAAAAGTCCTTTTTTGGTCTAAATAACTATCCGAATATTTGAAATAGGTTGGTCAGAGCCACTCCCATATGAACCAATTGTACTCTGACAAACAAGGCACTCCATAGAGTGTTTTCATCAACATTGATCTGACAACTTTCCTTGATTTTAATTGGCAGAGAAGCTCAGGGCCCTGTCTTACAAAAAATTATGATTGATCCGATCAATCGTAACTCTATGGAAATCCATCAGTGATATAATTTTTTCCATAGGAAATTAGCACAATGTCTTTTGTAAACAAAGAGAAGCACAGTGAATTTTGAATAAAACAATGAATGCATGATTATACATGTAAATCATAGTTAGAAAATATTTTGAACAAACATGCATAATACATGTTGATGTTGCTGGTCGTCCATAGTCGCGATTGATCGGACCAATCGCAACTCTTTGTAAGACCGGGCCCAGATGCCTGACGATAACTCTGGTAAATTTCAGATAAAACAAACTTTTGGGTATTAAAAGAAACTAATGTTTGAGAGCAAATCAAGCAAAAGTCCCAATATCAAGCATAATGAGTGTTGGAAGTAATTTGAGTTGCAAGTGAGCACAAATCAACTAAGAATTAGATCTGATCAATGGACTTGGGCTTGAATATTTTACTTGGGATTAAGTGTGTGTTATGTACAATATTTTATTTGTCCGAGATATTATTACAAATACTACAACTTTGGATTTAATTTGGAATTGAATATAAATTCCTTGCAATGGCCCAGTTTGTCTGATAAAACATCTGACCTGTCCTTTCATGAAACGCACCCCTTGGACCCGTTGCATAATACTTTTTACCTGAGGAAACTCGGGTTGTTTTTACCGGAGTTTTTGCCATGTTAAAGTCAAAGACAGAAATCAGACTAACCTTAGATTTCAGTTTTTACGAGAGTTTTCTCAGGTACAAAGTTTTATGCAACAGGGCCCTGAAGGTATACTGGGTACCAGTCTCTGTGCTTATCAGGGAGAGTAATTATCAAAATGATTTTGTGGGGAACCTACTTATTTTCAATGTCTCACAGGTTCATGCCTTGGCAGACCAGCCGACCAGTACATTCTTGGCGTATTTAATACGTTTTTGCAATCAAATGCGGCAGAAGGTTTTTTTTTTTTTTTTACAAAATCATAATTTATTGAGAAAAATGAAAAATCATAAGATCAATGTAATTTCAGGTAGCTTGTTTTTTTTTCAATGATTTTATTAAAACCAGTGTGAGATATACACATGTTTAAATGTTTTTTTCTTTTCATCTGCAAGAGCAGTGCGCATTTTAGCTTGCATGCAGCTTGAGTGCCGCAATGAGCGAGTTCGCCACACATTTTATTATGAAATTCACTTTTTTTGGGATAATTACAGTTTTTTTATCACAGAATACGGTTTTTCATTCGCAGAGGTTGGCAGGTCTGTCTTGGTAGCCTCCATTACATGTGTGCAATGGATTAAAAGATTCCCCAGTATTCACAGTTAATTCTCCCTCTGCTTTATTTTCCCTAACAGATGGACTCTCTCAGGACAGACTCGGACAAGGAGATGGTGGCCCGACTGGAGGGCATGCGACTCATCCTGGAGCGCCAGCACGCGGAGGCAGTGTCCCGGCTCCGAAGGGACCTGGAGCAGGAGTTCAGCTCCAGGGAGGGGCTCCAGGCGGAGAAGCACCTCTCGGATATCTCCCTCTTGAAGTCCCGCCATCAATCACAGGTGCATACTAGTTGGTGTTCTTATTGAAGAGTGAGCTAAAAAGGGTTGTGTGGTTTTTCACACTCTAATTTGCTACTGAATATTTAACATTATATTTTTCATTAACAAGTTTGGATTAAAAACTTTTGCAATGTTGCAAGTGCCCTTTGAAGCCAAAGAGGGCCTTTCATTTTTAGATAGTGCTAACATATTCCATCCAGGACACATGCTAACTGATTGAAACCTGATCAGTGTGGGGCATGTGTAAGTACAGCTCCAGCTGTCATCGGTTTTGTTGGTGTTTTATTTTTATTTCATTAACAACAGAATATTGAGTTCAAATTTAGATCTTTATGACAAAGCACTTTCAAAGAATATTAATGTGCACAAAGGTTTTGAATTGAAGGGGGGGGGGGGGGTGGTGTGGTAGAGAGGGGGGGGGGTACTCTGTAGTCAAGGGCACTTGGAAGACTCACTTTCACCATGAACTACTGGTATCTGTCTCTTCAAAGTAGGGAATGTACTAGTATTTCTTTCAAAACATGTTTGTCCCTCCCCTACCAGGAAATGAATTGAATTCCTCTTCATGAATATTCATATACTTTCATCTTTCTCTATGTAGTTGAAATTGTATTTGAGAGGGCTGTAACAATTGAAAGATTGCATTTTTGCTAGTGTAAACGGCACTAAAATTTTAAGCTGAAGCTGTAAAGGAGAGAAATGGAATATATAATTGCCTTTTCTTGTGCACATGAGAGAGATGAATACAAAGAGGGGGGAGAGAGGAAAGGAATTTTTTTTTGGGGGGGGCCACATGAGCAGAAACAGTTCCCCCAAAATATCTGCCATTCACTTATCCAGTGATCAATCTCGTGGGATTTAAAACATCACTTGAATCCATGATTTTCTTGATGTTTTATGAATTCTGAGATCTCATTGAACCTCTTCTTACTTTGATAAAAGAAATATAATTGTACATGTAGTTAATATGAAAAATTGAAATACTTGATGTAAATACTCACCAAAATCAACTCTTCCTAGCAATTTCCTGTATATATTACCATTATCTTGCCAAAACAAAAATGAAAGAAAAAAAAATTGAGGAAGGAAATGTAGAAATGAACAATCATCTTAATCATGCTTGCATAATCAAAATGCATTTTAGTGTTCTTTATAACAACTGGAATAAAAAAACTTAAACCACTACATCTGATAAGATCAGTTGATAAACCATATGATACATGTAGCAAGTTTAAAATATTCTATATTGCGATTTGTTTTTCTCCAGATAATTTAACACGTAATATACATGTTTGTGTATATAATGGGTTTTTTCAAGAAGTTGGGGCACAAATTGTGACATTTCAAGGATAACTCAATACTAATTGTACTATATATGTTTGTAGGCTTTATATTTGTATTGAGACAATACATTTTACTTGAAATTTGGGGCCATTTAGACTAATTTTCCATGAAATTATTATAAAGCAAAACAGTGTATAATGCGGTTTAGAGGACACAGTGTCCGTGTAGCATCAAGATATTAGATTTGGTCCTAAAAGTTCATTTAATGCAATTATACTTACTAAAGCTTGAAACAATACAGAGAGTCTACATTTCTTAAGTCAGCTAAATGCCTCAGATTTCCTATGCATATATTGTATTTTCAAAAGAAAATTAAAAAAATTGTCACTTGTCCATGTGGCGTCACTTTGGTGGACAACGAGTAGTATAGTGACAGTTTTGAAAATTTCTTTTGAAAATAGAACTATATGCAAAGGAAATCTGAGGTATTTAGCTACCTGACTCAACAAGTAAATGTGCATAGTGTATCAAGTGTTGGTCAACCTAATTGCCATAATTTGAATTTTAGGACCAAATGAAAATTTCCCAATGCTACACGAACACCTTGTACCTGTAACAGCATCATTCTATGTTTTGCTCAATAACTTCATAGAAAATTAGTCTAAATGGCCCCAAATTTCCAGTTAAATGAATGCCTTTAATACAAATGTAAAGCCTACAAACAATAAATACATAGTACAATCAGTATTGAGTTATGCGGAAATGACACAATTCATGCCACAATTTCATGGATTTGTGTCAAAGAACTTCATATATTATGATTTTATATTGCAGAAATTTATGTTAGACTGAATTAGTTGCTGGATGGGAACTGGATAAGCTATTACAGCTTAAAAAACATACTGATGAATTCTGCCATGGAATTGTTTCATTGATGCTATTTTCCCTTTATTATTTCAAAATTTTGTAAAATAAGTTATTCTCCCCAAAATACTGCATTTCTCTTGTGCAATAATATCACTCTATTCAGAAGTGCAGAGCGATCTTCAGTACCTAGGAAATGATTTCTTTTGTCTCAAGTAATCTCAATGCATAGGTGAAAAATTCTAAGAAAGAAAAAAAAACATACCTATTCGTTTATATACCAACATAAGGAGCTAGTACATCAATATCAGTGAGTATACAAATAATGAATGTTTATGAGTGCAATGGACAGAATACTTCATGAGGTGAAAGATGAAATGATCCATTCAACGAGGCGTAGCCAAGTTGAATGGATCATTATTTCATCTTTCATTGAATGAAGTATTCTGTCCATTGCACAAATGAAAAAACATTCATTATTTGGTTTATATGACACCTAAATATTGATTTTTTTTTTTCATATGAAATTTATGAATTTCTACGAAAAACATGCTCATGCAGTGTGAGTTTGGTCTGTCGATTGATATGTCATTATAGCATGTGCACTGCCTGTACCTGCAGCTGAGCTGCAGTCTTGGTGCGCGCGAGCAATTGGACAAAATCGTATGGATCCAAAATTTCACGATGAATGGATCCAAAATTGCGCGGTTGATGACGTCATTGCAAAATGGGCTGGATGAACGATATCAAACAGCCAATCAAATCACAAAGATCTATCTAGGTGTCGTATAAATTTGATTATTTTTGAAGATGAACAGGGAATTTAAACCTGAACACAGAAGCAGATCAATCCCTAACTCCAAACAGGCCTTTTTGTAATAACCCTGAAAGTGCTTTCTAATATTAAATCCCTTTCTGGTTCCCATCCAGTGTGTTCTTTATTACAAGTGCAATAGCCATGTTGGACAAACTTGTCAGGGAAGAGTTAGAAATATATAGGATTTATTATAGCTGCATTTGATGCAATAATATACACTAATCTCACCAACATACACTTTGAATTTCAAATTCAAACATTGAATTTGCATTTATTAATTTCCAATAATGATACAAAGTTAGATCTCTACATATTTTTTGTTCTTTCTTCTGATGCCACTCTGGCCACTAAAAGATTAAGATAAGGAAGTGCCATGGTGTAGCGGTTCTGACTCTCGCCTTGTAATCATAGGGTCGTGTGTTCGAATCCCACTATAGCCTAGCGTCCTTTGGCAAGGCGTCAATCCACAATTAGCCACTCTCCACCCAGGTGCTAAATGGGTACCCGGTAGGATGCGATACACTATGTAGTATGCCTAGCAATTGGGTCTTGGAACTCTTGTTGGAATGCATACATGTCCATTGTATGTTGGCATGCAAGGATCCGATGACCGGGGTAATAATATATCTGGAAAGCACTTCGAGACGTCGTTTCGATGTGTTAAGCACTATATAAATGCAGAATATTATTTTTTAAAAAGTCTGGAAAAAAATAGTATGAACATGGTAGATAACTCACAAAATGCCATACCTATGGAAGAATCTCAAACATTCTTTTCTTTAGTCCAAGGTACACCAAATAATCAAGACACATTCCATTGTAGCTTTCTATAGTCAAATTTGTTAGTCTTTCATGATTTTCTTGTTATTCAGGGAATAGTAAAATGAGCTTGAAATCATGCGAGATTGTCATGCCAAATTTGTTAGCACTAGTGGAGGGATTTTAAGAGTTGATCAAAAGAAGAAAATGCTTGATAATTTTCCAATAGCAATATTTTGGAGAAAACTTTGGGCATAATCTGCAATATTATAGTCTAGAAATATATATGATATTTGTATATACTGTGAGATGAAAAATTGTTAGCATTAATATGAAATTAGATGCTATTCTGGCATTTCATTAGAAAAGTTTTTCGCTGATTTTGGTGACACTTGTTAGTCAAAGACCAAATCAATTTGATAGTGAGGTTTATAAGTTTGAGGAAAAGATCCATGAAATATTTAAAATATCTGATCCATTTAGTTTGAATATATTATTCAAATTCTACATGTACCTAAACCCGATATTACAATATGAAATTATCACTTCTTTTAATATAAATGTATATGTTGAAGTTGTCTTCCATAAGTGGTTAACAAACTTAAGTGTCCATACCGCATGGTAAGCATGAAAAGCCCACATTGTTTATATTCAACATAAAACAATACATTTTATGTACATTTACATATTAAATTCCCCTTTATGCACCATATTACCTGTACATCATATTTTGTTGAATGAGAAAGACTGACACATTTGATGAATTCTTTTGGTATTTAATTCTCTTAAATCATTGCCAAACCAAATTAATGTATTTGAAATTGTATTTAAAAAAAAGAGAAGAATGAGAATTACCTATTTATGATTGAAATCACATAAAAATGGTAAGAGAATTATGATAGATTTAATTTATGCATTGTAGAATTTCCCTGGGGATTTAAAAAAGTAATCAAGGTTAACAAATTGTTTTGCTTGCAAAATTTCAAATATCAATCAAATATTTGACATAAATAAATTTGAGGGTTAACTTCAACAATTTGAATTATATTTTAATGTATATACCTTTTCATAGATATATTCTTTGAATTAGACCAGTATATTTTAAGATACATACACTTTCAGTAATCACCTTTAATACTTTAGATATGTACATACACGTACTCAAGTAATTGAATATCCTCCCCCATATCAAAATGAAAGTTTAAAAAGGATGTAATGTTCATAAAATTGCAAACAATTAAGACTTTGGTTTTGCTGAAACATTCAGAAATTTTCTTTCTCCCATACATACTCATTTGATCTTCAAAATACATTGTACTTTGTTTGCAATGTAATTTGTCACTGCAAATTGCTTGAAATCCATTATGATATTAATTATACACATACTTTAATTACAATGGTAAGACTTGTATCAGTGAACCTGCCTTTTGGAACAGTATTTGACTTTGGCAGACAAATGCCAAGCCTACTACATGTATTCAAACATAAACATGTATGGCCATACATGTTTGCTCATTGGAGTTCCTACATGTACAGTATGTTTATGTTGCACTATAATTCATTTGCCAGACAGGAAGCTGTGTGCCTGTGTCAAATATCATATGGCCAGACCATGAATATCTATGCAATGTTTCATAGTTTTGATATCAAAGTCCATATGAACCAGTCATACAATCATAGTTATCGTGAATGTGTTTTCTTTTAATGATACAAAACAAGTGACTTTGATGATCACGGGAGCGTTTCATGAAAGGACTTGTCGGACGTTTTATCCGACAAGTCCCATTTTATCCGACAGTTACCATAGGAAAAGTGCTTATCAGCTAATCAACATCAGGGAAAGATGTCAGATCTGACAACTTGTCGGACAAAAATATTGATGAAACGCTCCCCTGTATGATAGCTTTGCGCCAATTATGCCTGCATGCTTGTACTTAAAATGATCATTTTGCCAGGTGTATGTATCTGGAAAGAAATCCTGCCCAAATAATATTTCATGATGAATTCAAACATGTGATATCAGGTATATTTAAAAAAAAATGTTGTTAACCTTTATCATGTTTTACTGTATTGCATGACAATGATACGTGAATATGTACATGCATACTACATGTATATATCATACATGGAAAATAGTTGACGTCATACACAAATTATTTTACTAACTATATTTTTAGATATGAAATATTTTTGTTTCATTGAAAATCTATTAGTTAGAAAAGTTACAGCACATGGAGTCTAGACGTTAAATTGGGAGTTTTCTTCTTTCTCTCAGTAATTTATCCTATCATACATGTAGTACCCTCGGTAACAATACCATGTATAATTTTAGGAATAGAGTGATAGTAATATTGTGGGGATCTAAAAATGATGTATGACTGGAATCTTCCCTAAGAAGTAGAGAATGTGCATAAAGTTATAGTGTGCGAGCAAGTCTGAATAATAGTGAGTAGGATAAATGGCTGCAAGGGTAATTATATCTTTGAGGGAAGCATCCAAATTATTAAAGGTAAATTATTGTTCTGATTAAAAAACAAACTTTAAAATGGTTAATCATGAATCTACATGTATGTTTAAATGGTGCTATAGTTGTGGTTTCAGAATGAAGATCTTCTTTTTCCACTACTTTCATCCCAAATGATGAAAAAATTGGTGAAAAAAATTATTTTAACACATGTAGGAACTTGATTTAAATACTCATTACATTCAAATTCATTATGTGTGACATATAACAACTTGTATTATTGATTTCCTTGTGGAATATAAATGGCAAAGAGATTCAGACATTTCCTCACACTTACACGTTTTTGCATGTCCGTAATTATGTTATATTTCAAATGGAATAATATATTTTCAGAGAAACACAGTTCTAAATATTTTTGAATAATTTGTTGAATTGTTTGTAAAAGTCTGGGTCAAAATCAGAACCGAAGCAGAATTTTCTCACCTATTAATCTTTTTCTTCTCATTTTATCAATTTTAAGTTCATATTTCTGTGTTTGTAACAGTTTTGTGTGTTGCATGTCTCCCATTCCATATTAATTATTTGTTTTTAATTCTGTTTCTTCATCATTCCTTTCTAATTATTTTATTTTATCATTTTTAAAGCAGCTTGTCTATTCCTTATGTCTTTCAAATATGTTGTTTCTTTCCCACATTTTCAATTTGCTAATTTTCCACTATATTTTTTATCATTTATTCTCTTCCCCTAAATCCCCAGATTTCCTTTCAGCTGAGCTTGCTTCCCTATTGTCTTTCAACCCCAAAATATTTAAACACTACAACCCCTAATATCTTTCCATACAATGCATAAACAGCAGGTGTATATTAAAAAAGAAAATTATTTTCTGTGTTAAAAATTTGTGAGCTCATATACCTATATAGTTTGCTACCTTTATACCTTGCTTTTCAAATATTCTACCCAAAATATGTCAGTATTAAACTGTTTATTTATATGCATATTTGCATTCATATTTAAAAAATTGCTCTGTAGATTTTTTTTTAATTCAAATAATATTTCAACCAAATATGTGGAATACACACTTTACACTATTATAAAATTAAATTTAGATTTTCCTATGGAATTAAAATCTCTAGTATTATTAAACAAATTAATGTATAAGTAAAAATCAAAACTTAGGCTGTATTATGTTTGAAATTCGCTTTTAATAATCTTTATGAAACATGCACACTGTCAAAAGTATTAATACAAATAATATTAAAGGGTCTTTCAACTTTGCCCAACAATGAGCCATGCCATGAATTCTTTAATTTTCATTACTTGAAAACATCCATATGGAATTACTGTGATTTTGTGGAACTTGTGAGACATTTGTATTTTAGTTTGCCCTCTCATGTTCTATATCCTTTTTTTTCTTCAAAATATCAAACCCTCAAGTAAATAGTAAACCAAAGCAAGAATCTTGAAACTTGGCAAAATTACAGGAACTGTGAGAGAAAATAAAATCGAGTCTTGAGAAGCAAATTAGGATCTGCTTTTGACCCAGACTTAATGTATACTTTGTTGTACAACAAATTTGTCATGTGAATGCATTTCTATGATGTTTTCTTTTGAAGTGTGCATGTTATTTTTATAATAAAAATAACTTCCAGAATAAACCAAATAAATTTGAGTAAAGTTGTTTTATTATTCAATCATTTTGTGTTCTTAATTTCTAAAGCATGCTGACTAGATCACATTAAATTGATCGTTTATTTTCATTTTTTTTAAGGTTTAACTCATTTTAAGATTGTTAGTCTTATCATTCTTTATTCATTCACAATCCATTTATTTTCTTTTTCTATTTGGTTTATTTGGATTCTGCATATTCTTGCATGAAAGTTACTCTATCAACACATTTTCTTGATTTCATTTTTTGCACTTTTCTTTCATCCATGCAAGTTCCATTTTTGTTGTAGTTTTGTTCTGAACACCATTGTCCATTCTTTTCATTTCTGTTCTGAATGGACCCAGACTTTGAAGTTTGAACAATATTTTTTTTTAGTATTACTTTTATAAAACCCCCAAAAAACTTTATAGTCATTGAATTTATCATTACTACAATTCTGTCTGATTATACAATACACATGTATGTATAACATTGCAAAAAAAAGATGAGTCAAACTTAACTCCTGTTCTCCCTTGAGTGTGCAATGATATCCCTTTTAAAATTATCATATAATAATAAATGAAAAGTAACTTACATTTAGAACTAGGTATAGGAAAATAAATATTATGGGTATTGACCACTGTTCTGAAATTTTTGGTACTTTGAAATATAAAAGATATTAAAACTAGAAAAAGATTGCTAGTAAAAGTAAATACAATTTTTAATACTTTGCATTTAAAGTAGATAGATCAATGGTAATAGATGTATGTGAATGTTTTCAGAACTCTGCCCCATTATTTAATTGAAATGATTAATTGATACTTGCACACTAGGTTCAAAGACAAAGTCAATGCATGTGTATTTTTCATACTGTATTATTGATTTCTTATGATTTCTTGTGAAAGATTCTTGCATTTTTCAGAAAGGAATTTCATTTTATATGTTAAGGGGGAGGGGGGGGGGGATGGAAGGTAGAGCACGGATGAAGAGTACACAAGAGAAAGTAGAGTCAGAAAACAAGACAAGAAGAATAAAAAAGTTAAAGGAGAATTAAACCTTTGGAACAAGATAGCTTGTGTGAAAACAGAAAAATCGAAGAAACAGATCAACGGAAGTTTGAGAAAAATCGGATCAATAATGAGAAAGTTATGAGCATTCGAATATTGCGATCACTAATGCTATGGAGATCCTCAAATTGGCAATGCGACAAAGATGTGTGAGGTCACTTGTGAACAACTCTCCCCATTACTTAAGTACATATTTCAATTAAATTGCCTTATTTATCACATCTATCAGTAGATCATGTTTTCTTTCTATAGCAGGGCATGTAATACAGATTTCTAAAGAATACATCATGGATTTTTATAAAGACTTTGTATCATCATAAGAAAAAGCAAAAAGAGACATTTTGAGGGTATTTTATAGTCCATCAAAGGGAAAGTTGTTCACATGTGACATCACACATCCTTGTCGCATTGCCAATGGGAGGATCTCTATAGCATTAGTGATTGCAATAATCAAATGCTTATAACTTTCTAATTGTTTGTCCGAATTTTCTCAAACTTTCTTTGTTCTTATTCTTTGATTTTTCTGTTTCGACACAAGCCTACTTGTTCCAAAGGTTTCATTTTCCTGAGATAAAAAAGAGAGAAGGGAGAGAAAAAAGGAAGGAGCGAGAGAGAGACGGTAGAGAGAAAGGGAAGGGGCATTTTTACTACATAATTCATTGCATGATACTGTGTCTAATACCCTTTTTACACAGGCTAAAATTTCCTTAACCCCGTACTATAGGTGGGGCTAAATTGCCATTTAGCTCCACCTATAGTACGGGGTTAAGCTTAGTCCACTTTCTTTTTACACAGCATTTTTGCAAAGTGGGCTAACCCCACCTTTAGTACGGGATTATTTGGCCCTGCAAAAAAGCAGGGTTATCCCAGCAATTGCGGTGCTAAGAGCGATAGTACGGGGTTAAGATCGCTAGTGTAAAACGAAAGTGGGCTAAGCTTAACCCCGTACTATAGGTGGGGCTAAATGGCAATTTAGCCCCACCTATAGTACGGGGTTAAGGAAATTTTAGCATGTGTAAAAAGTGTACGAGTGAAGTACTTGTACTACGAATGATCAACAAAAACCACTAGTCCGGGGTTAGCGAGTTTCGTGTGTGAAAAGCAAGCATTCCTTATCCGGGTTTAGCAATAACAATTTGGCATGTGTGAAAAGGAAAAAAAATAGTACGGGGTTAAGGATAGTACGGGGTTAGCGATAGTCCGGGGCTAAGAAAATCCTGTGTAAAAAGGGTATGAATAAAGGAAAATTGAGCCATATCAAAAGTAACTCAGTGTATGAATATGATATCGGGGGGGGGGGATGTTTCACAAAGATTTACTTGTGACTTACAGTTGAACTTAAATTTCAGTGGTGGGCGGTATATAATTCATCATTGCATTGGTCAAATCATGTGCAGGGGACACGCACTCCCTCTGGATACTACTTTACCAAAAGACAGATTTTTGGGCTAGAAATCCAGAAGCATTGTTTCGTTAATCCTCAATTCATGAAGGACAAGACGATTGGGATGTCACTCTGAATTTCTGAGAGATGCGATGCACTTTTGAATCTACATGTAAATATAAAGGCGCCTTGCTTCTGTAGCAGTGACTTTTCTGTATTCCTCTTTGTTTTGTCTGGTGAATGTAAGCATTAGCAATGATTTGGGAGATTCTTTCAACTCTGAACTTAAATGAGGTGCATTTTGTTACCCATGATGTTAATTCACCCCCCTGAATCAATACTGCTACTTTTGAGACAAAAGTAGGAGCAAACTCCCCCAAAAAACAAAAAAGGGGGGGGGGGGTGTGGTTATGATGATAAAGTGAGATAAATTTTCTCATGGAGAAATGCCCTTGCACAAAGGAGAGGGATTCAGACAGAGTAAAATTTCATTCTAAAGGATTGGTTTTATCCCCATGAGCAGATAGAATGGTGTTTACTTTATGGACCATTTCAGGGTAAAAATCAGATTTTTTCAGGGATATTTTCTGTCCACATGGGAAAGTCGAATGATGTTTCTTTATGCAACCATTAATATCCCTTAAAATCCCACAGCTGGAGGAGATGAAGGGTGAGTTTGAATCCCGTATCCAAGGCATGAAGGAGGAGCTTGAGGAGGAGAGGAAGAAGCAGTTGGGAACGGTCAAATCCATTCATGAGAGAGTGATGGAACAGGATCAAGCAGAACATGTACAGACTTTACAGGTGAGAAGGGGAAAGTATTGGCAAGGCAAATTCTACCGACTTGGGGCCCTGTAACACAAAGGTCAACAAATTTTAAATCGCTAACTGAACTTGCCTATCAAGATAATTGTTGCATGAACATTTTGCTCAGTTGACTGACAAGGAACCAATCAGAATTGGTCTTTCAAATAAGCATTTAATTGCTAATCTTTGTGTTAAGGGGCCCAGGTATATCTGCAAAGTGCTTGGACACATCTTCCCGGGCCCTGTAACTTAGAACTCAACAATTGATCTTCGGACCCATTTTATGACTAATTGCAATGGCTGTTGTGTGCAATTAATCATACTTGTTCCACAGTCAATTTTCCAGGGCCCTGGGCGCCGTAACACAAAAGTTAGCGATTAATCGCTAAATGAAATGACCAATCAAGATTCTCGTTGCATGCGCATTTTGCTAAGTAGACTGACTATGACCCAATCACTGTTGCTCTTTGAAAGTAGCGATCAATCGCTAACCTTCTTGTTACGGGACCTTGGTCTGTTTTAGTGCTACATAAAGGCAGATTATTATTTCATTTTTGTTTTTGATTTATGGTATATATTTTTCAATTCTGAAAATGTATTATGAGCACTTGAGGACGAGAAGGGAGTAATAAGAGGAAAAGAATAGAGCAAGAAGTGACTGAGGGTATTGATGTTATGTGGAATAGAAATAGAAAGATTAAGAAGAATATTTGGAATGGGGGAATAAAGGAGGAGTGGAGGGCACGAGGATGGAGGAAGTACAAGACAGATGAGAAGACAGGAAGAACAAAAAGAGGAAGAAGAGAAGGGGATAGGGAGAAAAGGAAGAGAGAGGGAGGATAATGAAAGGGAGAAGAATCTACCTCATAGACCCTTCAAGACGTAAGAATATAAGAGTCAAATCGATTCCTCAATGAAAACATCTATTCTTATTTTCATTCCTTTCATTTATTCTTCCTTGTTACTCTTTTAGGAATTGAAGGACCAACATGAATGGGAGATGGAGGCTCTGAAAGGTGAATTAGATCTGAAACAGAGAGAGATATTTGAGGAAATGAAAGCAAAGATTGAAGAAAATCACCAGAAAGAGATTGAAAAGATCAGACAACACTGTGAGGTAAGTAAGCAAGATTGTAGTCCCATGCACCACGATTTTTGTTGTGCGTCTCACTTGTTATAGAAGCCAGCAAAGATGAATTGATTTTGATAGGAAGAATTGTATTTGTGAAAATGAAAGCCAAGATCAAGAATGATTATTAGTAACAGATGAAATCAGCAATGCAACGTAAGAATTCACAAGATTTTTAATAGTCCCACGCACAAGTTTTCAGGCTATTTAGGCACACTCTCATTTTTGAAAACCTGAAATATAATCACCAAAACAGAAAAATTGACAAAAATTATATATGTAATCTTTATTTAAATCAATGCAATGAACACTGAACAAAGAAGCATGCACAAAACCCAGGTCTGTATTATACAGATTGTAGTATATATTATAACTAACACAGCTAATGCCATTGGCAGGGTATGTCAGATAGGAGAGCATAAACAATAGGAAGGTAAACAAACAAATAATAATTCAACAAGTTTAGAAAAAAGACATCACAATAACAACATAGTAAATGATGGATTTTTAATGATATCCAAATACAATATGTTTGGTTGAGAACTTAAGGAAGATTTAACAAGACAGGAAACTAGACTCTTTTATAGTGAAGTATTTATATTAACAATATCTATATCTTTCTTAGACCAAATCTCAAACAGAAGTGGAAGCCATCAAGTCCAGTTTGGAACAAGTGTACATGAGCCAGATGGAGACCTTGAGAGCCGAGATGACCCACGAGAAGGCCCAGGCCATGAATGACCTTCGCCAAGCCCTCATGTTGGCTAATGAGGAAGCATTGAGAAGGACAGAGGAAAGCTGGGTTGCCAAACTGGAGGAGGAGCGGAAAGACCTAGCCCAAAGAACTGGTAAGAGATTATGATTATATTGATTCATTTTGAAATCAGTGCTGTCTGATGGTGATGATGCTGCTGCTGCCGATGATGATGGTGAAGATTATACAGATGATGATGATGATATGGATGATAATGATGTTGATGATGAAACCTATGGTGATGATGATGACATTTGATCATAATTTTTTTTTACTGATATTAAGTATAATAATGAGGTTAATAATAATACTAAAAAAATAATGGATTATGGCTCCATCAAGAACATTAAAGTGTGCACTGTTTATTATTATTCCACGATTTGATTTAGCTACAGCTTCCATTTTCATAGCATCCTTGTTAAAAGCTTGTCAGTAACTGCTCATCTTTGATATACAGAAGAATTCTATTTTTTTGCAATTTCATCATCATGCATTTTTATTCCTGCTTTGAAATGTTTATTTTTGTTTTAAAGTCGATTTGATTAGATATTATATGATATTTGTGTTTTTTTTTTGGGGGGGGATGTCTATGTTCGTATGTTGAATTTCTTGATAGATTGGTTTCTCTAACCTTTTACCTTCAATTTGAACTAAATTTTCTATACCTGTGGTTCGCTTTTGTGTTTGATGATTAATTTCATGCATGGATGTGTCAATTTGCTTGTTTCGAGATTATCGAATGGTGTAAAGTTTCTATTTCAAAGCCAAATGAAAAGTGAAACATGCCAAATCATAAAGCTTTTCAGTGTGCTGAAAAACAACCAGTATGCCTATTTCCTCATATGTGAATATTAAAATAAGTTCACTAAATTATTATTTTTTTCACCACATTTATGTGTTAATGAGATTTAGGAAATAAAAACACAATATAAGAATCCTGTCCAAATAGGATTCCCAGATCTTTGTGATAAAATCAAGTAATGCACAGCAATATAAACTGCATTCCTGGGTTATGTCTCATAAAGATTGGCTGCTGTGTTACCGTGATTGCCGGTATGAGTTTTCTGGGAAATGGGCCCCCTTATTGTTTATACATGTATATTTTACCAAGAGCTATAAAAGTCAATTTGATTTATTGTCATAGTCGCACTGGTGAAACCAAATCCAAACCAACCAATGCTTCTTGTATTTTCTTTGGAGTTGATTCGGTTTGTATGACTGTAACATTAGGTGGCAGCGGTGGGATAAGAAATGTTCTAGGAGTGTATTGATTGATACAGACACAGATCTTTAACACTGGCAAACAAATTTTAAGTTTACAGCCTTGCACTCTAATAATAATGGGGTGTTCCAGAAGCTAAGTTGCAAATTGCAGTCGGAAAGCTTGCCATAATTATCATTCAAGTTGATAGAAATTTTTAAAAGCATCTTTTTTTATTTGATCATCTCCAACCGAGGAAAGTTTTCTGCAATTATTTATGAGCTACAATTTTAATTGTAGAATGTAAATTTTAAATGTAGAATCTAAATTTTAGAGTGTAGAATTTGGTTATAATCTCTGTCTCCACTCTCTAGAAACCGAATGAATATTTTGCAATTTTAAAATCAATTGCCAAAATAAACTTCTTTAACCTTCAACTTCATTACCAATTGACTGAGAAGGAAAGTTTCAAGTTTTCAACTGAAACTTTTATCTTATTTTGCCTCTTCAGTGGCATAAACCAGGGACCTGTAAATATACTCTGAGGTTAAAATATACTGACAATAGAGGGATTCTAAGCCCCTCATATTGAATAGAACGACCCAAACATAACTGACCACCAATCAATAAGACCTTGAGTCATCCTTCCCACCAATGCTCATTAGTATAAAAAGGGCTATTCTATTGTTCCACTCAGGTGGGGATGCAACAGCATTGAGTGTGGTTGGAGGGACAGTAGAGTGAGCTATTTTTTTTTCACGGTGGAGTAATCCTGGATGGCAGTTGGCGCGTGGCGCCATTCTCTATTGGCTAATTCTATGAGAATGAATGGCAGCTGCTCTGGGTGTGTGTGTCTCTTGTTCGCTCTCTGTATGTAACAGGTTACGTTATGGGAGTGTGTGTGTGTGTAAAGTTAAGAGTATGTGTATACACACATGCTACCATCAACAATGGACTTTGAACCCCTATCAATCAACATGCCAAAACCACTCTCATTTCATCCGCTATATCTTCCCGGGCTCAGTCCCACTTACCAAATATCACGTTAGATTTTTAATTGCTATCAGAGCTGTTAAGACGTGATATTTTTGCCAAGGGATATAAGAATGGTTGCCTTTCGACTTCTGGGGGCCTGATCGTTTTTATATCTTGATCTTGGCAACGTAGATGTGAGGATCATGATTTAAGTCAGTAAATCGTAAAGTTTGCCTGGACATCTGCCATCCAAGCTGGATATTATTGATTTCAAAATAATCTGGAATTTCATAGCTGCATGCATGATGTAGCCAGTCATAAAAGGCTTTCACAGTGAGTATTAATCCCTCGAATTTCTGACATGAGTGCATGCATATGATGTCCTTTCAAATATATTTCAGCATTTCCGCTTGTACCTTATATGCGTTCAGGTACATGTATGAACCACAGATTAATTGGATGCCTACTTTAGTTACAGGTTTTGAAATATTGTTGTCGTTTATTCATTGCAAACATATTTTAAAGAGAAATTTCTTTACAATTACAAGAGATTATTTTCCATACCGGTACCAATTTCATGAACGATCAATGAATAATCACCAGTGCTACATTCTTCTCGACTATTTTAATAACAATGCACAGAAAAGTATTCAAGTACATGGACTAGGAACAAGGAAATATTATCTTACAGTAGTCTATGATGTGGAAATTTCTACCTTTTGGGAATTATAGGAACCCAATAGAAATGTGTTCCAATTCTCAGAGTTGTCTAATTCTGATTTTTTTATCTGAATGTACATTTGTACGAGTAGTCACAGGTATATTGGATCAAATGAAAGAAAAGAGACAGGTCTACTTTAAATACAATAGTGGAATTTTTAGAAAATTATTATAGAAAGAAATCTTTATTTTAGTCAGGATCTGATATGTCTGAAATTATTACAGGTGTATTTTTTACATTTCATAAATCACTTTAAGGAGCATTGAATATATTAAGAATTTTAACCATAATACTGATTTATCATTAAAAATTTGAAAATGCCATTAAATTAAAAAATAACATTGTAAAGATAGGGCACTATACCTGTATATTCTCAATGGTACAGTATGTAGAAAAATTATATATCATTTACTGGCCTTGAAGGGAACATCAAATATATTGCCCGCAATAATAGAATCATATTGGTCGGAGTCTTTAGACGAGAGCAATATGGTTCTTTTAATATGTTCTTGAAGCCAGTCAGTGTTTTTATTGTTATCCATATCAGACATCTAGAGCAAAAATCATAAGACTTGAGATATTTTATCTTGTAAAAAATGGGAATCTGTTTTGTCATGTTGAGTGGACTGGGCCTTGATTTTTACCTATTGTGATGTAATTGAAATGTATCCAGCATTGCCCATCTTGATTAACATTATGACGTATACTGTTGCTGCGCAGTTCAATCGTACGTATATATAAGGACGCGTAGAATGCCTGATTGTTAGCTCTGCCTCAGATGGTTCTGACAGTAAGCCTCGTGATACCTTGGATGTTGTCTCGTAAAACCTTGCGATGACCCTTGGCACCACCCTTTCCGTGACCCTGTCCTCTTCTGCAAACTGACATCTTGATAAAGTACCTACTATAGATGTAGTGGGTATTTTTTGGGGGAGATTACCGGTAATTTGCTTTCACATTGCCAATATTACCTGGTACATGTATTTTCTGATCGGGGTAAATTTCCCAATCAGAAAATACATGGAACTGACGAACTACGAGTTGGTTGAAACCACCTAGAGAAAATGAAAGGAGGTAAAATGAGATTGAAAAAGAGAAAGTCAAATAGCAATAAAAATTATCATTTAAACTAGAATAGGATTATACATGTATACTGACATGGCCTTTATAATACAAACCACATCTATATGGAAAGTGAGAGAAATAATAATTATTGGTTGACCGCGATAGCGTTGAAAATATAACGGTTCCCAAAGTTTTGCATTATTCAAAGCTTGCATGCTCTGTATGTACATGTACTTCATACTGCACTTTCTTTATATTTACTGGGAGTTGTTAAGTGCTATTTCTCCTACTGAATAGGAAAATGATTTAATTAGCATTTTTCAAGCAGTGTGTTTCAAAATGAATTGAATTGTGTAAATTGTATTTTGGAATGAACATGAAATAATGAAACGGATAATCTAAAAACTTCAAACTGTTTAATATACATACAGTAGCCTGTATACTTGTTTGAATCATATTAAGAAAGTGCAACGTTTAATAGTGTTGATTTCATGTAGGCCTACAGTGTAATTCATTCTGGGCGAAAGTCTTTTTTCTGATGGAAACACCATTTTGGCTCAAACAAAAACAACAGTACATACAGTAGGCCTACCATTGAAGGAAAAGTAACTTTGCAATCAATGATGTAAAATTTCAAGAAAACATTTCAAGTCAAAATTATAAAAATAATTTTTTTACTTGGTTTCATTGCATATTAAAATGGCAACTTTGCCATTCTGGTATGTACATGTACAACAATGATGCCACATACATGATCAGTATCCTATCCACTCATATCTGATGCAATAGATCACTGGTCCCTCTTGCAATACAAGTATTGTAACTTTACAAATACAGGTACCATTGAATGGTAACTTTAAGATATCTGTGATTTTGAGTAACTTTTAGCATTGTTAATATGGTAATTACGGTACACAAAATCACCATTGGAAGGCAGACAGTAGTAAATATCCATTATTCAACAGATCTGGGTCCCTTATTAAACACCAAGGTTAATGATCATATGCTTGATTTTCATGATTGATTGTACATTGTAGTCAATGCAATCAATCGTAAAGATACTTTATGATGGTTGCTAAGCTTTGTGTTACAGGCCCTGATCACCATGTTTCTATTTCAGTGAATACTGTACTGTCTGTACATTGTATATTGGTATTGGATTTGCATGCCTAGTAATTTCTGCATCGAAATACACTGTGTAAATTATTCCTCTCCATGTAGAATGTACTGTAGGAAGCGCTTCTTTGAAGCACTTGAACATGCTCTAGAAAGGATGCAAACTTGAACAGAAACCACTTCAATATTCTAATTTGTAAAGCGTTCATTCCGATATACACCAAAAGGCCATCTACACTGTAGGTTTATCATGTACATGTAGGCACAGGCCATCGTTCAACCACAATTGCAAGTGTGTAGTTCAACCACAATCACATATTGTCTGCTCTTTTCATCAAACGGATGAATATTTTATTATTTTTAAAAGAATTAATAAGTGTATACACGCATCCACAGTGCTAATTGCTTGTTTGAATTAATACTATTTCCTTGTTCTGTCTATAGATGTTCATGTGCATGATCAAAAGTACATGGAGCAAAATGCTCTCACATTCACAGATCAGGGGCAGGATTCATACAACTTTACATAACAAATTTGTAAAATAACGGCTTAAATCTACTGGAATCATTTCATTTGATTGGCTGATTGTAAACTTGTTGTACCATACATGTACCATAACAAGTCTTTATAGTGAAATGGGATTCAGGCCTGCTGTACATTCACAGTGTTTTAAATTAGCGGTGTTTGACATCTCTTGGTTTCAAGGTACATGTAGTCTGAAATACATGTAATGTTGATTTTTTTTCTTCATTTGGGCAATAGCTGATTTTTTTTGGCTGTTCCTTTTCAAAGGCTTATTTTTGTGCAACAAGTAGTATATTTATTTACATAGCAGCTGTACATGCAAAGTAGAGTAAGTTTGAATATGATCTGAATTCTGACAGTCTCTAGAGGTTGCACGAGCCTATTTACAGCAGGAAGACAAAAGATATTCATTGGAGCAAACCCATTCCCCAAATTTTTAATTTGATATAGCTTATGACAAAAGTGTATGAATATGATTGGCCATCTAACACTGATTTCAGGGAGGGTAACTATTGAACTTCCTTTCCCTAATTGAGAAGAAATATCAATGACTTTGGAACTATTTTGACTGGCAGAATAATTGAATTGAGCTGGTCGAGATATACCCTTTTCTAGTCAGGTATTGAATGTCAGATATATATCCTTAACCTCGAATTTCATCCTTTTTTTAATGATTTTTTCAAATTGCCATTGTAAGATTTGATTCTATGGGAAATGTAAACTCTTGATGTATTTTTCATGGGAAATATGCATGTTTTTGAATAGTGAAAATCTGAGCTGAATATTGGGAAATGATTTCAATTTTCTTATGAACTTCAGATTCTTGTAATGGCCATTTCAATTTTCTTGCTAGATTGGGTTGTTTTTCAAAACTTAGGTTTACTTTATTCATCTGAATTATAGATTTGAGACACCAAAATAAAGTTATTAATGGAAATATTTGCTATCTTGGTGAAAATGTTTAATAGCAAATGTCTGGAAACGATACATGAAACATAATTTGTTAATGGAATTTTCTCCTGGGGAGAAAACAAGTACTGTTAATTCAATTTCAAAATAGTTACCTTGAATATATTCCATTCAATTTCACTGTCTGTTTCAGGGGTTTAAATAATAGATGTATGATTTATGAGGCTACCCATATCCATATTTTCATGTTGTCTTGACTTGAATTTAAAAGGAAATGTTCAAAATTTACAATTAGAATTCCCTTAAATTTTCTGTTATGAAAAGCATCATAGAGAGAAGGCTTGCAAGTTTGTGAATAAGGTACTATATAACATCCAGGCCAAATACAGACATTATTGATAGTTTTATGGAGATCATCACGAATCTGATTTCATTTATTCCCAGGGCAGTTGCATGAAATTAAAGAAACGATAACCATGTTTACCCAAACTCTTCTTATCATAACAAACTCCCCCCTTCTCGATATTGGTGAGATGAATTCACTGGCAGCCCACTCATGTAAACACTCGTACCTCACCTCGCATCTCTTACAGCATGAATTACAGGTTGCCCTGGCAACTGTTACCAGGCAACCCTCATGCGTGTCTTCCTCCTCCTTGAGTCGCGAGAGCCACGCTGCTCCTTTTGACCGTGTACACTTGGACGTGCTTGGTGGGATGCGCTCTGTTTGTCATCCATGGGTTGGCCTTTATCGTTTGGTTTATGGGAGAAGAGAATGGAGGGGATTTTCTGATTTGGGTGTGAAAGAGAGAGATTGGGGAAGGGGAAGGGGTAGATTGAAAATGATTTAAGATGAGAGAGAGAGAGATAGAGGGAAAGAGTATAAAAAGAGAGAAACCTAGGATGAAAATGTGAAAAATATGAAAAAAAGAGAGAAAATTAATGCGTGTAAGAGAAGAGGCAGAGGCAAAGAGGAGGAGAGAGATGCATGCAGAGACAGGGGTTGGGTATGAGGGAGAAAAGAGCTCAATGGCTTGTAATAATAGAAAGAACGGAAGATATTGGATGAGAGATGAAAGTAAAGAGGAAAATATGGAGACAAATTTGGAGAGAGAATGAGTGATGGAAGCCATTGGAAAGATGGAAGATGGAAACAAATAAAATGTATTGAGGTGGGAGTGGTAGAGAATTAGAAGATGATGCCATGCATATTTTATATGTACATTGGCAGATGTTATATTGACAGTCATTGTCTGCTGCTATCGTTGAGGAAGCCCTAGAATCTATGTCTCGTGTGTGTGTGTGTGTGTGGAGAGAAGTAGAATGAGGCAGGACACAACTCTTACACAGTAATAAGAGATAAAAATATGAAGGTCAACAAAAGAAGCCAAGCATATCTTATGAAAGGGGGGGGGGGGCTGTCGAATGTACATGTAGCCTATTGCTGTACTGCGTGGCCAAATTTCCAAACGTATCCCCTAAACAAGTTTTTCTCTGTTTGCAAAAAAAAACCCTAAGGGCAATTCCACAGGTTGGTGGACATGAGCTTAAAAATTCAAATTCAATATTTTCTTGAATTTTTTAATACTTTAAGTCCTTCATACATGATAGTTTCAGGAACAAGAAATAAAAAGTTTATTTTCATATGTATACTTTGGAAAAAAATGGTCAAAAGTTGTGCTTCCATTGTGTACCAAAATACAAGAAAAATAGTGAAAAATGAAATATGCCTTATTACCATTTTGTTGTTGCAACAACATACCACTTTATATATTTCTGAAGTTTAGAAGAGTCAAATTACTTAAAATACACAACCGTTTTTCAAGTAAATTTGTAGTACTCATTCAAAAATAAATATTGCAACTTGTTCAGGTGATGTAACGTGAGTAACCGAAAAAACTGACTTTGTTTTCTGAGAGAAAAATTCTTCACAGTTAATTGGTGGGATTTTAAATTCTCTTCCTTCAAACAATCTTTGACACACTGATGACTATCAAAATCATTAAAAAGTACAATTTTTTTATAAAATTGATGAAGAAAAACTGTAACGTGAGTAACTTTGTAACGTGAGTAACCATCTTGTAATGTGAGTAACCAGTAAAAATTATTCAGTTCGGTAACATTTTCTGTGGGATGTCAAGTTTTAAGTCTCATGGTTAGTTGTGAAGTTATTTTTGATTATTTAAAAGCAAAATGAGGGTACATCTCTTTGATGCGATTCTTCGTTCATCAAAATATCAGTGGTCATACAATCACACAAAAAAATTGAATATTAGTAGAAGTATTCACAATGCGAGAGTGCATTACTAAGACTTGGTTTTGATTAACCAAACTTTAAAGAGTGTTTGAACAACACATTGAATGCCCTTACCTGTAACCCTACCTGTAACCCTATCTAGGCCGGGGTATTTTGGGAGTTGATATGGCCCGGGGGGTGGGGGGGGGGGGGGCTCCCAGGCCCCCCTTGAGATCTCGGCCATTGGCCGCACGATCACGCCGAAAATTTGCATGCAGGTTGTCTTGGACATAATCTACAATACTATACAGCAATTTATTTCATGCAAATTGGTATTAAGCGTTATGCTAATTTATGCATAATTAGTAAGCGAAATCATACTTTTCCCTCCTACTCCCTAATAAAGCTCCAATTGTTCCAATTTTTGGTATAAAATCTCTTTTAGATGTTCCTAGCAATGAATTTTACACAAATTATTGAATTTTTAATGACACGTGTGTTGTTAACCATACATGGACAAAATGTAACGTGAGTAACCGTAACGTGAGTAACCATATTATCTGCACCCCAAGTAGAAACCATGTGTTCTTTATTTTTTTAATTATATACAAAGTTTGTGTCCCTAATATACTTCTTTGAAATGGATATAATCAACTTTCATAAAAGCCTTGTATGAGGAGACTTTTCACTTATGTTGACTTTTCATTTTATGCATGTCCAAATCATGTAACGTGAGTAACCGACACATTCCAAAGATTTGCCAGGAGCATAATAGAATTTCCCAAGTTTTGTTTTTATACGAAGGACAGTCAGACTGTGTACTTTGTTGTGATAAGGAGATGTTTAGTTCCTATCACTAATAATGGAGTTACAGCTCCAAGTATGAGTCAAGGTGTCTCCAAATGTAACGTGAGTAACCGTGGAATAGCCCCTAAACAGTTTTTCGCAGGCCTTAACACCGGGTACATATTTTGGCCCCTAAACAAGTTGTTGCCAGAATATGACACCGGGGAAAAAGCTTGGGAAAAGAAAATACCCTAAAAACGTTTGACCCTGCGATTGACCATTGACCAGTCTTTCAAAACTACAATGTACCCCTCTTTTGAAAATCTGTGTTGTAGATAACCTTTACAATTGCATGCATGGCCTACATCCAAAACTGAAAAACGCCCCTTTAAATGCGTTTTTGGGGTCACGCTTGTGTGCAGAAATATATCTGACTGGTCCCCCCAGGGAAACCTCTCATTTGAGGATTTAGGGTGTGTTCAATGTTGATTTCAATATTTAAACAGAAACATGAATCATGATTGAAAACATGAATACAGAACATAGATTTAATGAGAAACAAAGGGGGTGTTCAATGTCCTCCATTCCCAGTTGTAACTTAAGTAAACATCTTTCAAATCATGGTTCGGAGGAAAATTTACATGATAAAGATCCGTTTTTAAATGCGTTCAGCTTAGATTTGAGGACCGTCAGCATCGCCAATATGACATTGAACACAATTGAGTATTGAAACTTCTTTAAAGTTGCTCTCGCAGTGGAAGCCTGCACTGGCAGGTGGCAGAATTGACCTTCCTTGTGATGGGTCAACTGCGCACTAATGCTGCGCCAACGAAAGTGGGAAATTTAAAGACTCGACAAATAATCAGCTTCATACACATGTATTGTCAACACTGAATAGGGCACCGCTGATCATGTTTGTGTTCTGTGTTTTGTAATTGAGTTTTCAATCATGATTCGGTTGCTGTTTGAATTTGAAAAGTCAACATTGAACACAACCTTAGATTACCATATATATGTAAAAAAAAACATATGCATTTTGACAACCCTAGATCTATTTTCTCAGGGTTGTTGCAATTTAATTGAAAAAAAGACAGATCTTATACCTTACACTAATTTTCTTGCTTGCTACGATATTTAAGAGAAATAAATGAGGAACTCTGTGGAGAAAGAAAGTTAGAAGGAAAAAAGAAGAGAGAGAGATGGAAGGGGGGGGGGGAACATGAGATCACAATGACAATCCCATGGTGCCTAAAATGTAAGTCAATTATTGTATTGTTCCAGAAATCATTTAGGCATGCACAAATGCTCTCTGGATGCAGAGAAACAAAGGACCTAAAGTTCAAACAAATGCCATGTGAAAACTCAAAGCTTTGAATCAATAACAATGCTCTGTGGTTATTGATTCTGATTTAACCTTGTATACTGTAGGTTTGTTGATATCCAGGTAGACACTTGACTTTATACCATGACCATAGCACTACAGTATAGCAGTGAGTAGGCTTGCAGTGCACTTTGACAGAAATGCTTTAATATTGTTTTATGGTTTCAGGTATGTGTTTGTGAGTGAATGCACTTGAAGAGCAGAGTAGAAAAGTCACATTTTAATTTTTATAATCATACCACTATCGATTGATGTTTGTGGGGTGCTTGACTGAATTACACTTTAAAATATAATTTTGTATTCGTGAAGAAAGATTACGGGATACTGATATTGTTGATAGTGCGTTGAACGCATCTGGGTATACGTGCACTGTCGGAGAACCATTAAAAATGTAAGGCCTATGTGTATGCCCTAGCATGATTACAACATTTGCATTTCACTTGATAATTGATTTCTACTGGTCTGTAAAAATGATGTGTGGTTTCAGCTACCGTTGAGAAAAACAAAATTTGGCGATAGACAAGTAGATATAGTGTGGTCATATGGTTTGGAAAATGCAATTATTTTGGAAAGATAAACATAAATTTTACAGTGCATACATTTTCTACATTATTACATTTCAAAAGCCCATTTTAGCTTTGTGAAATGTCAATCATTTAACATTTTGTTTCTTACATGTACATTCCAATCTTTGAGCTTTAACTCAACAGTGTAGTAGCCGGGAGTGTATTTTTGGTTACTCTTCGTAATTCCGAAGGTTCGTAATTCCGAAACACGTGAATTGCCTATACCTTGATGTTTGTTAATCCGAAAATGTAAAAGGGTTCGTTAATCCGAACATTTGTGGCGTTATTCCGAAGGTTTGAAAACGTAAAAGGGTTCAATGTTCCGAAGGTTCGTTAATCCGAAAATGAAATAGGGTTCGTTGTTCCGAAGGTTCGTTGATCCGAAAACAAAATAAGGTTCATTAATCATTTCGTTTTCGGACTAACGAACCTTCGGAATTATGAACCTCATTTCGTTTTCGGATTAAGAAACCTTCGGAATTACGAACCTCATTTCGTTTTTGGACTAACGAGCCTTCGGAATTACGAACCTCATTTCGTTTTCGGACTAATGAACCTTCAGAATTATGAACCTTACAGTGTAGGAAATATGAACCTTCGGAATATCCGAACCTTCGGAATTACGAATGTTTTTATGGATTAATGCCCTCTCTGTATACATCTTTTTGTTTGAAAAGGGCCCTTTAAGTACATGCACAGTGTACATGTAGTTTTTGATTTACATTTAGGAATTGGAGATCATATCCTGACATTTTCAGCCTATTTCATTTTTGAGGAGTTTTATGTAAAAAAAATACATGGATTGGGCATCTGATCAAAACAAGAAGAGTGATATTTCATAACCTATTTTTTTATGCAATGAACTCTTTGGTAACAATTGAATACCTACAATGTGTTTTTCCCCCTTGGAGTGGTTTCATCTTGTATGATTTCAGCATCAGAGAATTGTTTGTCTTTTACATGGTCTATTAAGCCGTTTGCATAACAAGGATTCAGGGTTGTACATGTATCTTACATTTGATTCACAACAATATAAGACGTCGCGTATGACTCTTTTTCATCTCTGCGAAACTTGCTATATGTAGGTTGGATATAGAATGTTCAAGATCTAGTCAATTTTATATTTTGTTATCAGAGGAAACTGAAGATATTCATTTTTGATCCTGGATATTTATAAAATAGTAAGTTTAAGTAGCCATGTTTTGTATTTGGATGTTTTTTTTTAAATGTTTCATTTCCTGTCCAGGTTTCTTTGGTGTCATTAGACTGTACATTATTATCTCTGTATTTAGTGAATCCTATGTTATCACTGGATAACTTTAACCCGCACGGCCCTTTTTTCATTCAAGAGGATGAACAACATTTTTCTTCAATATTGTTTTTAATTTGATGCAGTTTGAAGAAGCCAAACTAATGTGATACGAAGCATTGTCTCATTTGTCTGCAGAAAGTGATACTGTACATTTGTTTTATTAAGAAGCTTCTACACTCCCCACTCCCTGGGGAGTCTTTCAGCCTGTCATGTGAGATGCCTACACGTACAACTCATGTCAGACTAACACATATTATATTCATTAATATCCAGGATAAAGAATACTACATAAATATTAGCAACTTGCCAAAGGTTGCTAGTGCTGCAGAAGGTTCTACATGTAGGTCCTGGACCCCATAGCATGCAGTGAATTGATTTGATCATGGGACTGACTTCTGGTATTTAGTGCATTATCAATCCTAGATTAAATCAGCAAAATAATCAATCACCAAGCTTCTTATTACCTGGCCCAGGACTGTGTGGCTCAAAGTCTAGGGAATTCTCCACTGATCCAAAGTACTTCTTACAAGATGTAGTGTAATTTCAGTCTTCTTATATTTTGGTTTCTTTGTTTCAGATGAAGCGGAACAGAACACCCAGGAGCTGATATCACAGCTACAGAGACGACTGAGTCTTGAACACAAGCAAGTCGTCCAGGTAAGTTTCAACAAGCAAACACATTCCAAAAATCAATCGCAACTTGATTTTTAACCAGTCCGAAGCACATATTTGTGCATTGCATTTGATTTCTTGAATTTCATTCATCGCAACTGTTGGTGCAATGGGCCCTTGCTCTTTTTTAGGAAACATTCTGAGGTGATGAAGTAGAACTTTGTAACCTGTTTGAAATTGGCTGATTATTTTCTAGTAGTTACACATTTTCTGTAGACACCAGCCCAACATAAAATGTTATTTTTGATCAGTAATAATTGGTCATAATAAAGTGTTATGACCTGATGTAGTTTTGAGATGAGGACGATTCATCATGAAAATCCATATCACTATTTTATTAAACAAATAATGCACCCCATTTTAATTGCACTTTGATACAATGTATCCCCACTCACATTACATTTAAAATTTTTAGGTCACCCATGCTCCTGCAATTTAATTGGTTTATATCTAAAAAAAAATTGTAAGCTTTTTAGGGTTACTTTTATTAGAATTCCATTTTCAGTAATCATAATTGGAATGAAAATCATTGTATTTTCTCAAGAGCCCCTCAAATATCTATTGGGTTTAGATATGACATGTAATTTGAATCTGAACAGAATTATGATAGGTGGGCCATATACAGGAAAGTATAAGTTTTGTTGTTATGTATTTTTTTTTTTCAGACTCTTGCCGAACAGTGGGACCAGGAGGCCGTGGAGCGCCTGGAGACAGTCCGAGCTGAGATGGAGGCCAAATACACCCAGGAGCTGGAAGAGGAGAAGAAGGAGTCGGAGCAGAGGAGAGAAGAGGACATAGAGCGAACCAAGGGACATGTGGAGGAGGAGTACAAGTCTGAGGTGGAGCTCCTCCTCAAGGAGCGGGAGATGTTGGTGGAGCATGCGGAAGGTAGGAATTCCATCTCCTTGACTTTTAGTATTCTAATTCACCCGGACTGATTAACATGAATGTTTGCTATCAAAAGTTAAATGGCACCGGTCAATCAGGGGCCTGTCTTACAAAGAGTTGCATTTGATTGGATCAATTGCAACTATGGACGGCCAGCAATGTCAAAATATAAAATGCATGTTTGTTCAAAAAAATTTCTAGATATGAATGTATATCCATAAAGTAATTGATTTCTTGATTTTTTTGTGTTTTCCTTTGTTTACAAAGGACATTTTCAAATTTCCTGTGAAAAAATTATGACACTGATGGATTTCCATAGAGTTATGATTGATTGGATCAAATGTAACTCTTTGTAAGACAGGGCCCAGGGTCATTATTGCATGGGCATTTTATTCCATTCGCTGACCAGGAATCAATCACGAGTGTTCTGTCATATTTGAAATCCATCACAAACTTATGTTATGAAGCCCTGAAAATGGACTCTCACAGGAGTCACAGCTCTTGTGTGTAGCTGGAAGGAAGAAACCTATGGCTGTAGGTATTTTGACAACAGTCTTACACTGTAGCAGTACCTTTTAGCAGTGATCTTGCTCAACACTCTTTCCCTTACAATCTTCCAATTTTTCATAGACAAAACAATAGTGAATTAGATCCAATTTGATGTAAAATGCTACACTGTATCTGGCTCTTCGTTGAATTAGAAAGTCCTTGACCTCGGGCTGAAATATACATGAAAGATCTTATTATACTGTATTGGGAAATGATACCCAGGATTTTCTAAAAGGGGGGCAGATTTTTTGGAGGATAATTTGTCCGCGAAAAAATTTGATAAGCAAAAAAAAAAAAGTTGTGACTCGTCAGGGGGGGCGGTCTGCTCCCCCCTTAGGTACGCCATTGGTTTGGGTGTATAAAGACATCTACCACATTGGCCAACTCTATAGGCCATGGTGGAAAAGAACAGATAAGGTAATGGAATATCCAACCATACTGAGTTGGAAAATGGCCAATAAACAATTGTGATTGATCAAATGGTTTATCTGGTTGTGCAGGTGAATTTAAGATTTAGTTGGACTCTTAAGAGATATTTGTGATAATACAACTCGCTGTACTAACCGCTTCGGCCATGTTTGTTCTGTTACATCTCTCAACATGTTTTGTAACTAATATCTGTAGCATTTCACTTCTATTTACTTCATTTACATACTTATCCATCCCACATTTTCAGGCATCAAGCTGTCGTTTTTATATTTGGATCTAATTTTCCTTTGCAGAAATGAGACAGAACCTTGACAGGGTACATCACAAAGAGCTAGCAGACCTGAGAGCCAGCCTCAAGGCCGAGTACGATCAGTATGTCAGAGCAAAGGAAGAGCTAGAGATTGCCCGCTCCCAGTCTGAAGCATCCCTCATCGAGGATTTGTCCCTTCTCAGGATCGCCCACCAAGATCTTCAGCAGCAGTACCGTGCTGAGGTAGCATCCTTGAAGGTCCAACTGGAGCAAGCAGGAGTCACCGATCCAGATCAGCTCTCCGAAGAGAACAAGGAGCTCCAGGCCGCCCTTACCAAACTTCGCGCCAAACTGCAAGAGGAACACAGCGAGGAGCTGAATCAGCTGAGAGTGTACTTTGAGAAGCAGGTGGAGGAGACAGATGAGAGATGGAAGGCAGAGATGGCCCAGCTGAAGAAACTCTATGAGTCTCCTGAAGGCAATGCTGGTAAGGATATAGATGAGAAAGATGCCAAGAGGAAGGACTATTCCCATGCCATGATGACCTTGACGCATCTCTCAGACTCCGACAGCTCACCCCCAAGATCACCACCCAAGTTCTTGGAAGTTGAGGCAGAACTGAAGCAAGAGCTGCGGGGGCAACTGGAACATGAGTACCAGAAAGATCTAAGGAATCTCAGACTAGAGCTTGAGAGTGAACATAAAGCAGAAAAGGCAAGGATAAAGATGGAGTATGATCTACAGAGGGAGGAGGACATGCTGCAGCTTGAGGATAGGTTGAATGCCAAACACACCCAGGATTCCAACGATCTTGAGCTGGATTACCTAAACCAGTTTGAGGAGCTACGGAACCAGCTTCAAGGAGACCACACCAAAGAAATAGCCAGATTGCAGTTGCAAGCTGCTAGTGAGTCAGCAAGGGCAGTGGAAGAGGAAGTTGCTAGGTTGACAACTGAACATCTTGAAGCAATGCAGGGCTTAAGGAGAGAACTTGAAGAAGAGAATCAGGAGATACGACAGCAGATGTCCTCTGAGTTGGCTTCTGCTGTTGCTGAAGAAATGGAAGGACTTCGTGAAACACTCCAAAAAGAACATATGGAGGAATTGGAGAACCTGTGCCAGCAATATGAGAGTAGATTGCAAACTGACTCTTCAAAAGAAGAAGCAAATAGACAAGCTGAGGAGGTCCAAAGATTGAAAGGTGAATGGCAACAAGAAAGAGAACTTCTTGTAAAAGCGAGCAAAAATGAAATCGTTGATGAAGTTGCGAAGATAGTATCTGATGCAACGATAGAGCGAGCCCTTTTGCAGGTTGAGGTAGATACCCAAAACAACATGATAGGTATCTGTCTTGAGCAATTGGACAAACTTAAGAACTCCGAAGCTGAATCCCTGCAGGGGGCCATTGAAGAGATGGAGCAGCTAAGACAGAAGCTCCAAGACAGCGAAGAGCGACTTCATCAACTGCAGGAGAACATCAAGAATGGAGAGGCTCCAGAGATTCAGGAGCTGAAGGAAACCTTGATGCGGGACTACGACAATCGGTTAGAGTTGATAACATCCACAATGAATGAAGAGATGGATCAGTTGGTGAGGACGACCCAGGATCAAGCCAGAGCTGATGTCGAGAAGATGCAGGAAGACTTTGCTGTTCAGCATCAGGCTTTGATGGACAGGTTTGTGGAGGATCAGGAGAAGGCACTTGGAGAGCTCAAGGTGGTTCATGAAGAAGAATTGTCCAGAACTAAGGAAGAGCTTCAAACCCAGCTTACTGAACAACACGTAATTATCGGATGAAATTGACCATAATAAATATGAAATAGATTCCTTTTAACTTTTGTAATTGAAACTAAAATCTGTCCTCATTCTACAATAATATTTTGAACAAATAGGAATGACTAAATTTAGAATGGGGAATTACCATAACCATGTATGTCAATGTGGACTAGATATTGTTTAGGCCAGCCATGTTACAGTTATAGTATTTCAAATGATTAACATTATGAAAAAAAATGAAGAGGGTGATATGAAAAAGGTATATTCTATTTTCAGGACATAATAAACAGATCAGGCTTGATTTTCATTGAAACTTCCTGAATATTCAGTGGTACAGTGCCTGCTTGATCATATTAAAGAGTTATGAAAATGGGAATCTCTAGTTTCTACCTAGGTGCTCAGCATTTAAATTTGAGACAGAGAACCTCTTTTAAATGCAGGTAAAACAGTTTCATGACTGACTTGGCTGCAATTTGTGAATGAAAGGATGTTGTTATCAAAATCATTTGTTATTGTGCTATTTTAGCGTAAAGAGCTTGAAGATCTTCAGGAATCATTCACCAAAGCCAAAGAGGAGGAGATGGAGGCCCTGAGGAGGAGCCACAGCCAAGAGCTGGAGGAGCTCCGCCTGGACCTGATGAAGCTTACAGATGAAGAGAGGGAGAAGCTGGAGGAAAAGATGATGGAAGAAAGAAGAGGTGTTGAAGAGATAGAAAATAAGATGAAAGAGATGAAAGAGAAGCACGAACGAGAGAAAGAGGAGATCAAGGAAGAGATGGTTGCCGCCCACATGCAGAAGTTTAGAGAGGTAGGTTCTTGTTTCATGAAGAGTTTTTATATAAAACTTTTTCAAATCGAAATGCCTATGATGTCTTGATACTCTTGCGTTATCAAAAGTCTCTGTCCATTCTTTATGCTGCATAATTACACTGGCTTTAGCAGAGAAGCTGTTAGGTTTCTGCTTTTCATGGAATAAATTCATACCAGATCTCCCTATATGTCAAGTTGTGTGCTACACAATATTGAAATTTAATTTAGGCTTATTCAAACTACCCATCGCTTTTTGAGACAACTACTAAAATGGCCTTATCACACTGTATTAGTTTTGTTGGTGGTAATATGTATCATTTCTTTACTAAAAATACACCTGGAGAGGAGTTTCCTATGTTCCAGAATACACTCTCCTGTCATAACTTTTATTTTCTACTCGCCTACTTCAGGTTACGGCTGAATTGGAGGAAAGTCATAAACAGGAAATGGAAGCCTCTAACACGACACTGCAAACAGAACTCGAGACGGACTTCCAGGAGCGGCTCCAAGCTGTCCAGAACCAGCTCCAGGAATCCCAGCAACAGCTGCAGGACTCCGGCCTACAACTCCAGGAATCGGTCCAGCAGCATGAAGAGGAGATGAACAGCCTGAAGCAGTCTCTGGAGATGAAGATCGCCAAGATGGAAGAGGAGCATGCTGACCAGCTGGCTGCCTTGGGCGCTTCCCAAGATGCCGATGTGGAGACGGCGAAGGGCGACCTGGAGGAGGTGCACCGGAAGGAGATCATCGACCTCCAGAACAAACTGGAAGCTCAAAAACAGAAAGGTGAGTGAAGAAGGATTGCAATAAACGTATGTAGGCATTTCATACCACAGTAGCTGTTTATTAAGGGGCTCATTTCAGGAAGAGGAGGTTAAGATAAAGTAAGTTTTAAACTTTCAATCAATATCGAAAATATCTTTATCAAATCTGCAAGTGATAGGTCAGGTTTAGTCATATCAAATGAAAACAAATGAGTAATCAATCGCAAGATTTATGATTGATTTTGGGACCTCCAATTGACCTTTTATGCCTGACTAAAGAAATATTTGAATAATATACATTAGGAAATGTCACAAAGACTTGTCAATCATAATAATTTCAAATTTTAATTTTCTAATAATTATTTCAAATTTTACTCTTAAAAACAAAGCTTTTGAAATTCTGTTATTGCAGGATTGAAGTTATTTGCTCTTGGTAAATGTGTAGGCTACTGTTACTCAATAATAAGTGGTCTGTTTGAACTGGGATAATGTGTTAAATGTTCTCGGTGATTTTCTCTCTCTATTTAGACATTGAAGATCTCCAGATGGCGTTTGAGGAAGCTAAGAAGATACTGACGGACAACCATCGAGAGATGCTGAGTCAGATAGAAGCGGAGAAGGAAGAGAAGGTGAAGGAGATGGAAAGAGAGAAGGAAGAAGCTTTGGATAAACTGAAAGATGAAATGAATAGGAATGCTGAACAAGAGAAAGGTGGGTAGATGATGATCAGGGCCTTGTTTCATAAAGACTTTGATTGTTGTAATTTTTGCATTATGGTTAATACCATGGAAACCTTTCTTATGATTGGCTGCTGAGCCCTGTTACCATAAAATAATATGATACAGGATCTGTATAGCACTGCTAGGTGCTCAAGGCGCTCTTATATTACCCCGGCTCAGCTAGTCTACCGATTCTGGTGTGCACAGCTTTTTGAGGAATTACTTCCTGCCGGTACCCATTTACCTCACCTGGGTCGAGTGCAGCACAGTGTAGATCAATTTCTTGCTTAAGAAAAACACGCCATGGCTAGTTGCCATAATGGTAAAATTACCATAATTGTAAATTCTTACGATTGTGGCTCAATGTGCATCTTTAAATAAGAAAGTATCATATTTCACTCCTTCAAATTGAATAGGTATCAGAACTAATAGCCATTACAATTACATCAGCTGAAAGTAGAACTTGTTTAATAGAAGAATGGTTGATACCTCTTAGCCCATGTAGGATGAGACAAAATGGCGCATGTATCTGTGTCTGAATTGTAAACATTGACTACATCCAAGCCCATTGGCCATCTAATTGCGATTCCATTGGTATTACTGCAACAACTATGATGCCCCAGACCTAAATTACTAAAAGATATCACCAGTAACAAGATGCATGTGAAAAAAGAAATATATGCATAGAGTATGGAGAGCGCACTGTAGAAATGACTAGGTACTAGAGAGTCAAACGCATGAATCAGCTGTTAGATTAGTCAGAGCAGAGAGTGACAGGAGATGAAAATAAACTACAGTTGAGTGTATCCAAAGTCGAAGAGCGCCACCTACATATAACATTTCTACAGTGTAAGTTTGTAAGGGCTCGTTTGATTTGCTCAGCATACACTTTTTATTGGACAAAAAAATTGCCTGATAAAAGTTTTTTTTAATACAGTAATTGGGCTATGAAGTGTAAAAAAGTGCGACAGGGGCAAGTGATATATATATAAAAAAACTTGAAGTTTGATCATTCTCTTTCATGAAGTGAAAAAGAAATCTTTTTTGTAGATGTACATGTATGTTACTCATTTTGTAATGTTTTTGTTTTCAGGAGAGAGGGATCAGCTGATTAAGGAGCTGGAAGATAAATGGAAAGAGGAAAAGGATACACTCATGGAAGAGAATGAACAGGTTAGTTTATATTTGAATTGTGAATTTTGGAGAGATGTTTTGAGCTTGACAAAAAATAATACAGAGATGCAAAGATCAATGGGTGAGTCTGGATTTAGATGGAAGGATAAACATATACAGAGATGCCAACCCTCCCAATTTCATCGGGAGGCTCCCGAAAATTCATCCCAACTCCCGCCTTTACGATTACCATCCTTATCCTCCCGAAATTACGATTTTTTTGCATTGATCAAATTGGATTGGAAGGACATGTATCGTCTGCTAACTTTAGCATGTAGTAACTCCATTACGTTCGCTGCTACTAAATTCTGTGTGAAAAGTAGACAAATAAGGAGCAGCGAAAAGCTGGTGCATGTGATATGCCCAACGGGAATCCACTGTGCACCAGGCCGGTAGGCCCGGCTAGCTTCGCGAGGCGTGTGCGCTCGCGGCCACTGGATTTGTTTTGTTGTGCGGTGGAATATCGGTGTGTGATTTTGGCGTATTGATGGGTTGATATTGACACGAAATGGCGGAAAATCAACAAAAGAAGACCAAGAAATGGTCTCAGAAGTATAAGACTGAATACAGTCTCCAGTACCTGTGTGTTCGGAAGTTGGAAAGAGGAATTTACCATGCATTTTGCGCAATTTGCAGCGTGGACATTTCAGTTTAGCAGGGAGGTCGTGATGATAATTCAGAAGCACTTAACGTTCGGGAGCAAACGGCATAGGCCTACGGACATTGCGATGACAAGATCTTCGAGCTCCACTAGTACCCTGTTGTCTTTATTTCACCAAGCAAGGGACCAGCGCTGAGCTTTTCTTTACTGGATTTATAGTGGAACATAACCTGCCTATAGCCGATAGTGATAATTCATCCTTATTATTGTTGTTGAACAGGTACTTCTTTTGTCCCCTCATTTTTTTATTTACATGTGAAAATGCATATTTGATATTTTTAATGTTAAAAAAGTGGGAACAATGTTTATTTCAAAACATGTGAAATGCCCCAAAATAAGGGTCAGATTGCACCAGAGAGCATCTAGAAACCCAGAGCTTCCAGGGCCCTAAGGTGGGCCCTGGACCCCGGCCGCAAGGGTCGAGCACTCCGCGCTCGAGATGTGCGCTATGCGCACATAATTTGGTGGCGGTTGCAAATCCTCCCTAATTCTGATTTCCAAAAGTTGGCATCTCTGCATATATCATGTACACATATAAGTTCGTGCGCATTCATATACATAAACAAACACATACAGAAAGGATGGATGGATTGATGGAAGACAAGACAGACAGACAGATAGACAGATACATGTACATAGATGGATATATGGATGAATGGATGGATAGATTGATGGATGGATGGGTGGGTGGGTGGGTGGATGGATGAATGGATGGATGGATGGATGGGTGGATGGATGGATGAATAGATGGATGGATGGATAATTGGATGGGTGGATGAATGGATGGATTAATGGATGGATGGATGGATAGATATATATAGATAGATAGATGGATGGATGGATGGATGGTGGATGGATTAATAGTTGGATGGATGCAAGGACTGATTGATAGATTGATGTTTGGATGGAATGAATGAATGGATGAATGGATGGATAGATGGATGGATGGATGGGTGGGTGGGTGGATGGATGGATGAATGGATGGATGGATGGGTGGATGGATGGATGAATAGATGGATGGATAAATAGATGGATGGGTGGATGAATGGATGGATAAATGGATGGATGGGTGGATAGATGAGAATGAATGGATGGATGGATGGATGGGTGGATGGATGGATGAATAGATGGATGGATGGATAGATGGATGGATGGGTGTGTGAATGGATGGATTAATGGATGGATGGATGGATAGATAGATAGATGGATGGATTGATTAATGGTTGGATGGATGCAAGGGCTGATTGATAGATTGATGTTTGGATGGAATGAATGAATGGATGGATTGATGGTTGGATGGATGGGTGGATAGATTGATGTTTGGATGGATGTAAGTTCATAGTACTTACACAGGTGTATTACATGAATGATTACTTCCTGTCAGTGACCTGGGGGTCAACCCGGCCTGACAGAGGAAGTGTCCGCTTTACTCGTCACCCCACGCTATGCTCTGTGCTTGTTGTTTGTTGTGACGGGAGATGCTAATTAGGCAAGCGTTGTTTAGTCATGTGCTCATTAGTACTTACAGCATTGATTACCGTTTCAAACTTATTGCTTTCGGGACCTGGCACTTTGTAGAAAAAGTGTGCGTACACTGTATGAACTGGATGTTATTTTTGCCACTCCACATGGATTTTATTAATTTGTCAGTATACTATGCAGTATTAATTTGTCAGTACTGTACAGGTACACCTTTTCAGGGGCAATTAAACTCTCACAATAATATTTGGAGCAAGATAAAAATATTTTGAATTGTCATAAATAATGACAAACTCATAAAAATTGGATGCAATGGCCTTTTCACTCTTGTATGTAAATGTGTATAAATTAACAAGAAACTTGCTCAAAGTTGTACTGTGGATGTTAATATAAAGAATAGTGACTGACAGAATACATTTGAGTATTTCATTTTTTTTTGGGGGGGGGGTTCGGGTGAAGGTGCATTGTATAAAAACTGCAGAAGCAAATTTGGCGTTATAGATATATGTAAATCTGACTTCAGAGCATTGTCTTTATGATGGCCGGTTCTGGGGTTTCAAAGAAGAACCAACTCTTTCAATTGATAATGCAATTCGGTGAATTCACAATACGGTGCGCCACCTATCGGTTGCAGCAGACAGCCACAGGCCAACATTCGCAATGCCTCATGGGAAAAAGTCGACATTTTCTGCCGAGCGCGGCTAGTGCATATGCATGCAATTATGCGCTGACCGACGCGGCTCAGCCAGTTTGCACGAAATTATGCGGTATATCAGGGTCTAGGAGGTGGGAGAGAAATTTGCTGCAGATTTCTTTGGGGAATTTTAATGTTTTCTGTAAATTCTTCCTCCGCTTCATATGGTTTTCATAAAGCATCTTTACACCAGCACTATACGCTGGCTGCGCCTAGCCTGCCCCTGTTGTTGACCCAACAGTTAGAAATTGGCCTGTCCTATGCCACCCAATAGATGGCGCACTGCATTGTGAATCCACCGAATTGGTTGGGTGTGTTGCTATGTCAGTGTGCATAAGTTATTGTTGCAAGTCTCCCTGTTGGAATTTATCAGAAAAAAAAGCATAAACCAAAATTGAATTGATGTATAGTGGTGGATGCACAGTCGGAAGCATTCCTAGGGCATGCCATTCATTTCTAAATTTGATCCATTGTGTTGTCATTCTTGTGTCTCTATGGGAGACCGTTTCCTGGCTGTGATGTGAGTAAGGGAGGATGAATGAATGAATGGACCAGCTGGTTTCAGTGATCAATGGTTTATTAACAAGCAAGCAAGCTAGTCTACAAGCATAGACTCAGATTTGACCTTTTAATTCATTATACCATGTCTATGGTGGAGACTAGACCAAACCCTCTGTGTCAAATAAAAGCAGCCATTGTATTAATATTATGAGAATCTAGTCTACAAATTCAGACTCTGCAGTATGCACTTCACAACATGATTGTATCTAGTCTACTACTTCAGACTTGGCAGTATGCACCTTGCAAAAATAATGTGGGATGTTGCCTGCAGACTATAGCTAGCTTTGGTGATATCTCACTGCCAGGCCATTCAATGGTAGAATTGCTTTCTCCATTCATTGTGAAATATTCTGAATATTTGGACATGAATGCCAGGCAAACAAGGGTGTCACATTATGTCTCTGTTATGATAGAATGTGACATAGGTTTACTGTGCACTAATATCTATCTTCATGTTCTGCCTTTTATGAAAATGAAATTCTCATAAGTAGGTTCCAAAATTTCTGAGGAAAATGAACACTTAAGTTTTCCATTTCATTTTATTTCTGTATCAATCATATGCTTTGTTCGTTTTTCATTTTGATCGTATTTGAATATATTGTCTATCATCTACGTGTATTTTTCTGTTCAGCACTTGAACATTTTACAGGGTGAGGATCACATAATATATTTTTTTTGCTGTGCATTTTAAAGCTAAGAAATGTAAAGATTCTCAGAGTGAGATAAAGAAAGAGAATTGGAGAGTGTAAAACAAAGTGAGAGAGGGGGGGGGGGGGGGGAGAGAAAGGAATAGAGGTATGGAGAAAGGAAGAGAGGTATGAAGAAAGGAAGAGAGGTATGAAGAAAGGAAGAGAAAGGAAGAGAGAAGGAGGAAGAGAGAAGGAGATGAGAGAGAGGGAGATACGTGTAGAGTGAGGGAGAAGATAATATGAGGTGTGTTAAGTTAAATTTCTTAGGCTAAATCACAATTCCATGTTTCTAGGATGAAAAAAAGTGTCTAATCAACAGATTCTGTGCTCAAGGGAGGAACTGTAATAGGGATGTTTTTCAATGGAATTCAAAAGAGGAAGATAATAGGAGATTAAAGAGGATATGAAATGAGTTTATAAACAAACTGTGCAGCTGCAAATATCTTGTAGGCCTAGAAACAAGATGGTTGGCTTGGATCTCAAATTGCAGCATTTCTTGAAATTGAACTCTTTGTGATCTTTTGGGTCATTTAATTCTGACATTGAGTGCTTTTGCATAGTGTATTTGAAGGTCAAAAGATTAAATCATTCTCCAAATCGGTTTGCTGCACCAGAAATTGCTCTGTGCTGTGCTTGCACATCAAGGCACTATGCCTTGTATTTCTGTATAGTGGTCAGTTTTAGTACTTTATGCACAGTGAAGCAAGCAAGCATCTCTACGGGAACGAGTTGCACACCGTCAGGTGAAGTCAAAACACTGTAATTCAGGCTTACTCCTTATCCTGCCATAAACAGTTTACCGTCAGCTCGTTGACTGTGTAACGCCACTCACGATAGCGTGGCGATGCATCGTCCATCTAACTAGTGTCCTAGTGTGTCTCGTTTCCTGTTATTAAGCGTGCCTCCGACGGAGGCCAAGGGATACATAGTGCACCCAGTGTGTGCGGCAGGAAATGGGGAATTTGGCTGTCAAGGATCTACAGCGTGTAGAATACTCACTCCATCCCTTCATTCACCCCCCACACACCACTAATGTGTGCTGCAGTGTGGAAGGATAGGTTGCACACCCCAAGTTCATGTGCGTGTGTTATTGTAATCATGGCACGTGTGTGAAAGTAATTCTCTATTTGCCGAAAGGGGGAGACATCGGGCTATTGCTTCTCTTTCTGATGCGTTAACCGACTTCTTCAGCGGAGTGTGGATGATTTGAATTAATCATGACTATCAGTGAGTGGCCTCACAACTTTCATTTGATGCTGGCCATCTTGAAGTCATCTGTGCAACGGAAGGCTCTTATTTGATTGATAAACATTGTCTGCATGTGCTTGATTGCAAATTAAGAAGCCACGTACTGCTCACTCCTCTACGGCACTTGGATTTTGGATAACATCAAAACACTGTATGGTCACATAGCCAAAACGGATTATTTACTTGGAATTTAAAAATGCTTGGAAGCTTGCCATGGCCCGTGAGACAGTAACTCTTGGATGACTTAGGAGGCATCCATGTTTTGAAATGAACATACTTACTGCATCCATTTGAAGATCTTTACACTTTTATTTTTTCTTGTGTATGCTGCAGCTTCAGAACCCTGTTCATAAAGGATTAATTGGATTATATTAGGGATTCTGTTTTCAATATCTTTGGTAAGATTATATACATCATGCCTTATATGATTTTTTTTTTTTTGGGGGGGGCATCATGATAGTATAATAATAATAATTGGCATTTATATAGCACTTTATCAATCTACGACTGTTCAAAGCGCTTCAACATTATTATTACCCGGTCACTGGATTCATAGCATTTCAAGCAGCCTGTTAGGCGCAAACTTGCTAAACCAACCACAATGACGGTTGTATAATTTGCACATACATGTACAAGAGGAAAAAAATGAGAGAAGTAGTAAACATAATGATTAAAAAAGGATAAACAATATTACCCAGTCACTGGATTCATAGCATTTCAAGCAGCCTGTTAGGCGCAAACTTGCTAAACCAACCACAATGACGGTTGTATAATTTGCACATACATGTACAAGAGGAAAAAAATGAGAGAAGTAGTAAACATAATGATTAAAAAAGGATAAACAAAATTACGTTCATACAGGATAGATGATATTCATGATAACCATGGAGGAATTCTTTCCTCCATATATGGTAAACCATAATTGCAGTACACTTTTTTCAGTTTCAAAACAACCCATTTCATGCATGCTATTACAGTTGCTTCTAAACAAGCCACTAAAACCACTATCCCAGACTGGAATGAATTAGATAAAAAAAAATGTGCCATGAGTTAATTACATTGCTATGTCAGTATCTGTTAGGAATTTTTGAAGCTACCATAATCCATAAAGCATTTACATGAAGGGTGCAAAGCAGATTGTTGTGTCTTTGTTATTAATGTATTTTGAGGAAGGAAAGGCATGTACATGTATAAATAAAAGTTAATGTCCCTCCAAAGTTTACTACAGTACATGCTAGTATGAGTATTCAACTACATGTATTCACATTATTTTGAATAGTTTAATGATAGTGATAATACCGTAATCTGGTTATTATATTATGATGCATTCAAGATGTGCAGTAAATTGTAGATCTGCATATAAAGCGCTTATAGATTTATTAATATTTGTTATGAAGATCCAACATGTCTATTATCGTACATGTATTAATAAATACCTACAATATATTTAGCTCTGTTCACATGTACAGGCTGAAAAATGAGTGCATCAGATCTTTAAACAATTGTATGCTTAAATGCATATATACTGATTAACATTTTCAAATACATCTACATAGAACTACAAGTTACCATTTCTTTGTTTGACAGAGTACAGCTGTAATTGCCCTTTTGGGTACAGAAACTCTTCTTATTGACTCTTCTTGTGTACCCAGATTTCGACAAACGGACAAATTGATTGGATGGAATTAAAGAGACCAGCTGCTTCATTCATTCCATTTTAATAATAACCTCCAGCCATATCAAATTAATATTTGAGAATGAAAAAGAAGGGTTAGGAAGGAGAGGGAGAGACAGTGAGAGAATGAGAAAGTAGAAGGGGTACAAGATGCAAAAGTGCGAGAAGAATGCCTTGATATTTTAAATGATTAAAAGATATATTTTGAAATGATTGAACTCAAAGTTCATTTGCAAGTTTCCTTCTCACCATTACACCTTCATTTTACAGAATTATTGTTTTACAAATTGTGGTACTTGTGACTCACTGTTTATGAACACATAAAAGCATTATAAAATTAATCATCTCTTTATAGCTTGACAATAAAATTCGGGTGTCAGCGATGAGACATCCCCCAGAGGTCAGCTCAAGGCATGATACATTATCCGTAATTTGCAATTAATGCTATTCCCAAATATTACTATTAAACATGACACATCCATTATTAAGAAGGCGTATACATGTACATGTAGCTAAATTGTTATTGTTTACTTCAATCAATGAGATAATAGTTTTCCGGTGAGTAAGGTTGATGATGTACTGAATTTTGAAAGAAAGATTTATGAGTAGTTTGGAATAAAGGATATCATTCAGAATCTTACAGAGCATTGAAAGAAAAATCACAATCGATTGTCTATTTGACGTTCTAAAAGCAATTTTACTGTAACTACAAATTTGCAAGAGATCAATTGATTATTGCATGTAACATTATTGTAATTGTTGGAGAGGTGCGATAGCTCAGTCGATAGAGTGGGGGGTTCGGATTTCGGTGACCCGGGTTCAGTTCCCTCTTGGTGCGCTAGTGCCCTTTGGTATAGGCATTAATCCTCATTACCAGGTCGCTTGGAGAGGACCTTAAGCCGTCGGTGCTCTGGTTGTTTGCTTACAAGCATTCATGCTTTCTTAGCAATCAGGTATTCACCAATCACGTGATTAATCAAACTTGTAAATTTTCAGTTGATATATCTGATAGATTGCAAATAGTTTGTGGAATATAAAGTTGTGCAATTTGAATGAGCGTGGAAATAAACCCCATAAATACTACAACCCGATGATGCCTGAAGTCCCAGTTTTCTTTTATTCCATTAATACAACCCTGTGAGCAGTTGGTTTGTGTAGCCAGCGCGTAATATTTGAAATGATGTGTGATGTATTCTTGCTTAAAGATTTCATCAAGTATGAATGTCCTTCCAGTTGTTTTTGGGGCAGTCTGAATCATCCTAGCTGTTACTCAATGAGTTCCTTTACCTAGATAAATAGTAAATTGGGCCAATTTCCCCTCACAAGTATGATTTTCAGTTCCCCTGCCCATTTATTCAGTTGTCTTTTCTTTCAATACTTGAAATTTTTGTTTGTTTGTAAAGATAAGCAAATCACATTAAAGTAGTTAACTGATACATATAGTTTTCATTGTACGTTGAAAATTTGAAGCTTATATTGAACTTTTTTCCATTAAAAATGTTTTGCATTTTGGTTTCCATCATAGAAGTTCTTCAATATTCCCGTAATTTTTTTTAAGGTTCATAACCACATTGTGTATGCAAAGTAAAACAGATGTTTTGGTATTTAGACAACTATTATAATGAAAGAATCTTACAAAAGATGATTTGAAGTGAATGATGATTTTATTTCTGCATTTACAATCAGCTGAAGGAGAAGAATTCAGAGCTACTTGAGACGATAGCTAAACGAGAGTCTGTGATTGGTCAATCAGAACGTGAGAATGAAGAAGGAAGCACTCTATTGGCCATGCTCCGATCAGACTTAGATCGCCTGGGAACTGAGAGGTAAGCCTGACATTGCAGCCTTTTCTATCAACCTGTTTATAATAGCCTATACTATAAATATGATTAACTCTCCCTCCAATAAACATGAATAAGGGAATCTATGTTTTCATAATTTAGTGAAAATAAAGAAACCTCCAAAATCAAGTTATATTGATGAATGAAATGCTAGATTGATTTCAATGAATAAATCAATAAATAAAAAAATGAACAAATGGATGAATATTAAATAGACTTCACTGATTAAATAAAGAAAGAAAAAGTTGTGAATAAAAAAAGGGACAATGACTCACACAAATAAATGAACAATTGAATTAAAGAGTACATACGTCGATGAAAACATAGCTTGATAGAAATAGAAATTTGAGATAATGAAATAGATGAGTAATAAATGACTAGATAAGTAAACTTTGAATTAAAGAAATCCCCAAAAAAAGAAAATGAAAATTAAAAAAAATGGAACAATTGAATTTAATTTTTATTTGGCATTATTAACATATGTTGAAATTGCAAAATGATTTTTTTTTTCTTTTGGAATAGGGACGGCTTACATCAGACCAACAACCACCTGCTCCGCGTTCTGACCCAGGTTGTTCACACTACCATGGCAACGGAGAATGCCATCAACCGTCGCTTAGGAGGGGGGTCGAGACCGACCCCCTCCCGCCAGCAGGAGATGGACAGGAGGGGCGATGGGCGACCCTCCTCCCCAAGGATCGATCTTCTTAGGGGTGCCGTTGGAGGACACCATGATAGGCCAGGTCTATATTGTTTTCAAACTTTTAATGTTTGATCTTGTTGAGATGATCTAGGTGTTACTTTATTGGAGAGGGTATGGGGTCGGAAAGCTGATCATAACAGACACAGGCGAGGATTGGTATAAATTGCTCTAGGTATTTTTGAACTCGCAGGGGAGCATTTCATCAACATTTTTTTCCAAATAAGTTGTCAGATCTGGGCCCTGTTGCATAAAAGTTACTATTATGGTAACTTTGCCATCCAATGGTAACTACCATAGTAACACTGATTAACAGCCAATCAAAATCAAGGATTACGTGCAAGATACCATTACATGGCAAAGTTACCATAATGGTTACTTTTTGGCAATGGGACCCGGCAGCTTTACTTGGATTGGATAAGAAGAACTATGACTATGGTAACTGTCAGATAAATTGGGACTTATCAGATAAAATGTCTGACAAGTCCTTTCATAAAACGGTCAACTGTAATCCTTAATTCTATGCTGCATTTTTCCTTCCTGTAGGCGACTCAAGCTCCGATGGTGACATCCTTCATGATACCAGTGTCGCTTCTCTGTTCAGTGACGAAGGTTTGGAACTCTCACAGCACATCAATGAGAGTATATTTGTGGGACCGGACCTTGATTCAGAAGGCGAGGAAATGGTCACAGGTATGTCACTTCTTCTGCAGGGACAACAAAACTTACACAGGGGCTCTGGGTGACTTCGTCTTTTAAATGCTCAAAAGAACGAACACTTTTTGTAATGTCTGTTTGATCTCATCTCATATAGCCTAATTGGTGGAAATCTATATGTCTTCTGATTTAGGTTTAAGTGTTATTAAGCCTATTGAGCCCTCTCTTGTTAGGTTAGAACTAGATTGTCTAATAATAATGATAATAATAATGGTATATTTACCCAGGGTAGCCACTTCAGTTCCGAAAACTGTTCTCCCAGTGTCCCTGCTATTATTACCCTGGCTTTAGCCGGGCTGCCTATAGCCGCTCAAGCATTCAAGGAATTAATCCTGCCAGGTACCCATTCACCTCACCTGGGTCGAGGCAGCACATTGTGGATAAATTTCTTGCTGAAGGAAAACATGCCGTGGCTAGGATCGAACCCACGACCCTCTGTTTGAGAGGCAAGAGTCAGAACCACTAGACCACAACGCGACCGCACGTCGTAATATCCACTTGGTCTAAACCCACTCAGTCTATATATTAAGACAAAACATTTATGAACTATCTTTTCTGTTGAAAAAGTACAAACAATAAGAAGGCAAAGTAGAAAATAAGATGAGTAATAGTTAAACACAGGAAGGATGGGGTGGACTGCCTAAATTTATTATCAACACACAAAAAAAAACATTTAAGTACATGAAATTTTCCAAACAACAAAAAGAGGACAGGTCAAATTAATTAATTTTTACATATTTAATTCATTCTCTTATAAACAAATACAAAAACAAAGTATTAAAGATATGAAATTATTTACATGTGTTTATGTACTGTATATATTTTTGACAAGCCTTAAACACTCCTAAACATCTGCAAGTATCCTATTTTGATATAATGTCTTCTCCTATTACAAGTATAAAGGCTGTCATTAGTGTCTTGTTTAATCCATGAGCAGTAATTTGCTTGAAACGTCAGTATTATTGCTTGTGAAACCTTAAGCTTGTTGGCCTCACGAGGGAGCCATATTGCATTAGACCTGATAAAGCAGGTCGTGAGGTTGTTCATTGAAAAACACTTGTTTCAAGTGAAGTTACACATCCAGGGGTGTCATGTAAGACGATCCTAATTTAAGCACTCAAGTCTGAGGAGTAGAATGCTTGAGCATTTATTCAAACAGAGCCTGTTTGAATAAATGCTCTCAAGTTTCTTTCAACTTTGTCCTACATTTGTTTTGTCACAAATGTGAGCGAGATATAAATCTTGTGTCTAAAATAATAAGTGAATGTTCAGGGAAGTATAATTGTGTGGTATGATATTGGCATTCCCTTTGAAATTATGTAGTGATTCTAACTTAGGTGAACTTCAATTATTTGGCATTTAATAAGCAATAATTTAGATTAGGTTTTAAATCATATGGTTTATTGTTAGGATATACATAAAGTATAGATAAACTTATGAAATAGGTTACTTTAACTGATTGCTGTAAAATGATTGAGTATAGATTTAAACCAAGTTTGCTGAAAAGGGCCGACACAGAAGAGCGCTTGTAGGCACGTGTATTCTTGCTTGGACAACCCACTAAACAGAATGCCAAGCCTGTATCGCTAATTACTCAGCAATTGCTCATATCATACTACAGTAAATTCGCACATCAATTTTTGATAACACATGAATGGTCCTTTTGTCAAATTTTGTTTGAAAGCATTCAACGAATGTTACCACAATTGGAACTTTTTAATCGTCAGATATAGTCCGAGAGCTGAAGTTTGAACAGGACATTTCTTGTTAGATTATCTAGTTGATTTCTGTGAATGATTTCCCCAAAGTGTTAGATTCCAGATTCGGTTGCTTTACTGAGGCTGTGTAGACAGCGTTAACAGATCAAAATGTTAATTTACCATGAAATACAGTGTAAGTGTGCAATTTTAATGAATGATAAATAGCGGATAATTATTCATGTCATCTGCATGTATTTTTAAGATCAGTGTGTTTCATGTTTCCAAGTTGATCATAGCTTACTCATTTATACACACCTTGCATCTGGGACAAGTTGTTTGTTTAGATTTGTGTTCAATCTGAGGTTTAGTGTTTTGAATCAGTCCCACACTTTGAATGCAATATAGGCGTAGTGGTATTATTAAGGATTCATTCATGGTTTTATGAAGTTTCAATGATTAAACACCTGGAAAATACTCCATCCTTTTAATATGCATGAGATGAGGGATGACCGGATGTATTATGAAAAGAAGAAATTAAATTCAGTTATGGCACGTACGACGTTAACTTAACAAAACAGATGAAATATCCATTCTGCTCTCACCCACGTAGCCATCAACAGCTATTAAATAGATCTTTAGAGCTTGGGCAGATCGATCGTTAATGGATTGTGTCAAAGTTGGGATTTGTGATTTCCTAAGCCCCGTCAAGCCCGACTGTCAGGGCACGATAACGAGCGTGAGATTTCTCGTCCCCGATCAATCAGCAGTCATAATGATGTCAGGAAATCATCGGGTTGGATTTGAACTTTTGGATATGGGATTTAGAAAAAATTTTTCTTTAGAAATCCAGTCAATTACACGTCTAGACACTTGTTTAGCTAGCATGTTCATCAGTGCCCATTTGTAATCTCTCTTGCGTGAATCATAATACTATATCAATGCAAATGAACTTCTTGAATTATTTTTGAAGCAGGTGAGTGTGAATATGAATGCAATTGACATCAAGTGCTTCTGACCTTGAAACTTGTGTTGATGTAATGAAGAGATCAGGCACACATAGAATCATGGACGTACATGTATTGTAATCCATACTGCGGAAATACGTGTTTAAGGGAATAAATATTTAGATTTTGATTTATTTATTTCCGTTCACTAAAATTTCCAAAATATAATCAAAGTAACAATACATGTTCAATATAATACAGACAGATCAATGACATTTTTGACAGATCAATATTTTTTTAGGCTCAGAAACCTAGAACTTTCATATCATTTCTCAGCAATGCGTCTGTGGCCAATATTTTTCATGGAAAAAATATTGAAAAATACTTCATTGATCTTGATCAAGAAGCTTGGAATTTTATTTGGACAAATGCTCATTATTTGATATTGGTTAAGGTGCCAATGGGATTGACTACCCATTAGTGTTTGTCCCCTTGAGTACATGGTGATGTGTTGTGTCCCATAGGCAACAGGTAATTGAAATGTGACTTTCAGTTTCATTGATGCCTTTGAGAAGCACTCTCCAGTCAAACCAGAAACCGGAAGTTTGCTTGTCTCCTGTTTTGACCTGACCTGTCTTCTAGGTGAACTGTCCATCCATCCTTGCACTCGGGTCTCCAAACTTATGAAAAATATCCATAGTATTACTCGCCATTACTGAGAGGGGTCCATGGAGAGCGCAAGCGATGAGTCATGTGATCGGTGAGGGGGCGACCTAAGGGGGCGATCTAGGGTAGCGTAGCTTCCTGTTGAGGTCCTGGAGAACGTAGGCTTCCTGGAGAGGGACTAGCCAGCCTGGGGATAATCATGTGTGCGGGTCCTTGAAAAGGGTGTTGCACTACGTGTACATACTCCTGAAATATTCTTTCATATTCCTTTTTATGCTGTTTTTGTTTATACATGTAATGTATACATTCTCTGCTTCTCATTTGATTTATTTCTCCGTGTCTCTTCATTTCTTGTTCTTTCTCTCACCTTCTCATTCTTCTGCTCACACTCATTATTAGAGTCTCTCTTTGTGTCTTCGAGGTTTATTAGTTTGTCACTGACAGAGTTTGAAATAACATGTCCATCTTTTGTAGAGGCTTGTAAACGTGTTAATTTAGAATCTGTATTCATTAAAAGAAAAAGCAATAACATCAGCTTGATGTACATTAATGCAATGAGTCATCAGAAATTCATTTTCTTACACATGTGTACAGTTTATGACCCACATTGGATTAAAAATCGCTCTTATTTATCTCTTCCTCTGAAATTTGTACAAACTATCAAACAACCCATGGGGATTTTGCACAACAATCTCAAGAAGAATACAGGCCTATTAGGTGGTTTCAGACCGCCTCAAAGTTTGTCAGTTCCAGGTATTTTCTTATTGGGAAATTTACCCCGATCAGAAAATACCAGGTAATACTAGCAATGTGAAAGCAAATTATGTGTATTCTCCCCGAAAGAAAATACCCACTAAATAGTAGGTACTTGTCAAAATTACGAGAACTTTCGCGGGAATTTTTCCAAGGTTGCAGGTATTTTGGCAATATGAAAGCATTTGTAGTTGGGCGCGGCGCTGTGGGTGGCTGCTGAGCTAATGATTTTGAATCTTTGCCTGCTTATCAGACCATACAGCGCATGCTCGTAACTTCAGGAACTTATCCCGAAGGGTATGTTTTGGGGCGGTGTGAATGCAGGAACAATTAATGGGTATTTTTTAGTCTAAAAAAGTTCTCGTAATTTAACGGGGATTCTTGTGATTGAGGTGGTTTGAAATCACCTATTCTTAGTTTCTGGTCAATCGAGAGCAAAAGTAATAACTAAGCTTGAGGCATGAGTGAATATAAATAAAAAACAGAGAAATACAGGTAATTCTAAAAAATCATTTTATACATGTGATTTTAATTTTAGGTTAGGCATATAAGGGAAGGAATTATGTAAAGAATCTTTAGCTTGATCTTAACCTGTAGAGTGATCTTTGAAGCAGATAATGTTATCATATTATGACATAATGTATGAATAGTATATTACCCACATACTAAAAATAGTTTGTGATTTTGACCTTGTACAGAATTAGTCTATAATCAACTGAAATCCCCCCCCCAAAAAAAAAAATTGTCTTAAAGAAGAATTTTTTCATTTTCTTGATAATTGAAATATAGATGTAAATATGTGAAATTTGAATGAGCAGCAACTTCAGGCATTTTTTTTTTTCAATACTGTCAAACGTTTGAAATGAGAAAATGGTTAAATGCATTAAGCTATATGTATTGTTCAAACGGTGGCTAATCATTTTAACTCGGCCCTAATCAAGAATGCTTCAAACAATTATTCATTTTTTTTCAGTACTGTCAAACGTTTGCAAAACGACAAAATAGTTAAATGCTTTATTAAAGCTATTGCTCAAACGGTGGCTAATCATTTTGACTTGGCCCTAATCAAGAATGCTTAAAACAATCATTACTGATTCCAACAGTAACATATGAGTGTCAAATACAACTGGATTGAGCACAGCATATTTCATATATACGTGTAGGAGTCATGTAATTCAATCAAGAATTAAAAACAACACACAACATCGATTTTTACAGTGAAGATGAAAATAGAAAGTCTTACAATATATTCAATCAATATCCTACTGTTGATTTTCTGCAGGTGCCACCACCAGGCTCCACTCAGCAGTGGAACGGCTCCTGGACCAGTTCTCTGACTCCAGCACCCAGTCAGACCAACGGCGTCCTGTCCAGGCCGAGGGCTATGCCAGCTCTGCCTCCAGCAGGGAGGAGGACTCCCTGTCCAGGAGCACTGGACTAGGAGGTGGAGACAGGGATGATCTACTGAGGAGGCTCCAGGCGGAGATCAGGGAGAAAGAGAGGCTCGCGGTGGAGCTCCATAAATCAGATGGTATGAAGATGGTTTCTCTTACTTGGGTTTAAAAAATAGGGTACCAAAGTAGGTTAGAAATTAGGTAGCACATGGTTTTACAGTTGTGATGCCAAGCAACTCCCACCTCCCAGATACACTTGGGCCTCTTCTTACAAAATAATAATAGTAGATGGCATTTATAATGTGCCAAATCCACTCTGCAGAATGAAGAGAAAGAAAAGGAAGTATACATATGCAATGATGAATTAAAGACATTGAGCAGTAATTGACAATTCAAATCAAACTGAAATTGTGATTGATCTAAGGTTTGAGATCAATCACAATTTGAGTTTAATATTCTTTAAAGACAGGGCTTAGGTCCCTGTAACAGCAAAGTTTAGCAATTAATAAATAAACCTGATTTTCAGAATTCCTTGAAATTAAAAATGTATTCACACAATCGTATTAAGAATCAATTGTATGACCAATCTTTTGAGTAAAATTGCAGGCTAACTATCAAGCAGATATAAAACCTTTTGTGACATCATATTAAGGACTCTGTTATTGATGTTTGAAGACTTAGGTGGAGGATTAGAGTAGGAGGGTTTGATGGAAGTTGAATATGTCAAAGTGGAAAAGGGGGGTATTCAGCCATCTCTTTTCTTGGGGACAAAACCAGATTAAAAAATGTCAATCTTCTACTTTTACTCGGGTATTCATCTTCTAGGTCTCCTTGACGGCATCACCGCTGAGAAGTCAGAAGTTGAAGAAGCCTTGCAGCGAGCCCAGCAGCGCCACCACGACATGGTCGTCCAGATGGAGGCTCTATCAGAGCGTCTTACAGAGATGACCAATGCTAACCAAGCTCTACAGGATGCGCAGGATCAGTTTGAACAACAGAGGGCGGTGCTCGCAGAACGTCTTGGTCTAGAGGATCTTGGTAAGACCAGATCTGCGATGTTGCTATTATGCTAATTTTGCCATCCAATGGATACTATAATGTTGTAACAATGCTCAACACACAATCATTATCAAGCATTCCATTGGAAGTTATCATTGGATGGAAGAGTTATCATAAAGTAGCTTAAATGTGATGGGCACAGATATTGAAATGAATTTTATGGGAAAGGCAATTCCTTTATTCCAATATTACAGCATCGAAAGGCCAAATCGGGTTGGTTAAATGATAGGGACTTTGAGGCCAAATCATTGAAAACTAAATTGTTCATCGATACTTTTCTTCAATCCTTCTAGTTTTTGATAGAGGTAAACAACCAGTTGTGACCTAAAGGTTTTATAACAAATAGATGTGCGATTGTTGCTTACAATAACTTTTTCTACATGTTTTGCCATAGACTTCGATCTGTGATTAACTATTACAATTGACAGTATTCTTTCATATTATAGGGCCTATTTTAACCATGCTTCAAGTCAAATCTCTGTCCAAATTTTGCCTACTTAAGTTCTTGACCCCAAATGTATCAATGTTGTTCTCTTATCATAGGTTTGGAGGAGAATGCTCAGTTCCCCCCACCATATCCAGGTGCTACCTCTTCAAACCATGAAATATTTGCTAAGATATTTGCTGTATAACTTACAGACCTAATGCTTTTTTCAATGCTATTCTCTGATCCTCATAGGCTTGATAGAGGAGAACACCCAGTTGCGCCACCAGGTCCAGGCCCTCACCCTCGAGCACCAGGACATGGAACGACAGGCAGCCAAGACCAAGACCTACCTGGAGCAGCAGATCCAGGCGCTGGAGACCACCACCGAGGAACAGATCGCTGGAGCCAAGAAGCAGGAGGAGGCGGCTCGCCTTCGGGCGGAGGATCTTCAGAGACAGGTGGATGCTGCCAAGAAGCTTCAAAGCTCCCACAAGCAGTTCCTAGAGGTGTGTTAGTCGGTGTCTGGCTGTCTGTCAAAATGCATGCTTTGGGTGAAAAATCAAATGCTCATGGGCAGTTAACTTGAAAAAAAAAAATCACTTGAATAGGCATAGGCTGCATTTGTTTCAAGTCTTGTGCCCATAAAAGTAAACAAATATGTTCATGGGCAATTCAATGTGAAAAAATGATGAAATAGTTTTCATAATATACTTGTATCACATATTTTTTTAGCTGCATTGTCCATGAAAGTAAACTAATATGCTTATGGGAAATTTCATATGGAAAAATAAATCACTTCAATATGCATCATGTACCTTTAATGCTAAGGCTACATTCATTCAAAATCTTGTGTCCATAATGGTAAACAAGTCATGATTCATGCATGCATTCTGTAGCTCCATTCAATCTGCAAATTTCTGGCGATACTATCAACGGATTAGAATTTTCCTGTAAGGTAACACCAAGCGTAACAATCATCGTAGAATAATTATATTTCTATGATTGATTCCGTTGCCAACAATGTACAATCAATCTTGAAAATCATGCGTATGATCAATTGCTGTCCTTTGTGTTACCGGGTGGGTGTTTCATAAAGCTGTTCGTTAGATAAGAACGACTGGTGGTCCTTTCTTTTGGTAAATGGTATACACCATTTTTTAGCGCTTAAGAAAGAATCACCAGTCGTTCTTAAAGTCGCTCTTAACTTACGAACAGCTTCATGAAACGGCCCCCGGACCCAAGTCAGCCATTTCATGAAAAGCTTGTTTACAACTTCATGCATTTAAAAAATAAATTTTATTGAAACTGCCTTACTTCTGGGGAGTGTTTCCTAAACCATCTCGTCAGTGGCTCTCTCTGAAAAATTTACTCTCATCCAATCAGATGCAAACATTTCCGTAGCTTATAACAACTTGAGTGAAAATCACTGACTGACTGCTTGTTTCTTGAAATGCTTCCCCGGTCTCGGCTCTCTTAAACTTGCCAAACATGACTTGTGAGTCATGAGGGTAGATTTGATGCTTTGCCAAATGTTGTCCTCAATATTGTTTATAACCTTGCAAGCTACTCATTTAATGTCCTCAAATGTTTTAACCATTTAATGTCACAATGTTTTTGGTGCATGTTAGAATTTTAGTGCAGTTTTTTTTTTCAAATTTCATTTATATAATTTAGATCATCTTGTAATGCATAGTAGGTAATAATTTTACAAGAATTCACTGGGAGGAATTTGAAGAAATATTCTGATTTAAGAAGATTTTCTAACAAAGCATGTCCTGAGATTTTTTTTTCTTTTTTTTTTGCCTTGCTTTTGCCTTGCTTTCAAATATAGTAAAATAAATCTGCATTTTTCCCCTTAACTCAGATTATGCCACTGTCCAGAGTGGTAATGATCTGTAGATTTTATTAATATTACTTGAAATACATCAATTACAGATTCATAGACTAACAAATTAATAATTTGTCCAGATACAAGTGATTCAATTCAATATATACAATTAATCCTTTATGATTTACATGTACATGTAGGAACTTGATATTATTCTGCTTTTCAATTTAATAATTGCTTGAGTGATCATGTTTAATAATGAAGATGAGATTGAAAAAAAATGGAACACTTTTATCATATAAAGGCTACAAGTAAATGTAGAGCACCATATAAATGAAAAACCTGTTTCACCAAAAAAGTTGCTGTTTAATACTGTTATGTACTTTTTAAATTGTGGCATGTTATCGATTGATAGCACATTTGCCATGGACATTTATCATTTGTTATTGATAGCAAGATTTTATGACACAGGGATTTAGTTCAATTTTAAATGGAGCTGTCTAATTTAGAATATTCCCTCCCTCACATGAACAGCAACAATCTGCAGACAGGGAACAGGAGAGGGAAGAGTTCCAGAGGGAGATTGCACGGCTGGAGGAAGAGTTGAAACAGAAAGAGAAACCTGGGCAGGATTTGGAGCAGCTAAAGAAAGAAGTAGGTCGTTTTTCATCAATTCTTTCTTCATTCATATTAGCTCTATACTACATTACATACTAGCATTAGAGCTACCTAAAGGAATGCTTGTATGCACATCTTTGCTTCATGATGTAAACTCTCGTGACAAAACAATTTGTGGAGCTGCTCATTTTTTTTGTGTATATTATCATGAAAGGTCATCACAGGGTCCCTGGCTACCATCGTGCACATACTTGTTAAAGCTTTCTTATACTACAAAATTTAAATTTATGTCATAAACAAAAGACTAGAAAAATGACCTGTGGACACTCAAATGAATGGAAGTTTTTTTTTCATTTGTTGCATGCATGTGAACATGTTTTTTTTCTTTAAGGGGATGTTTAACATACATGTACATGATGAACCCATTTGTATGGATCTTGCATAAAAAAATTGTGTTCTAATGTATTTGTTCTTCCTTGGTTTCCAATGCTATTTCATGTAAAAATATTAACAAAAGTCATTTTCAATGCTCGTATATGATCTGCATCTGTTTCAACCCCTTCATTCATTGTCAGTCTTAACTTGACAGGTAGTTTATATGTTCATTTCACTCCCAAAGCAACTGATAAAATGTAAAGTTTGAGTGCAAAACCATGAAATAGATTTATTTTGATATCGAGTCCATCATCCAATTCTTGCACAGTTGTGCTCGAAAGTTAGTTAGTCTCACCACAAAATGCACTCCTTCATGCTGAGGGTTGAATGTAGACAACAACACTATAATGTTCGCCGAGCCCAGAGAAATGTAATATTTTATCCCCTTATTTCACAATTAAATATCTAAAGCATGGCAACACTTGAACACTTTAAATACCGGGGTATGTTCATGTTCTGGTGGGTTTCACCACTAATATTTAGTTAATTCAATCTTGAAATCATGTGTCCCTCTTACTGGTGTCACTCAATCCGGGGAGGGGGGGGGGGTTTGAGTTTAAACAAGTTTTTCTCGGTGCGCAAAATAACCCCCTAAACAAGTGTTTCTTGGGCTTTACACATTTTGGCCCCTAAACAAGTTGTCGCCAAAATATGACCTCAGGGGAAAAAGCTTGGGGGAAAAACATACCCTAAACACGTTTGGCTAGTCTTAAAAAAAAAAGCTTTTGGGGGAAAAAACATAACCTAAATATGTTTGACCCCATGATTGACCATTGACCAGTATTTCAAAACCACCCTTTTTCTTGAAAATTTGCTTTTTTTGATACCCTTAACGAGTCCATGTGCGGACTGCGTCCAAAACTGAAAAAAACCCCACTATAAACATGTTTTTTAGGTCACACGTGTGTACACCAATATATTTGACTGCCCCCCCCAGCATTCAATAGACCAAAACACAATAGACTGTCAAGTCTTACCCATTCATAAATCCCCCTCTTCCCACCCACCATGGATAACCTGTTCTTTGAGTAAAGCAATTAACAAGTACATTGTTCTCAGTAAGGATTACAAATCTGGGTACATGGAGCTTATCAACGATAACAGGATACTACATTGTTTACATGTGAAGAACTACAGTCCCACTCCCCCATATCCATGTAGTGCTTTCTAATGATTCCCAGTTCCTGTCTGAAGTCACACAATAGAGTGTCAAATCTTCAACCCATTCATAAAGTTCTCTCTTCATACATGTACCTTCCAATCAGATCAATGGAGCTGTACCTTGTCTAGAGTAAACAAAACCAAGACATTGATTGAAAGACAACTGTTCACCCCTTTGTTTATCTTTGAATAGTTAAAACCAAGAAGTTGATCAAAGACATCAGTTCACTTTATTGTTTATCTTTGAACAGTTATCTTTACGTGTGTGTATCCATGTACCTTGAACCTTGTACCCCAATGTTTACATTGCACACTCAAGCATGCAAAGGTTGTGTATTCTTCCACTCAGCTAACTGTGAACTTGCCATTTGCATTATTTGAACAGGATTTTCAAAAATTGTTTGTGATTGTTGTTCACTCTGGAACATACAGTGATTGCTGATTCTGTGACTGATTCTTGACAACATTGACCCTTGTATTCATTGGCCATGGTTTTAAGGAATATTATCAGTGAAATCTGGGTGTCTGGAATGATTGATGATCTTGCTAGCTTACTTGGAACCATGCTTAAATCTTTTGAACACAATTTGTAAACACTTATGTGCAGGGTATACATGTAATGTACAGTTCTACATGTAGTTGATTTTGTGATTGAGCTCATTCAAAACGTGTTCATGCATCTTATTAGCAGGATTCTAAAACATTGTTGTTTATGGGTGTGAAATCCAGGACTTGGACTGATTACTGGTTCTGTCATTCCCATTTTAAGAAACATTAACCTGAATATGGCAATGTGGTTCATTTTGTGATTGAGCTCATTCAAAACGTGTATGTGCATATTTTGAGAAGGATTCTCAAACATTGTTTACTGGTGCAAAATCTAGGACTTGGACTGATTACAGATTCTGACATTCCGTTTAAAATTAGATATAAAAAGTCTGGGATAGTGTAGCATACAGTACATTGTGTCTGTAAATATAGGTAAGTCTCTAGTCTGCCATTGTAATATTTGGTACATGTATCTGTAAATGTGCAAAATATAGGAGAAATTAAAAATATTAATATATCTGGAGTGATGTACCGTATGTATAATCCTTATGATCAGGTCCCTCTGTGATGACCTACTTTACCAAGTAGTTTTCCATGATTGCTTACACTCCCTAACAAACCACCATGATCAATTGGCATTGAAAAAACTATTCCACTACCCCCCTTTGGTACATATTAGACACTAATCCACATTTGCTGCTCTCCAACCAGGGGGCTGTTTCATAAAGCTGTTTGTAAGTTAAGAGGGACTTTAAGAATGACTGGTGATCCTTTCTTACGGGCTAAACCATCGCCAATGTATATACCATTTACCACAAGAACAGCTTTATGAAACACCCACCAGGTGTAAATGGTTACCAGTAGGGAGGAATCCCTTGTCCTTGTTCAAGTACCAACAGTGTACCTGAATATAAAGATCACCCACGGGAGACAAACAATCTTTATAAAAAGGAGGTTGTTATGGACAGGATACTACAACACACGTTTCAGTTAGGAAAATCAGTCAACCACTTGTACTGTGGAATAAACTGGTTGTTTTTCTATACATGTCCTGTTGCATCAAAGTTACTATAATAGCACCTTTGCCATATACATTTTGGTAACTACCACGGTAAAGTTGCTCAACATCCAGTCAAAATTAAAGATTACCTGTGAGTTTCTTTTGTGGATGGCAAAGTTAACTTAATAAGCACCATAAACCTGGGATGGTTTTATTATTGAACCTGTTAATATTTTTTTTCTTTCAGAACCAAGACCTGAAGGATGAGATCAGTCTATCCCAGAGTGCTGCAACCGATTCAGTCTCCCGTATACAACAGCTAGAGAAAGAGGTCTCATGGAAGCAGGATACAGTGACAGAACTTGCTAGACAGGTAGGAATCTTGAGGAACATTTCATAAAGCTGTTTGTTAGTTATGCAGAACTCTATGTTTTGTGGTCTAAGTGGTCTAAGATATTGAATTTGTCATTCAGATACTTTACATTGAATTTGTCATTCAGATACTTTGTAAAGATGAGAATTTCAATCTACAAAGAGATGGTCACCAGTCATTAGTAAAGTTGTTTGTAACCTACAAACAGATTTATGAAACACCAGTCAAGCCACTGAAGATTTTGACAAATTCTTGTTGCATTGGTTTAGGTCCAATCCTTGCCCCTATTGGGGATGAGTTCATCACATGTCCTTTTGTGATTGTAAATGTTCCTTCAAGGACTTTGGTCATCAATGCATGTTCTAATCTCCCCACAAGTAAAAGCTGTCTGTTTGGTGATGCTGTAAGGCTAAAGTGGTTCCACTCACTACCTTTTCTACCCCTACCCATTGCTCTTCAAGTAACATCTTGTGCAATCATTCCATAAGCAGTTACCCCAAATCACTTTTCTGCCCCTTTTCCAGATCAAGGAGCTAGAACGGCAGGTTGACGACCAGAAGAAACTACCGGCCAAGGTCTCAGAACTTGAGGCTGAGCTACGGGGCGCCCTCCATCTCCAAGAAGAGATGAGACATGAGAAAGATGCTCTCCAGAAACAATGCTACGACCAACTCCTCCAGATCTCGGCGCTCCAGTCCAAACTGGATGCCCACAAACACGGCCTGGACAGTCGCGTAGCACCCTCATCTAGTTCTACAAAGTCTTTGGATGATACCAACGAAGGTCCAATGTCCCTGGCTCAGCAGTGGGAACAGGACAAGGAAGCTTTGGACAGGAAAGACAAAGAAGTAAGAAAACTTTCCATTTCCTCACACTGTTGTATAGTGCATTTCATGTAGGTATGATCTATTCCAAGGCATACCATTATAATTACTATTACCCCAGCTTCAGCTCAAGCTGCTGTTTTCAGTGCTCAGTGCTTTCAAGGGATCGATCCTTCTTGGGACCCATTCATCTAACCTGGGTCAAGTGCAGCACAAAGAAGGTAACATTCTTGCTGAAGGAAAAGTTGCTTTGGCCGGGATTTGTACCCATGACTGCCTAGTTGAAAGATGTCATGAGCGTACTTGGATCGCTACTCTAATCTGTAACAATGATATCGAGATGTAGTATATTCTTCTTTCTATCTCATTTTGTTAATAGATTGCTGACTTAGTGGAGCAACTAGAGCAATTTAGAGAAGACCTCACCAACAAGGATGAGGAAATTGCCCAGCTTCAGCTCCAGCTTGAGGTTGCCTCCAGGGAGCAAGGATCTGGGAGAGAAGACATGGAGGAGGAGATCAACCAGGTCAAAGCAGAGAATGAGAGATTGAAGGTGAATATGAACTTTATTGACTGGATATGTGGGGTATATAAGGAATAATGACCAAGCTAAGATTGTATTGCAAAAGTTTGTTGAGTGTAATGTGGTCGCAGTTGCCAACATTTCCGATGAACACCCCAAATTCTATATCAGTGGCATTTGAAATTTATTAACATGCTAATCCCATTATTATCATCATCATGATTAGCATCACAATCGACAATATCAACATCACCATTATCTTCATTATCACCATTATCATCAATATAATCATTGTTGTTGTCATCATCATTCTCACCACCATCACCACCACCATCATCTTCAAGTTAATCATCATCATCAGGCATTAATTCCTTAGTGCAGTTCATAGGTTTCTTTCTTTACCCTCCCCTTATAACTGAAAATAGATATCAAACTGTACTTTCCCAGTTTCCCTTGAATCCTCCTAATCAATCTTCATTTCAAATCCATTTCTTCCATTCCTACCCAGGATGAGCTCCAGGCTCCTCCTCTGGACCAGGAGGAGGCCTCCTTACCCAGGCTGGCCCAGGAGCTCTTGGAGGAGAAGAACCTGGAGATAGACCAGCTGGAGCAGCAGATCCAGCAGCTCCAGTCCAGACTGGTCCAGGAGACCAGGAGCCTGGGTCGATACCAGGAGAAGGAGCTGGTGGTGGAGGAGGTGATCCGGGTGGAGAGGCAGTCAGCGGAAGGTTCTCCGGTAGGGGATGCCAAAGCAGAAGAACTGGTATGTGAATGTTTGTTGTTAAGCACAGAGAAATTTTACTATGTGTTAAAAGTCTTGCTTCATTTTATGTTACACTTGCTTTGTTTGTAAATGTAGTATTGTGTATGTGGACCTCTTTGAAAATCAGCTTTACTGAAACGGCCTTACTGAAACGGCCATACACCCTTTGGCAGGAAGTGAGTAAATAGAATGAAAACATTTAAAGGGGGAAAAATAATTCTTTTTTAAGTATTGTGTTGTGAAAACAAGTCTTGGTGGGGACTATTTAACAAGCAAGGCAACTAAGGGAGAAGAATAGTGTTATAGTAGAGAAAATGTCATGGTAGAACAAATTTATAAGCTGCATTTAGTTTTCTGTATACATAATCTTTCCGTGGGTCTCAAGTGTTAAGTTCATGTGAAAAAAAACACGAGAGCTTTGGAGAGATTAAAACAAAATGCATATATGTATATTTTTTACTGAGGGAGAGATATAAAGAGAGAGCTGGAGAGTGAGGGAGAGACAGGGAAAGAGATAGGGAAAGAGATATTGAAATTTGTAATCATAGTAAAGGTCCATGTTTCAGGAAACCACAATTTCCTCTTATTTCCAAAAGAAAATAAACCCGGTTTCGGAGTGCGTGTACGCACATGTATAGAAATTTGGCAATCTGACAATTCTCTCCTTATCTGTTTTATATGTCATATCATTTTAAAGAGAGGGGAACAGACGAAACAACAATAACAGAACAGCAACCTGACAAAGACTCCATTTCCAGTTTTAAGAATGATCTTTTATCTCAACGTCATTGGCATAACTTTGTCAGTATAATTATAAGCTTAAACACAATCCCAATTGCTACTCTTCCTGTCTTCATCATCATTGTTGTCATCATCATCATCATCATCATCATCATCATCATCATCATCATCATCATTATCTTCATCATCATCTTCATTTTCGTCATCATCATCGTAGTCATCATCATCATCTTCATTTTCGTCATCATCATCAGCGTCATCATCGTCGTCTTCATCATCACCATCATCATCTTTGTCATCATCATTTCAACCACCTCCACCATTATCATCATCATTGTCATCAATATCATTTTTTCTACTTTTCTTTATCATTCTTTTCATATTCAACTTCATCTTTAACGTCATTCTAATGATCAACATTATCATCACCACTGATTTATCATTCTCCTCCCCTCCCCACCATCATCATCATTGTCATCATCATTCACACTTATCAGCAATTTTCCTTCTCCCTTCTATGCAGAATCGGCTCCGCCTGGAGCTGGAGACCCAGGTGGCGGCCAAGGACCAAGAGATCTCCATGCTTAGGCAGCAAATCAGTGATCGAGACGAGAGCAACGCGCTGTCCAACCCTGCAGTTCAAGAGGTCATCGATAGGATGAGACAACACACACAGGATGAGGAGCAACAGAGGGTAAGGAAAAGTAGTTAAAGAGAGGAAGAGAGAACTAGAGAGATGAAAAGAAGGGAAGAGGGAGGAAGGAGGGCAGGAAGAAGGAAGGAAGTAAGTAGATGGAGGTGAGGGGTGGTAGGGGAGCAAGAGAGTGGGAAGGTTTTTACTTCTTGATAACTATTCCTCCCCTACCCCTCCCCAAAGAAAAATATAGAAAAGGGAATAGGATAAATAAAAAAAATAATGACTTATGAATGCACAAGGAAATATATAAATCTTATAGACATTACGTCAAGAAAAGATGATTGGCAATTTTGATGATATGATTATGAAAAAAGTAATGATAGACTGGTCTTGGATAATTTGGGTCGAAATGACATACATATAGAAATATCTGTAGCATTCTCAGTTTTACTTTATCAAGGTCAAAGGTGATGATCATCTTTGGTTCAGATTAGAGCCAGAAATGGGGGAGGGAGGGGAGCATTGATATTTGTAGTACTTTCCAGCCCCCTTGATGAAAATTTAGGAACCACTTCACTTCCTGCAGTTTTATCTACCCTGGAGCATCTGATGTCCCTGCATGCCATACATGTTGGAGCATGTCCCTCTCTGTGTTACTCTTGATATATATATACAGTCCTTGATTATAACCCATCAGACTTGTTTATAAACATTGTGTAAGAAGATGCATAGGTGTCGCGTTACAATCTGCATCATGGTATATCGCAATCCATCTTAAGAAACGTTCCATATTTAATTATTTGTTTGCGAAAGGTAGGATTTGGTCCAAACTCTGTAGTTCTATAATGATGGAGGGAGCATGCTTTATTTTGTGTGTCTATTTGTTTTTAGGAAACCAGCACAAACTGAAGTTAGTGCACTGGGGCTATTTTCCAACTTGTTTTTCTAGATTACTTTCTGCATTGAACTCGGATGTAATTGCGGGACTCTCCATGACAGTTCAGGGTCTAAAACACCCTCCGCCCCTTTTTGTATTATTTTTTGCTTATGTGCAAGTTTTGTAGTATTATTGGAACACTGGATCAATTTCAAAATAGGGGATTTACTTGACCAATTTCATTTTGAGGGAGGGAGAGAGTGCTGTTTGTATTTCCACACTTGCATCTACAGGATTAATCCATTATTGTAATCACTCCATTTATATTTCTTTTTTTCTTTGTTAGAAGCAACTTGAGCAAGAAGTAAGCTCGCTGAGAAAGATCATGGGTATTCGTGAGAGGGAGGTAACAGACTTAGAGGCACAGCTCGTTAGAACCCAGGAGCAGGCCTTATCCCAGGGGGAGGATGCTTCACAACTGGACAATGAGGCTCTCCACAAAACAATACAGGTGCACTGTAGTATCTTTTTCTCTTTGTTGACTATTTTGTGTCAACCGTTCTTGCATTTACTGATTTTTTTTCCTGAAACAAAATCCTTCCTGTTCATATCTTCCTTTCTGTTTCCTTTTTTTTAAGGGGGAGGGGGTCCTTTGTTTTCTTCCCTCTTTCTTAATTTCTTTCATTACCATTTTTCCTTGTTTATGTTAAGCATTATTTCAAATATTTCATTATTCTAATAATATAATTGTACTCTACCTATATATCTATGATATAATACTGGAGGGGGTTCACTATTTATAGGTAAAAGCAATTATAAATGCAATGAAATCAAATTTACTGTCACAATCGATTGTACACTAACACTGCTGTTAATTATGAAGAGCAAAGTTTTTTTTATGGTAAAACGCATATCAGTTGATTACATGGAATGGTTTCAGTAATTTGTAAAAATTAAAACCATTATGAGAAAAATGCAAGGCCTAGGGGTTAAATAGAAAGAATTCTACTTGCTTATATGCATGTGACGCTAATCTATTACTTTATCAGAAGTGATACAATAATGCAGCATAATCATCATGTATTTTGGTATGATGGTGGGCCCCAAGTCTGCGCACCTAACAATTTGAGTTAAGATTTAACATGAATTTCTTCTTATTTCACAAAATCTTTCAGTTGATAATGTTTCTTACATCATAATGAGTTAGTGTGCCAAATATCTCATAAAAATTTGAAAGAAATATATGATTTTCTTGGAAAAAACCTCGGGCAGTCATTTTCAGATTGAAAAAAAAAATGGTACCCAATGTCTGCGCACTCATTCACATTGCACACGATTCAGGGATTTTGATGACAAAAGGCTGCATTTTGAGACCGTCACATGAAATGCCCTGAATTCATTATTTTTCCACAATTTTGAGTCAGATTTTTTATGAATACCTGTCTATGCATTGAATGTGTAAAGTTTGTGCTCGTTGCGTATCTTCTTTTACTAGAATCGCGCTGATACGCGGGTGCGCAGACTTGGGAGACCGCGCAGACATGGGGGAACTGACCATAATTAAAATTGATGTTAGGAATAACATTGACCCTACACTTTGTGAATCATCTCCTAGGATAAAGAGCTTGAGATCATGAGCCTCAAGGTGGAGATGGACAGGCTTGAGGAAGCGGCCTTCCAAACCCAGCAGCAAGAGCAGCAGACAAGGATTCCGGAGGCCACACCCATCCCAGCAAGCTCTGCCCTGGAGGAGGCGGTCAAGAATCTAGAGGAGGAGCTCAGTCAAGAGAGGAGTCGAGCGTCCGAGATGGAGGCCGACTACCAGAGACGGTTGGCCGGTCTCAAGGGTCTTTCTCCTGGAAAGACTCTGGCTCAGGTAAGGGTTGTTAATGCTTTGACAAATTTGTGTAGATTCTATATCCTTGGGTTCGTAACATAAAGCTTAGCAATGATTGTAGAATATTATTCTATGATTGATTGCATTAAATACAATGTACAATCATGAAAATCAAGCATACAATTAATTTCTAATTGTTTGTGTTACAGGACCCTGGGCCCCATTACATAAAGATATGTAGTGTTAAAAGTCTACTCACAATCACTACAGGTTATATTCATGTCCTGAAAAGGACCACCCATAATTGACATTTCGGCAGGTATTTCTTGCTGTCTCCAGGCAGGTTACACATTTCTCTTTGTTTCATAGTTTTATCCTGAAGACAGGAAGACTGTACTTGCCAAACACGATACATCTAGTGCAACTTTAAACCTTTACATTGATTTGTTCTCAGCTCTGGAACCCTTCTGAAGTGTCCATGTACCTCCATAAGGTCTCCATTTATTCAAAATGAATTACAATAATGATGATTTTTTTTTACTTTCAGGGAGTTGTCAAACCATGCTTACATTATTATAGGAAAAACTCATATTTTGTAATAACCTCAAAATTGAATAGAAAAAGTAAATTGTGTTTGTCACGGTTTTGTGAAACTGTCTTGTTTCACAAGCAATTTGGATTTTTTTCTCTATTCAATAAAATAATCTTCATACTAATGAAATTTAAATAGTTTTTTATTCTGGTGTTTCAAAGCATGCAGGTACATTTCAGCTGACTAACAAATATACTTGTTTGGAATTTGATTCAATATTTTTATGTCTTAAATTTGACAGAAACTGAATGAGATCCGTGAGGAGCTCACCAGCCAGCACCAGGAGCATGTGGCTGACATCCAACGCACCATGAACAAGGAGGCGGAGCTTCGTATCGAGCAGATCAAGAAGGAGCACGCCCACCAGATACAGCTCCTTGAGGAGCGCACAAGATCACAGGTTTGTAGTAAATCAAGGGCATAGGGCAGTTTTCCCCAAATTGTCAGAATTGTTAAATTTAATTGGAAAAGGGCCACATAGATTATTTTAGGGTTCAAGATCACAGTTCTGTCATTATGATGTTCAAGGTAAAGGGTAGCATCACTTGATTGTCAGACCTGTACCAAATTTCAGGAACCGTATTGGAATTGAATGTAGACTTTTGAAACTTCTGTGAATGTGACAGAACTTTTTTCCCCCAATATCATCTCTCAATCTCCCTTTCATTGATTATAATTATTGGTTTGACGTGATGATATTTGGTTTTTGTTTCTTCAATAAAGGTGCAGGAGGCAGTGCTGAAGACCAATCAAGATCTACTGGTTGCTCACGGGGAGGAGAAGGCTAGGATTGAGGAGGAGCATAGGAAGCAGATGGATAGGCTTGCTGCAGCCACGCCCATCAATATCAGCTCACTCGGAGGTAAGCTAGTATACCAATGTTGACTTCTCATGAAAATGGTGGTGAAAATTATGAATCCTGTGGTGTTGTCCATTCTGGACCATTTATCTCCCCAATCACTAGTTAAGCTGATAGTTTTGGAAATACTGATTTTTGCCCCAATTTTGTCGGAGGCATTGAGAAAAATATTAATTTGTTTCTTCTCGGCAATGAATGCAGCAACTTTATATGATTAATCAGATGCATAAATATTTAAGTCTTTGTTTTGTTATTCTTTGATATAGATGTTGGAGACCTTTTACACAAGGAGGTTGAAAACACAGCAAGATTGGACTCCAACCTTCTTGGTCATCTGAGGCGTCGTCAGGGCGGAGTAGGGAGAGAGCAGCCCCCAGGGGAGGGGTCCATGACAAACGGGGATACATCTGACCTTGATATGACCAATGGGGAGATACCACCAAGGTTACAGGTATGGAGGGGTTGATGTGATGATGATGATGGTGGTGGTGGTGGTGGTATTGATGATGACGATAATGATGTTGATGATGGTGGTGGTGGTGGTGGTGATGATGGTGATGATGATGGCGACGATGATCATGATGATCATGATGATGGGGATAATGATGATGGTGGTGATGATGATGGTAATGATGATGGTAATAGTGATGGCAATGGTGATGATGGTAATGATGATGATTAGGATGATGATGATGATAGTAATAGAGATGGCAATGGGGATGATGATGATGGTGGTGTTGATGATAGATGGTGATAATGATGGTAATCGATGATCATGAGGTGGATGATGGTGTTTATCACATTATATGCGCTACTGATCATTGTGGTTTAATGCATCTGTGAAGTATGTAGAGACATTGATGCATTACATATCTAGGATTTTGATGAAGGAGACTCTCTTCTGAAAAAAAAAACACAAAAATGACAGCACAATTTTACTTTTTATTCCACAGAGTGTCTTAGCCAGACTTCACAGCGAGGGTCTCCAGGTCCTATCCCTCTCCGACCTTCGCTACCTACGCCAAGCTACCTCACCTCGCCCCTCTGTCCGAAGGGGCACGGACATTGCCTCATTGCAGAATGCCTGGCAGAATGAGAAGCAAGCTCTCCTAGATGCCATCCAGGCATTGAAAGATTTAATCACACAAACCACTGCTGGTCTCAGGGTGAGTGTCTGGACCCTGTCTCCACAAGCATCTTACCTAGTGATTTTCACAGAAAAATGTTATAAGCTACTGAAATGGTATTATGTTATTGGTTGAGAGCACATTTGTTGGTCCAAAACATGGATGAGATACTTTATTTGATGCTCCCTGAGCACTGGGGTGTGTTTCATCAACATTTTCATCCGATGATTCCGATTCCGGAATGTGATTGGCTGAGAGGTGCTGTTGCAATAGTAACTGTCGGATAAAACGGTACTTGTCAGATAAAACGTCTGACAAATCCTTTCATGAAACACTCCCCTGTTTATTTGAAATGGGCTATCAATGGCTAGTTACAAGCTATTGTTCTAAGGTACTGAAATAATGCCATCTGATTAGCTCAAAAATTTGTCAGTGTAAATAATTGATGAAGTATGTCATGAAATGCTTCCCCAAAAGTAAAGACACTAAGACATCCTCTTGTTCAAAATAGAATTATATTTCTGATATGAAATATGCGTGTCAAAGAATGTGCAGTCCCTTTTCATAATTTCTTAGTGACTTCTTATTTCAAAGCGGTTTGTAATTTTATCATGCTGATTGTTAATCTGCCAAAACTGGCAATACAAGCTTCGGCTGCATGCAATGCCATATTTTTATCAATAAACCTATTATGTTGTATTGAGTTTGATTTGAATTCATCCGATTGTATCCTATCAGAATGATGAACATGACTGGAGGGGAGACCTACTTAGGGCCATCCAAGGTGTCTTTGATCAAGAGAGGGAGTCCTTGCTGGCTGAGCTCAGGACACATGTTGTAGCCAGCGGAGACCAAGATCTCTCTCAAGTTCAGCTCCTTGAAAGGAGGATAAGAGAACAGGTAAGTTACACTTGATTCGATCAAGCTCAACTACTTGTAAGCTGTTCGTAAAATTATGTCTCAAATGTGTTCTGAGATGCTATGTCAGCTGCTTGGGGTTATATCATTTAGCACAAGAAAGGGTCTCCAGTCATGTGTTAACCCTAAATAGACTGAGCTATTTCGACGCCTAAGAAGACGGGGGGGGGGGGGGGGGCTGATTCAGCCCCCCCTTATGATCTCGGCCGTCGATCGCGACGAAAATTGGCACATGCGTTACCCATGGCATTATCTACAAAACTATAACATCAAATTCTGCAAAAAATCTCATGTCTCATTAATTATGCTAATTTATGCGTAAAATCATAAGTTTGCTCTAATTAATAAAATAATGCCCCTGAAATGCTAATTTTTGTTTCACATACTCTAGATAGGCATCTGATCGAATTGATTTTAAAAAAATTTCAAAATCACATTTATTTTCTTATGTATTCTATTGTTTTCTAAATTTCTTATGTATTTCTTTGTTTTTCGACTTTTTGTTTTTTATTGTTTTTTCAATGGAAATTGTCGGGGACTTTATTTCTACCATAAAAAAGATAAAATTAATTGATTTTAAGCAGTAAAAGGAAAAATAATGATACATTTATGAATTTTGGCTAAGAACACTATTTGCATTGGATTTGTACACAAATTCACGTTTTTGAGTAATTTTGGGTCTGCATGCACTTACGAAATGTTGCGTAATTTTGGAACCGCGTACCCGGGGGTCACAATTTTGGTCTCAAAAGTTGCGCGAGACTTGAAAGTAAAAAGTCAGCGAGCGACGCGGTCAAAAAATTTCGCGCGGCGGATTTATCGCGAAAAATGTCGAGGGGGGCTGAATCAGCCCCCCCAGTCTTTTTGGGGTTAAGCAAGCCATTTATACCTTACGAACAGCTTTATGAAATGCCCCTCTAAGGTGTTTTCTAAATGTGATGTGTACTCATGTATACTGCATTGCTATCTTTACAAATAAATCTCATTTTCAAAGGTACATTCTTACATGACTTGTGTGTAGAATTCTGACATTGACAGCTTTTTGCACAATGGGGGCCCAGAAACTACTGTTATGTAATAACATTTCCTTGGAGTGATTATATTTCATTAAAGGTGAAATTTTGCATAATCTTTACAATGTAACATCTCTTTCTGAAAGTAATTGCTATGTACAAAAATTTTAACCAATCGTAAATATAAATCATGATTATCTATATTACAACTCCCCCCTGTAATCTCCATAGGAGAGCCATCACAAAGCAGCTATGGAGCAGATCTACGGGGCAGACCGCGCCTCACTTCTCTCTGAAGTTCACGACCTGCGGGTCAATCACAACGCCTCTCGCATCGAGCTCCAGGAGGTACGACAGAGATCTACCCAGCAGCTGAGTGCCTTGGAGGAACAAAGCTCCAACAGGGAGAAACAGCTCAAAAGGCAATGTAAGTTGGTCTATTATGATAATACCTTGAACAGGACTGCCAAGTGTCCCTGATTGCCACGGAGACTCCCTGAAATTATGACTGATTTTCAACATCTCCCAGATTCATTCATTGATTTCTTTAATTGGATTGTGTGACATTGATAAAGATTTCCCTCCTTTCTTGTAAATTTTCTTAGAAAGGTGCATATGAAAGTTGACAGCCCTGGCTTTAAAGCAGATTATATGCCTTAGAATGACATATAACTTGTCTAAATTAATCAACATAAACCCACATAAGTATGTGAATCGATGTAGAAGAATTAATAGGAAATGTATGTTGGTCTATTCAAATGGTTATTAATTTAAAAAAATCTTGAGCTTTCAAATGATACATAACTTGTTGAAACTGATGAACAATAACCCGCACAATTATTTGATGTAATAAATCCCACAATTATGTTTGTTATTTTACATTCATAAAGTATTATCTTCCCTTTGGCTGTGCTGTCACACTTCTGTTTTTCAAAACACAACCATTCTAGAGGATCTCTTTTTGTTTTCATATCAATGTCCACTTCACCCAGTGGAGACCATGGAGCACAAGTTCAGGCAGGAAAGGATCCTTGCTGATGATCTCCGAACCTCACTCACCGTTGAGCGGCAGAAGATTTCCCAGCTTGGCGCCTCGCTCGGCAATGAGAAAAAGCTGGTCTCGGACCTGCGGGATGAAATCGCAGAGCTTCAGTCTCTCGTCGATAGGCTGCATGCTGCGAAAGATGATTTTGAGAGTCGCATGACGGATGTCGGGTAAGCAGCCTCTCATCTTGTTTACAATTTCTTCCTGAAAATTAGTCACATTTAGTGTTCAAATTTAAAATCTGCATTCAACAATCTGTGATAGAGTGCTGCTTACATGTTTTTTAAGATGAAGAAAATATGCATTTTTAGAGTATATTTGCTTTTAATTGGTTAAAAAAAAAATCTATCATAATGAGGAGAATGGAAGTCAAGCTTTCAACTAACAATGAAATGAAACCCCAGTTGAACAAATTACCAAGCACCTAGAAACTTGGAAATCTTCTCTTTCATTATTCTTTGCACTTGTGATGTTAACACTTCCTTTGTCACTTGTCGTATTGAAAAGACCTACAAGTGTGTATGTTGTGCACTAGCCTGCTTCCGAAATCTCTCAACTCTGAACTCGATGTGCAAAATATTTCTGTCTATTTTGTCAGTATAATTAATGAATCTAACATGGATATTCTATTTGAGACTGGAATATTTTTTTCTTCTCTCAAATTATTGTTATCTATCTGCTTTTCTTGCTTTGAATTAATTCATCACCCATTTGTACGTTGCATTAATGTTGTCTTTATGTCAATTGTACTTTGTGTGCCAGCTTTGTTCTCTTTTTTCTCTCCAAATTCTTTTTAAAAATGTATTTTATGCATTTTTACATGTATTTGTTCATATGTTTATGAAAAACACCTGTAAAAGACAATACATACATTAAAGTGATTGGTTAACATTGGTTTGACTTTTAAAAAATCTGAGCTAGAAGGTCACACTTGTCACCTGTGTCTGTGATATGTTACAAAAATGAAGCCCAGAAAAAATTGCATTCGAAAATAATTATTTAGTGCTTCAAAAATTGAAATATAAAGTGACCGGAAACACCATCTTAATTTCATTCTATACACTTATGTGTACTATTTAGGCGTCTATAAGACGCCTATTTACAAAATCATGGTTTGCCTTGTAGTTTTAGCTTTTCATTCTCAATAATGGTTGTTTTCAGGGTTTATTAGTTCTAATACATGCACTTGTACACATGTTTCATCTTGGTTTGAGAATTTTTTAAATCGGCTGCTCACAAAGTTAAACAATACCTTTAAGTACAGAAAAAAATCATGAAAGATACATATAAAGTCTTAATATTTTCCATAAACAATGTTAATACATGTACACTGGATCAAATGAGCACATAAATGAAATCTACATTCTCGAGAGCGTTACTTCTCATTATTCAACTCATTAGACAATTCCAATTTCTGTTTATCATTGAATAAGACAAACATACACACAAATGCTATTAGTCATTTCTGATTTTCACTCCTATATATATTTAGTTTTAAGTCCTTGTGTACATATATAATCCCCCATTATGAAATTTTCTCCACCTGACTAAAATTTCTGTGAAATTTATAATTTTTCAAATCTTCTTTTTGTTCATAATTTAATCCCCCCCATATTTTGTGAAAGAAAAATATTTTGTCTATTCAAGTTATCAGTTTGTAGTCACTATTCTTATTGTCTTGTTTTCTGCAATACACAAAAGTAAATTTTTGTCTCTTGAAAATTTGTTTATGATTTCATTATAAAAGAATGGAATATTGAATCAGGAAAAAAAAGTGGGGGCAGGGCATAACTAACAGTCTGATTCTTATCTTTGTATTTTAAATTGAGATTCACAGTAAATTATTTACATGAAGACATTCAGATGAATCCTCTTTTTTACTGTACGTATTACTATGTGACATATTAAACAAAGTCCACATTATGAAATGCACAATAATGGCTACATTTATTGACAAGACTGAACAATGAATGATTAATATGATCCTGTTTAATCTCTGACATTTAACCATCTCTGTCTACGATTCTTTCATCTCCTGGGCATCCTTTATTTCGTCTACACACAGGAGTGTGGCCGAAAAAGCTTTGTAAGTTACCTAGCAACCTATAAACCACACCCCTAGTAACCAAGCTCCTCCCCTTTATAATGACATGTATATCATTCATCAGCCTGAATTAATCCTACTAACCAACAACAGAATTATTAACCCTATCCTACTTCAAGTAAGCCTGTTCTGGTGATTGCATGTCGAAAGTGGACATTGCATGCATTAACAACGTATTGTACTCATCTGTTATTCCTCTCCATAAAAAGATATTTTGGAAACAAATTATCGTATCTTGCCCTCATTTGGCCCTAAATTCAACATGGGCTATGGAATACAATCCCAGAAATCATAATGAACTTTTCAGATTTTATGTAAACTCAGTTTAATGTTTGGAGTTGTGTACAGTATCATTGTATAGAACCCTCAGACAAGACTATGCACACAGTCACGTATGAACAACTGGGTCCCCATCTTCCAATCAATTGTGATAGATTCTATCTAAACTCATCGTGTTCAATTGCAAATCAAGGACCTTTACATAAACACAAATATGTTGTTGATTTGCGTTCAGTTGCTACTCTGCTTTCTTGCAACTCACCATTCCATTTGAATTCGGACTTGATTTGCAACTGAATGCAATTCCCCATGAGATTGATCTTATATATTTGAATTTATCGCAACTCTTTGTAAGATGGGGCCCGGAGATACTAGTACACAAATATCATTGCAAGTGGCCTCCTGCAAAATAGAATCATTTCTAGCATTGTATACCCACTTTTCTGATTGAGCACAAAAAAATATTTAAGCTGAAATTCGAACACTGTTGATATATACATTACATTTGAAACAGAAATATTAATCTAAGTTTAATACAATAGGTGGTACTCATAGAGCTACAGATTACTTTAGTCCTAGGTTACCTTAGACCACACTTTTTGTAGGTTGCTTGTATATGGAATTCTTTATTCAACATCACTCAATGATCCATCTTGCCTGCTATTGTTTTAAATGCTCTTATGATTTTGTTCTATCTTAGTTTGATTATTTGCAAAGTATAATTTGTATTTCTGATATTTTTTCATTTGGTCAACGTATGCTTCTGTTTTTATTATTTTATAGTATGTGACATGTTAAGAATGTGTATGTATTTGGTAATTATTTATTTGATTTGCAAAATCTTCACGGTGGTGAAGGCCAGTATTCGCCAGTATGCAAAGGATTCGCAGAGGATGCTGATTTATTTGAAGAAAATTCAAATTTTATATAAAATCAAAAGTTCGGCCGACCTATAAAGATAATGTACATGTATTCTGTAAACATGTATAATGGTTTGGGAGCCATCTTACCTTAATCAGAAAATTCTTTTTAATAAAATTATCTACATTTGTATGCAAAAAAAGTTGCTCACAAAAAATTATTTTAAATGCTTCTATTATCAAGTGATGATACTTCTATTCTGACTATAGATTTCAAGAAAACTTTCATTTCCTTTTAAAAAAAACAGTGTTAGACTGCACCCTCCTAATACAGATCACTTATGAATTGTTTGAATACTTTTGAAACTGGTCGTCACACATGTATTGATATTTATTTTATAATATTTTGCATGTCATGGCCATAGGCACTTATTGCAGTATCGTTTCTTTATTCCAATCTTTATGATTTTGTCATGTTTTGTTTGTATCTGGAATATATCTTTTATGGCATTCTATGTCCAGTGCATAGTGTTTTTTTCAGCTTTCATAACACCTATGATACACAAATTTTAAACGTTGTTATTGATAAAATGAAATTTTGAATGGCAAAATCTATAGAATAGTTAGCCTTTGATACCCAAGATTCACACATACACTGTATGTGCTTAATTTATTTTTGTTTTAACCTATTTTGATGCTTTTTTGCTTTTTTAAAAAATGTGTAACTTAAATACAAATTAGATTTAGAACTTCCTTTGAGTATAAAAAAGAAAATGTATTAGTTCATCAAAAATAAGAAAAGAAAGAAAAGAAAGTGAAAATTTCATGGTCTAGGTTTATTTTTTTTAAAATTTTTACGTAAACTATTTGTTTAACTATGTCATATTCTCACATTGTCAATGAAGTATTTCAAATACATGTGCACACTGTACCATACAACTGTTTTAGTTTTCTGCTCTTTTAAAAGAAACAATTGAATTTCTCATGGAATGATGCTGCAGTTAAAAGATAAAAGTCTCTGCAACCGACAGAGACTACATAGAGACTGAATTTTTTTCTTCTGAAAAAATTGAAATTTGCTTAATTTTACTGCAATTAGAAGAGATTTCAAATCATCAACAGGTCACAAACCATTATCCGGTAAAGATTGATTCACCCACTATGCAATCACATCTTTGCAGCATCCACCAATCTACTGGCTGTTAGTGATCACTCAAACTGATTCGCACAGAAGCACATAATGTAAACCTATAATAGTTTTCTTAGTGTCATAAGGGTGGCACTGTCGACAGGTTTCAATGAATGATTTGAAGTTGGTGTTGGTTTTGGTCTGATTTTTACATTAGCACACCCTAAAATAAAAGTAAGTCAGGTTAGCATTTCATAAAGCTGTCAGTTATGAATGATTTTATGCACAAAGGGTGACCCTTGTGCAAGATGATATACATTTATCTCTATGGCAATGACTTACTAGTTGAGAACATTTCCCAGTCATTCTTAAAGTCACTAGTCACTCGTAACTTTATGAACAGCTTTATGTAACACATGCCTAGGACCCATAACACAGAGCTTAGCAAACATCGTAAAGCATTTTCTAACGATTGATAGCATTGACTACAGTGTACAATTAATCATGAAAAATCAATTGTACGATTGATTCCTTACCCTTGTGTTACGGGACCCTCTGTTGCCCGTAACACAAAGCTTAGCAATGATCATAGAAACACTTTTCTATGATTGATTTCATTGACTACAGTACACAATCAATAGTGAAAATCAAGCGTACGATTAATCGCTGACCTTTGTGTTACCGGACTCTGGTCTTGGGACAAGTCTCATGATAAGCTACCAATAGCATGATTTGGAAAATTGTTTGTAAACTTATATTAGGTCTTAGAGCTACGAAATGCATACTAAATTGTGCTTCCAACACCAAGACCAACACCAAACTTGAAATAATCCAGTGTTACAATACAATTTGATTATCACTTGAGTCTTATTTCTTGCTCCAAACCTTTGTCTTCTTCTTGCTTGAATAAATCAACTGATTTCCTTTTCTTAAAGAGCTGCCTTGGAGGGTGAGAAGGCAAGAACGGTGACGCTGCTTGAGAGTCTAGAGTCGGAGAAGAGAAACGTGTCCAAACTCTACGACACCTTATCTAAGGAGAGTGACCGGTCAGCTCAGACCAGGGACAGGGATCAGAAATTACTGAAGGTATGCATACTTCTTGCCATCTTACTAAGTTCTTGTCTTGTATCAGTAACAGAGCCGTAATGTTTCTGTTTGCTGATGTGCCATTGTCATATGAAACTTCATATATTACCTCAACAATAAACAAAAAAATTATGACAGCTTTAATAGCTAAACCAAGTTTTTTTTTTTTTAAATATAGAATTACAGTCCTACATAAGGTAGTGATGTAGATCGTTGTTATATGATAAACTGTCCTAATCTCAAAACCACTTGTGCTCAATAGAAGCAATCATCAGTTCTAGACATTTGAATTTTTTCCTGTTATCTAAAATAAGTGACTGGTCACATGATTTGATTTCAGCCTGTCATTTGGTTAGGATCCATATCGCTATTTTCCAACTGGGATGAAAAATTGAGTGATGATTTTATGAGAGTCTTGAAATATAAGTGGGCAATTTGAATTATGGTCCATTTACGCAATCTACCCCTAATTTTCTTAATTCTTTCTTTACCCAATTAACTGCTCAAGCCATGATAATTAAAGAGCATCATAAACTTTCTTATGAACTAAAAAACAGACATTTTGAGAAGATCTCACATGTAGAGGACGGACATTTCTACTTTACGGAATTGCCATGTTCTGTGAAAATAATATTTTGTTCTCTGAAGACATTAATTTCAATCATTTTTTTTCTCTGTATGGTATAAACAGGAAATGAGAAAAGAGTTAGATGTAGAGCGTGTGAAAGCCAACGAGATAAGCAAATCCCTCGAAGCTGCCAGAGAACGTGCAGAGAGCCTGAGCAGGGAGCTGGAAGCGGAGAGAAACGAGAGCGCCAACACGGTCAGCTCGGAGCAGATGAAGATGTTTGACCTCAAGAGGGCGCTAGACGTGGAGAAGACAAGATGCCAGGAAGCTCACACTGCGCTTCAGGTATGGTGGTACTCACATCATTTTGGACAATATCACGAGTGCAAGTAAAATACATTGATTGATTATGAGGTCTAGGATGTGAATATCTTTCAGAATGATATCAATCTGTATTTGCAAAGAAAGTCGTTGAAAGAAGTGACCTTGGACAAGGATAGGAAGAATCCTGGAAGAAACTTTCTGATATGACACAGCCCTAATCAGTCTACATGTATGAACAGCAGAACCTCAAGAAAATATGAAGTTGTTCTATCTATTATCAGCTTTACCTTACTGATTCACCATATGAAGAGACATAATTTCTATGCTCAGTGGTGGTTCCTTGATGTTATAATTTTTGGAGTGATTCAATGTAATAAGTGTTGGCAGATGTCTGACAGTTTATTGGTTTTGGAACTACACTGTCTTTCTCCATATTTACATTTGCAGAGGGAAAGGACACTAAATGCCCAACTCCACGAAACCCTAGAACAAGAAAGGCGGTCATTTGCTGATGACTCTCTCAGGGATAAATCCACTGTCTCGGACCTTCAGAATCTACTAGAAGGGGAGCGGCGAAAAGCCAGTGAACTTCATTCCACCATTCAGCAGCTAGAGAGCCAGATAGGTCGACTAGAGGGGGCGCTGCACTCGCAGAGGTCACAGGGTTCAGACGTGGTGGAAAGGGAGAAGGCTGTGAGTCGTAAACTGAAAGAGAGTCTTGAAAACCTTGATGTAAGTTTCTAGAACTTTATGAAACATGTTTTTAAAATTCTTTTAGTTGAATTTTTATTGTATTAGATATGAACACTGCTTATTAAAGTTGACTCAATAGGGCAAATACATTGACCTTGAAGAATTTCACTTACATGAGGTATCAAACATAAAAAGTAACAGAATTTAATTGGAGTAGACCTGCAATGTGTAAGCAATAGAAAATAAGACAAATTGTAATTGACCCTTGCTTTTCTCTGTGTTGGGTCCCATAAAAATTTGTAGCTATTAATAGGCAAAGAGATTTTTTATTGGTTTAACATGTCAATCATCGGTTACATGTGTGGTGAAGTTTGCAGGGAACAGTATAGACGCTACTTATATGTTTTTGCATATTATTTGTATATTATTGATAAACATCTTCAATCTAGCCTGTGTGTCTATTGACAACATGTTGCTCAAAGCAAAGTTTTGGAATAAATCACTTTAGAACTCTTACCAGAACCGGACTTTTTGTTTAATTACACAATTGTTCTCTCAGGCTCAATGCAGAGATTTGAATGCCAAGCTGGCCATGTCTCAGGAGACGGCATCGAAAGCCCAGGCGGACCGGGATCGGCTCCAGGCAACGCTGACCAGCCAGAAGGAGCTCCAGCTGGACCAGGAGACCAGCAGGGAGACAGAGAGGGAGGCGGAGAAACAGAGGCAGAAGGAGAGGGAGAAAGAAAGGGAGACTGAGAAGCAGAGACAGGTAAGCATATTGTTCAAAATAATAATAATAATAATAACAACAACAACCACAACAAAAACGACAACAACAGTGATAGTGATAATAATAATGATAATAATAATAATAATTATCATGATGATGATGATGATGACAATGATGATGATGGTGATGATGATGATGGTGATGATGATGATGATGATGTTGAGGATGAGGATGATGACGATGATGGTGATGATGATGATGATGAAGTTAGTAATAATGATAATAAACAGTTCTTGTATAGCGCATATCACAATTATGAATAATATCTCTAAATGTCTCTAAATATTCCACTTCCATGAAAAAATCATGAAATCATGAAATCAACCCTTTTTGTGTGGCGAAAACCCATTTTCCTTCTTCCTTACTTCACTCATAAATTGTTCAAGCTATGTGATAATTCAAGATCATTGAAACTGCATATGACCTGTTTTTGATCATTTTAAGACGTTCCACCATATAAGGGTTTGACAGACATATTTTATAGAATAACATCTTCCCATGGGTAATATGGGCATATTATCTTCAGTATACATGAGTAGTGTTGACCACAGAAATGTGAAAGGATGCTGTAAAAACTTGTAATAAAAAGTATGGCAATCATAGGTATTCTTCGAACCTCGTTTTGGGTCTTACACATGAAGGCCACATGGAAAGTGTGGTAGTGACTTTACCACATGAAGCAATGTGTGGAATAAACAGTGCAGGTCATAAATATCCTGTCACTGTCATGGAGAACTGGGGACTTAATCACAATCTTATCTATTGATAATGCAGAGAGATCGAGAGCTGGAGAGACAGCTTGACAAGCAGAAGATGGACGCCCTGGAAGATAAGCTGATAGAGACTCAACGAACTATCAAGAGAATGGAGAGAGAGAACATGAGAATCCAGGAAACGCAGGCCAATGATGATCTACATAGAGCTATAGAGAAGGTAGGGTAATTGGGCACTATATAGTTTTAAGTGCGAGAAATGATGAATATAAAACATAAATAAGTACACCCATTTCGGAGAAAGTGACCACTTTTTCTGGTGTGGTCTGATGTTCGATGCAGTGCCTAGATATCATACAAAATATACTTGTTGCAGTAAGAGGTGCATTATAATTCAACTTGCAGAGTCTTCTGTACTAAGATAAGTGGAGATTGAGTTTTTTCATAAAGAAGTTGCAGTGGGCTGAAATGAAAATAAAGTCACAACTGCCACCAGGAATACATTTCAAGAACAAACTGAAAAAGTATTGAGAGTAAATAACCAAGACTTGACAATGATTTCATTCTGTGCAGGAGCTACATAATGACTCAGGGAGCCCTTATCGTAGGAAAGAAGGTGGGGCCACCAAGACAGAACGGGCTAGTCTTGACCTGTACAAAGGTCAGCTGGAGTCCGTCAGACAGAGGTTACAACTCATGGCGGTCAAGCAACAAGAAGAACTCTCCAAGATCGAAAGGTAAGAGGTTAGGGGGTCAAAGGTATTTATCCTTTACCTCAGTCACAAACGATATCTGGTGGACAAGTGTTTTGACCATAGATCACAATCCTTTGTGGTTTGAATCTTCCTAAAATACTGAAAAGAAATAATGGAAAGAACAGTAATTGCAATTTCAATGATTTGAAAGAGTACATTGTTATTGGAATATATTATTCATTCATTCCACAGAGCCACACTTTCAGCTGATAGAGTACCATCTTCCACAGTTCAGGAGCTAAGATCAGTTGATGGCGCTCTTGTTGAACTTATCACCGAATTACGTCAAATACATGCTGCCCTCGCTCTGCTCTCCGAGGTAAGTTTGATTTAGATTATTTCCCATTTTCAGTTGATATTGTACACTTTTTCTAAGAATTAATCATACAGTGAAATAAAAACCCTCTCTTGTAAGGTATCTATGTTGCAATTAATTGTGCTTCATCAACCAACTTAGAACCTTCAGACATCATTGGAGTTCATGTAAACATACTGTAAAAAAAACTATGTATTCAGCCCCCCTCCCTCTTTTTAAGAAAACAAAAATGATTTTGTGATTTTCATTTGTCTAGTCCCAGCCACCACTTGTGACATCAACGGCATCCAGGATCAACGAGCGACTTCTGGAGCAGAATGCAGAGATGAGCAGCTACGTGTCACAGCTCAGCACAGAGAAATCAGAACTCAGGGGGGCGCTGTCTAAGCTGGAAGAGGAGATTTGGCAGTTCCGGCAGAGGGAGGCCCAGAGACTGCAGGTAGGTTGCTCTCTCTCCTAGTCTTTCTTTCAAAGTTTCTTACTTACTGAAAGGATACTGTGCAACTCCTCCAAAAGGGTTTAAGTGGGCCGTGTAAGGTATGCTTATCATCTTTATGGAGAGAAAGGCATTGCCTAGTATTTGGTTTGGTTAGTACTTGTGGATTGCTTCTTGCTTTAGATTTGTTTTGAATAGGTTGGGTAAATTTTTCCTCTCTAGATATATTCTAAACACCTGCTAGATCACCAGGGAACTTTTGAAAAATACTATAAGAAGCAGAGGATAGAAGAAACCCTTGGCTGAGCAAATTAAGTATAGTCAAGCCTGTCTTAGCAGCCACTTGTCTATTAGTAGTGAAAACCTTTCTATAGTGGCCACCAAAATCATCTCCCATTTGAACCTGTTTATAAAGACCACGTGTCTTCAGGGGCCACTTTTTCTGTTCCCCTTTGGTGACCTTTGTTGAATTGTCTGGCTGTACCTCATCAATATGTCTTCTCGTCACTATAACCTTATGCAGTCTCCAAGGGGAGGAGCATCCACTGACAAGGAAACGGAAGCTCTCCTGGCCAAAGAGAGGGCCACATGGGCCCAGGAGTGCTTGGCCACCCAGACCTCGCTACAGGAAGCCGAGAGACAGATCATCCAGCTCAAGCTTGACCTTGAGAGGGGTAACCTGAGGAGGGAACACGTCAATGGGGAAACCTCGGAGCAGCAGCAACAGCAGAAGGTGAGGGAAACATTTGAGTGATGTCTATGGATTGTGAGGAGGGGATCTTGAAAATGGACCCCACTAGAATTAGGCTAAGAAACTTTTGTTGGTTTCCCTGTTTAAGATATCTGATCTGTTATTTTTCAATTTTTTTCAATACAATGATGCATTTTGAATGCTTGGCAAATAGAAACTGTCAGTCAGTGACATCTTAACTAAATAGAAATGGAGAAGGGTGATGGTAATATAATTGGGCATTAAGAATAAAACTTTTGGATCATCTGACCCATTTTTCTTGATTGTTACATGTACTTCATGAACAGAGCCCCGTAGCATAAAAATTATAATAATAATAATCCGCTTTTATATAGCGCTTAATACATCGGAACAACGTGTCTAAGCGTTTTACAGTTATATTATTATCCCAGTCATCGGATTCAAACAGTCATTCCCGCACACAATGTGTGCACATCCTCCACTCCCTGGGGAGTATTCCAGTCAGTCGCCGGTGAGGCGCACACAGTACTGGACAAGCTACAATGACTTTAACATCCTACTGGGTACCCATTTAGCACCTGGGTCGAGAGTGGCAAAGTGTGGATTAACACCTTGTCAAAGGACGCCAGACCATCCAATGGTAACTACCATGGTGATTATCATCAAATCAAAATCGAGGATTCCATGCAAGTTACCATTCAATGGCAAACTTGCCATAAAGGCATAATGGTAACTTTTACGCAACGGGACCCTGGGCAAGCCATGATAGTACGAGGGCATTATAACTTAACATGAACTAGTAAATAGAGAAAAATAATATCACGAAGGTTCTCAAAATTGGCATGGGGACTTACACATCAAGTCTTGGATATTTTGTTCTAGGGTTCAGTAACACAAACGTTTGCAAGCAATCGCTAAATTCCAATGGCCAATCAAGATCATTGTTGCATGTGCACTTTGTTCAAAACACCGACTAGGAACCAATCAGAGTGGTTATTTCATAATTGGATTTCATCGCATAACCTTGATGTTACAGGACCCTGGGGTGGTTGCCTCAAGTATATTACACATTTTAATAATTTTTTTTTAATCATCAGATCCAGCGTCTCTACGGAAAGTACCTCAGGGCGGAGAGTTTTCGCAAGGCGCTGGTCTACCAGAAGAAGTACCTTCTCCTGTTACTGGGCGGCTTCCAGGACTGTGAACAGGCAACCCTCTCACTGATCGCCAAGATGGGGGCTTACCCTTCACCTGAAGATCTCAGAGACCAGCCTTCAAAGCATGGCAAGGGTTTCACCAGGTTCAGGAGTGCAGCTAGGGTCGTTATAGCAGTGTCAAGGTACAGTTCTTTAATCCTATACAATATAGTGTAACTATAACCGTTTTGCGGTCCTTCTAGATACTTTTTATGAAGAAAAATAGTTCAGCTTTCTTGGAAAATATATGACATGCATGAATGCAGATTAAATGAGGAAATATAAAGTCTGCAAATTAGTATGATGGAGTCAGAGAGAGTGAAAAAGAGCGAGGGAAATGGGGAGGGGGAAAGAAGAAAGGATTGAGTAGAAGGAGCGACTTCCCCCCTCTTACATGACACAACACACAGCTTAGATGTTTACATATTTCATAATGATAGCCACATTCAGGGACACAATGAGGAATTTCTTGGTATTATCACCTCATCACATCTCCGTAATTAAGTTGAGAACCATTTGAAAAATTGACATTTTGCCTGATTTAAAGCTTTCATTTTTAAATGATATACTTTTACACTATCAATCTACCCTTTTTCAGGTTAAAATTCCTGGTGAGAAAATGGAGACGTGCAACCCGGTCAGGGTCCCGAGAGCTCATGGGGTCGGCAAACGCCCCGTCCAGTGCTTCCCAACCCCACAGGACCGGTGCAGCACCTCTTTCAACTGCCTCGCCCACGACCAGCACCACCAACCCATCACAGTCGCACTCTACTGGGGCTCATCAGGGGCGCTATACCTCCCCTCTCAGGGCTTCCCCAAGGATAGGGGAATATTTGGGGGATTCCCCACCAGTCAGGGACAGGGGGGCGTATGGTATGATTAACGGCATGGCCCATGGGGGCGCTGCAGGGGGATATCAACCAGGGAGGACGAGAACCAGCACCTCGCCCCTCTCACACAGGTAATGTATTCAGTTGGTTTTTAGTGCTTAGATATATTATTACCCTTATCGACGTATTCTTTGATTGCTCGCACACAATTTACGCACTTTTAAACAGTCCCTTTTCATATTTGTCAACTATTTCTATCAAAGACCAAGTCCACCCTGACAACAAGTTAATTAAGATTAATAGAGAACAAATTTAACAAGCTCTGAAATTTCAATTGATGTAAAGTAGAGAGTTATAGCATTTTAAAGTTTCACTTATTGTCACAATATAGTTACATGACAAAAAAGTCCCAGGTAATATGCAAATGAGGGAATGGATGATGTCATGCACTCACTATTGTTTTTCTATTGCATAGATGTTGAAAATGTATGAATAATTTATTACTATCAACCTTTAACTTAAACATTCTGATCTTTAATATGAAAATTGCTTGCTTATAATAAAAATACTAAATGTAACAACCTTGAATCCAGCCTATAAGGTTTGAGCTCTACATTTGCTCAATTTGATATCATTTTGGAATCCTCCAAAATTTTGATTTTGAAAAGTTGGCATCTCTGACTAAAGATTTTCACATATATATTTCATTACAAATTATGTGATCATCATGTAGTCATGGAACTTATTTTTCTTTCATTTGACCAGACTTGGTAGCGGATCACATCTTGGCGCCACTCCTGGTGGCACTCAAAGTACAGGTAGACTAGGAGTAGGAGCCACGTATGCCTCGGATCTCAATGAGTCGGACGGGTCGTTCTATATCAGAAAGATCGAGGCATTGCAAGAGAGGTTAAGGAAAACAACAATAGGTAAGCATCAGTTGCACTGTGTACGTATACAATCCATCTGTCTTGTGCTACAGATCTTGGTTGTGAATATGTCATTATTATTTGATGGTAAAAAAAATAATGTACTCAATATTCTTTAAAATGATCTGAGTGAGATGATCTGTAAATTTTTCATCTCATGTTGAGACATCTCAATGTCGTTTTCAATTTCATTCTCAAGTTTTATCTCGGTCTCAGCCTCAGTTTCAATTTCAATCTTAAATTTGCTATCAATCTCATTTTAAGTCTTGATCTAAATTTCATTCTTAATCTCGGTCTCACTCTCAATCTGCCTTGGTTCACAGTCTCAATTTCAATATCAGCCTTTGCTCCACTCTCAGTTTTGTCCGCTTTCTTCATCTGTCTCCTCGACAATTACATTCTCTATCTTAGTCTGTGTTTCAATGTTTCAATTTCAATTTCATTCTCAATATTGACCTTGGTAACATTCTCAATCTCAATTTCACTTTTGTTCTCAATACCTGTCTCAATCTCATTCTCATTATCTTCTTTCACTTTACAGGGCGGGAGGAGAGTTCTTCCACATCAAGATACAGTTACGTCAAGAGGTAACATTAAATCTTCTGCTTGGCTTCTCCAGCTCGCCTATCCACAGGAAAAACTCACAGAAACTTTGTGAAATTAGAAACAGGACTTTGCCTCATCTTGTTGAAGGAAGAAAAAAGTGAGAAGGAAGGAAATGTGAGATTCCAATGAAATTGAATTCTTTTGGTGTTATAGGACATTATACTCATCCAATCATAACCAGAGAAAGTCACATGATCATTGACCCATCAGGCAATCATAGATGGTATCCGCAGTGATGTCACAGTTCATACCTTTATAGGGTTTACAAATCTTAGATCACCTATTTACGTTGTCGCTTCTTCTTCTTGAGCCAGTACAACATGCCTTCCCAGTCTAGTTGGGGATTCACAAAGATTTGAGTGTTGTTTATAGGCGCCCTTGAATTCCTAGTTGCGTCAGGTGTATTTCGCATCACCACATTGGTCGGATATTGCTCAATGGAGACATGGCACTGTTTAGTCGTCGGTAATGTTACACTTCAGTCTCTTTGGTGTGTTGGCGCTAAAGCACCATTCCAAATCAAACTGACCTGTTTGTGAAACACTCCCCTGGATATTAATGTCACTCCAAGGCCTGTTTGCATAAAATTACAATTGATTGTAATATGCCTTTGATAGTAATGCCACTCAAAAGGGAATCAATATCAACATTTGGCTTGCGAGTTACTTGCAAAAAGAATGAGAGGTTAATAAGTGACAATAAGTGTACAACAACATGAAGTGTACAGTGTAGATTTAATAAAATCAAGTACAATCAAGGACAATCAAAACTTACATGCTTGTAATCAACATATATCCTATGTTAGAAAATATTGTTCCCTTTGTGTTGTGTTTTTATCATTTAGATTTCATTTATTGTATATGTAGGCCAAACTCCACCGAGCATCAAGTTAGTCTGAATTAATAAAGTAAAATTGAATCCGCATAATAGTACACTGACAAATTTCATGAAAATCAGATGTGAAGTTTTATATATAAATCAATGTTTCACTTGATAAAAACAAAACAAAACACTATTTGTTATTTATGGACAAGACAGGTGATATTCAAATGAGAGAGTCACAGGAGTCATTTCTTTTGGATTTTATTAGATTAATATATTTTAGCTTTAGCATATTTGATGGAAATGAAACAATTGATTGAATCATAATTAGTTTCTAAAATGGCAATTTCATATCTTCTTGGATCAGTCAAGCCTTATTTTTAATTGTAGGAAGATTATTGATAATTCATATTCAATAAAAAAGAAGAAATTTTAGGGTTTCTGCTGTCATCGGCTAGCTCATTTGTATATGACCTGTCCTGTACATACATGTATTTATCTGTTATGTGAAATAAAGAAAAATCTAGAATGTCACAACTTTTCTATTTCACATCTCATTTTCTTGTAAAAAAAAAATTGGTGTCACAACTTTTCTACTTCACATCTGATTTTCTTGTAAAGAATTTGGTTGGTGTCATGTCTGTGTCATTTTTAAATTTTTATTCAAATCAACTTGATGTTGTGGTGGAGTAAGAAAGTAAGCAAGAATGATTTATTATTATTTTATGTGGTCATCACAGGGAGAAATTTATGAGAGTATGTATTGTGAGTATAACCGTAATGTTCATTCCCAGTGGGACGCGTTATTAAAGTAGATAGATAAAATGGGGGCATTCCCCAAAAGTATGAACCAACATCCGGGCCTGTTTCATACAACTTGTTATAATAACAGAGTCGGAATAGCCGTTATAAGCTACTGAAATCCTTCATTCTGATTGGCTGATGGTAAATTTGTTATAGAATTTGTGCATTTGTTATAACAAGTCTTTATGTAACAGAACCCAATATTGCGACCATTGCTCCTATTATACTTTCTTTGATGATTGGGTTAGGGTTGTGATAGGGCTTTGGATCAGAATATTATGAGGATTAGGATTTGATTTTAGGTTATTAGGTTTTATATGTGGCCTAATATGTTGACTTCCAATAGGAATCAGAGCAATTGTTGCAAGAGCAAATGTGCATTGAATAAATTTGAAACATTCCTTCATTTGTTTTTAAATCCTGAACTGGGTTGTAGTCGCCGTAGTGGGCATTTTCTCAAGCACAGGCCAAAATTCAGATTGAACTTTATGTAATTCAGACTGAATCCAAACTGCATTGAAGTTCTGTTTCGATTACTTGGACATAAAAGGAAGAGGGTATTGTCTTCTCATGATACAGGTATTGATTGCTTGAAATTGGATATTTACCGTTTACTTTAAAAGCAGTTTGTATTTTTTCCCGGATTCAAAATAAATATTGCACTTCTGGGTATTTTTGTAATCGTAAGTTTAATATTCAGATTAGACAGGAATCGCCTAGGCTTTACGTAATTAATGGTCGATCATGCACCGTGATACCTGCATGTGCAGTAATAAATGTCTTAAAAGCATACCCCCATACAATCAAGTATTCTCTACATATGATGCACCACGCCGTACCCCGGGGTACGGCGTTGTGCAGCGCCATCTCGTGTTGTAATAGTGTACAGTTACATTGTTGTCATGGTGATCACGGTCGTACGATCGGTGCGACAATCATGACAGTGAATGGGGACAATGATCACAACGCCTATTTCCTTTCTTTGATACAATCTAATGCCAATAATAGTAAATAAATTATGTTATACTTAAGTGAAGATTAGAACAGAACATGAAAATTAGAATAAAGTTATCATTTGCATGCATTAATTGTTACATAAGATCACTAAAAAGAAAAGAAAAAATCTGTACAAAACATTAAAACATACTTGTACACATTTTTTGGTAACCCAGGGTACAGCGCAAAAAATAAAATAAATATTCAACAAAATGGCGGATTATTATTTGGTACCCCGGGGTACCAAATACTGCATCATATCTTTCTGTGTATTGGAGATAATGCTCTAGCCCAAGTCACAGGCTGTTTGCATTGGGCAATCTTAGGCATGGAGTCCGGCAAACACAGACTATTTTGTCATTTTGATATCGATGCTGTTTTAACCAGGGTACCATTCTTTGGCTTGAATTTGTTTACAGACCAAGTCCACCCTACAAAATGAATGAAGTTTAAATCAGTAGACTATAGTAAAAATACTAATATCTACAGATTTATCAACATCAGATAAGAAATAATGAAGCACTGTCCCATCATTTTGTAAGATAGCAATGGCAGGAAGTGAGCTATAATAGATGTCAAAATGTTACTTTTCATATTTACATTGCAAATATTTTAACTCTCTGCTCCAAAACTGTTTTAAAGAAGGTCTAATTCTACTTAAACTGCATGGAATTCCCTACTTGATATGAATTTGAAAAGAATTCCTTATGCACATTATAGGAAGATTGTTTTTTTGTATATTTCACACTTAAGATTTTTTATCTATATCCGACAGGTAATTTGTTTTTAATTTTACTCTTGATTTTAATTCAATTCATTTTTATTGGTCTTGTCTTTTAACTGCAAACACATGCATGAGTGCATGTTCCTGCACAATTTTGCTCATTTTTTTAAATTTTCAGTTTGAACAAAAACTTTTCATGCAATATCAGAGGGAATTTAAAAGAAACATTCTCTTAACTGCTGTATCCTATTATACATGAAAAGAAAAGAAAAATGTGCATGAGGAATAGCTTTCCTTAGATATATCAATACTTTATCAATATTAGAGACTTTTGACTTGTGTGTAGCATTGTAAAATAGACTTATTTATTTACATCAAATTATCAATATATTTTTAGAAGTGAAAATGCAATTTGTTCTGTACTGTTTAAAATGCCTACATTTGAATTTGGGTTATTCTTACAACTTGTTTTCCTTATGGACTGCAGTGAGTCTTTGTGCTGAAGATTTACATCTCTATAAATCATCTTTATGAGCTCATCACCTATTTTTATCACAAATTATATTTTGTACTCATCGTGAAAATCGTCTGTTTTTCATCCATGTACGTGTTCCTTGCGATTGTGGGTATCATGCGTGAAAACCAGAAATGCCTTTAACAATGGAGGCTGAGAAAAAGACTAGCTCCGTAAAGAAAGCTAGATTCATTGTTGTGTTCCAATACTGAAAGTTTTTGCAACTTACAACTAACAACATTCCATTTCCAAAAAGATTGTATATTTGCAACTTTGATTGATGATACATACCATTTTTGCCTTAAGAATCGATACTTTTTCGTCACATAATTGTGATTGTTTGTGGTTTTAGTTGTTGGTATTTTCGTTGTATGCATTTGTTTTTGAAAATTGACCTCTAAAAGAATTAAAACTTCTGAATTCTAGTTTCCCCACATGGTAGAATGATGTATGAATTTAGTACAAAAGTTAGGAAACAGTTTTAAACAATGAATAAAAAAAACCCGTAGGTGTGGTAGAGTACCTATTGGAAATAAAGAGTATTGAAATTTAAAGTATTCTGGTTTAGCTAATGTGCCAAAAATTCTACTTAACACCTTTTAATTTTTGACTTTAATATTGATTATTAATCACCTATTTACTCCCAACTAAAGTAATGACCAATATCTTAATGATCTTCAAATTTAATCAGATTGTCATATAAGACTAGTGTAAATTGTTATTTATTATGCGATTGCGCATATTGATTTTTATGTTAAATATTGTAATTTGTGTCGCTTTTCATTTTCAGTGCAATGATTTCGCACCCTCTTGGTAATTTGTAAATTAAGAATGTTATTATGAAGAATTGTAGTGATATGCTTCCGATACTATGAATGATGCCAGAATGAGATTTATTTTATTTCATCTTGTGAGCTACCATACCTACGCATTGCAAGATGTTGTGTGATTTTAAATAGTAATCTGTATAAAGTGACAATAAAATAAAATTATTGAAATGATGAAAACACAATTGAACTGATGTGATCTTTTAGTTGTCTACGTGTCCCCTGCGTTAAGTTGTGTGTATGGGGGGGGTAAGGATGATTTGACACTTCAGTGCATCGGCCCTTTGGAATAAATACAAAAACAACATACATCAAACTTTTTTTTTTCTTTTCCACGAGAACTTATGCAATAAACATTTCATTACAAGTATTCAGTCATCATTTAGGATTGAAAATGGTCACCATGCGGAATGAATTACTAGTTCTAAGATTCTTAACATTGGTTAACGGTCATGATGAGGAATAAATGACTAGGTAGATTCTCAACATTGCCATGAGGCATTTATGTAGTTAGATTTCCTTGTAAATCTAGGGATAGAGAATGATATGACTAATGCACTATACAATATTGAATAAAAAGTAAGTATAAAAAAATAAATGGAGGGAGAAGGTGTGTGTGAGAGAGAGAAAGAGGGGGGGGGGGGGGGGGGTAGGGGAGAGAGAGAAAGATCCGTGATTCAAGCAAGTATAATTTGTCGAAACGAAAGGATGGGGGGGGGGGAGTCTTGTTACATTCAGCTCCCAAATTTTGTCTTCAAATCGTGCGTTCAAAATGAAGTTGTAAACGTATTTTCGTCTCGAGTAGGCTTATTGCAAAGTGGGGAACACGTCTGAAATTGTACATAAACAATACGGGGAAAAAAGACAATACTTTGAAAGTAACAATGTGATGTGTCCAACTCGTTTATTAAATAACATATTTTAAATGAATACAGTCAATTTGGTAATTTCAACCAAAATAAATGAATTATACTGTAGTTCATCGACAATATATAAAATCTACAAACAAACATACAAATCATAACTTTAGTCTCCTGTTAGAAATAATAAAAAAGTGATTATATAGGAATTTGTATTGCTCACGTATCCATCTTGCTATAGGTGCTGAAGGCGCTCCTAAACTACCTCGGCTAAGCTAGTCTACCGATTCCGGTGCGCTCAGCTTTTTGAGGAATTACTTCCTGCCGTTACCCATTTGCCACACCTGGGTTGAGCGCAGCACAATGTGGGTAAATTTCTTGCTGAAGGAAAACCCGCCTCGGCTTGGAATCGAACCCAGATTGAAAGATGAGAGGCTTAACAACTAGACCACGACGCCCCCACATAAATCTTGCAACCATATTTGCACATACGTATCCATGCAAAATTCCAGTGCATTCTGCTTGTTACTGGACTTGAAGCGGGGAAATAGCATAAGATTATTACATCTTCAAAATATTATGTCGGCTGGCTTCTTCAAGTTCATTTTTAAGTACGCTTTGTTGCCGCCTTTTTCTGTCCAAGCATTTTTATGTTTAAGCGATTGGTTCTTTCTATTTTATGTTCCCATTTTATTTTAACAATAAAACAGAATCACCCATATCTCGCCCCAAAAGACGTTTTAGATTAACTATTATATTATCACAAAACTTTTATTAAAAAACTAGTAATATAAATTATAATGTATCGTCAGTGGTTATCAGTAATAAAATTAATAAATCAACATTCGTATAGCATTCTCTAAATTCTACCCTAAACTATACTAACGTATTATATGGAAGTATTTTAAAGAGTGTCATATATTTCCTACAGTCAAATTGGTGTCGTGCTGTTGGTTTGAATATCACCTGTTAAAATGTACATTAATATTTTTGCCTGTGCCCCCCCCCCCCCCATCTCTCCGCAAGATCAGCGCCCAGAATAACACAGCCGTGTGTTTCTTTTAAACTATCGCTGTTGTATTGAAACGAGGTTCACTGAAATTTGCTGCATTGGGTATATTTATGATTCCAATACATTACTAGAGAAATTTAGGTGCATAGGGAGGAAAACCCGTAGCAAGAGTTTGATGTTTGGCCGGGGCAGGGTGCATCCCCCCCACTTACGATAAGAGCTAATTAACATAAATGGTTCCCTAATATGATTTGTTCAGTCAGACTGCGCCACATAATTCATGACAACAGAATAGTTTCAAACGCATCTTTCAGCTCGAATGGTGTATCGATCGTGATCACGATGCGCCAATGTACTGCAGTCAAAATCATTGACGCAGGTTCGATTCTCCTCTAGAACAATTTTTCGAAATTCTCTTGTTTATTGAAAATTGAGGCAAGAAATTTGAAAAATACAAGACCAAGATTTGTAGTTAAACAGGATTAGCCCTTATGGTAAGGGGGGCGGGGATACGCGACCGGGGGCTAATTTTTTTCCCTTCGAATATTTCTTCTCGATGTCAGAATAGGGTTTATTTAGTCAATGGCCGATTACTGCACATTATGAATATTCATGATATTCATAAACACGAATTGTAAAGCTAAATGTAATATGTAACAATCTAAGCATCCGGTCACCGGGTCGTAATGGCAATATATTCACATGAAACTTCGGATTTACAATAATTTAGACACGAGGTTTACATTTGATTCGATTTATTCATTCACCAACAAAACTCAGGTTACAGTTTCACAAATCCTAGAATAGTTACACAATAACTATGAAACATAGAATATAGAAATGAATAATAGGACCAGAATTAATATATATAGTTTTTTCCTTCAGGATTGGATGTGAAATGATTTGTCTTTTGATATACTGAAGGTAGCCTACATTGAAAACCATTTTCAGGGGCGGATCCAGCTTTCGCCAATAGGGGGGGGGGGGGGGCCCCGAAAAATATTTTCATCAACATTTTTCTCGATTGGCCGCTATAATCTGATATTTTTTTTTTTGGGGGGGGGGTTCAGGGGGTAATCCTAACTAAAGACTGAAGTCTTAAGTATATGTTAGTTTTTATTGTTATAAACAAGATAAGGTATCTCATGTGGTCTTAATATATAATGCGAACGCGAAGGGCGAGCTAAAATTCTTTGATATTTTATGACCTCAGAACTGAAGATTCTGAGCAGTTTTTATAATCATGAACAAAGATAAGTATCCAACTAAACAATGCGAGCACGAAGCGCGAGCCGAAATTTTCTCGTCCCAAAACGCACGTTTTATTCCTATTTTGAGTTATATATTTCTTAGCATCACCAAAGACCCAAAATAGTAGGGGGGACATTTGATATTGTGTCCCCCAACTATTTTGAGTAGGGGGACACGTCCCCCCTGTCCCCCTGGGATTTCCGCCCATGCCGGTACCCATTTACCTCACCTGGGTTGAGTGCAGCATATTGTGGATCAGTTTCTTGCTGAAGGAAATTACGCCATGGCTGGGATTCGAACCCACGACCCTCTGTTTCAAAGTCCGAAGACTAATCCACAGGGCCACAACGCTCCACAGCGAGCGCGAAGCACGAGCTTAATTTTTTTTTATACTGACATAATAAAGAAGCATTTTGACAAATTTTGGCAAGAATTTCCAAACAGGATAGGTATCTCACAAATCAAACAATGCGAGCGCGCAGCGCGAGCTGAAAATTTTGATATATTAATTTGTGTAAATCAAACAAAATAATGAAAGCTTGATGTGCGAGCTAAAGAACTGGATATATGAAGTGTCATTTAATCCTCTTAAATGGGATTCATTACACAGGCAATGCGAGCGCGAAGCACGAGCGAAAATTTTTATATAAAGTCTATTTTTCAATTCTTTCCCTCATCTTTTTCTTGTTTCCTTTCGGGGTCGGGCCGGCCGTTAACGAGGCTGTAAATTGCACATCATGGGTATAATAACTCTTTCTTACTTTTCTTTTTGTTTTTCTTAGTTACTATTAAGATAAAGAGTACACTTTTTTTCTGCAGGTTGTCAAAAAATAGGGGGGGGGGGGACCGGGCCGACTCGGCCCCCTCCTGGATCCGCGCCTGATTTTCAATTTTATGCGAAACGATATTTCGTTGATCGATTTACTACCCGCTGATGTGAGGAAGCTGCTCGCATATTATGACGTCACAAATAACAAAATTTACATTCTAATAACTATTTCAATTATTGATGGATTTCCATCAACCCTTAATCCATATTTTTTCAGCTAGTTTTACAATAATTTTTTCGTCAGACCGAACTTCTCCTTTAAATTTTCTTTTCTAACGTCTTTTTCTTTCTTGTGTCAGAATGGGGTTTGCTCTTTCAAAGACTACACACCATGAATATTCATAACACGAATCGAATATAAAAGCAAATCGAGCAACTCGCCAGCATGGTGCAATGGGATAAACCTTGCACTTTCAGTACCAAGGTTGCGATTCGAATCCGAGAATGTGCTAATGCCTAATTTGGAGATTTTCACTGTGTTGTTCAAACTTAAGGCGATGCGTCGAAATAATACAAGTCGAAATCAATTTAGTCAATTTATCTGTGGTACAGAAAGAAAAGGGAAATAGTTTCGGTAGGAAATAAGTTTCAGCGCCAAATCATGCCCACGACAATTTGTAAATGCGTGGTTCATTTTCTATCCCGGTTTTCTATTATGATCTTTGTGGCGAACTTTGTTGTAAAACTTTTTATCCTTTCCCCATTTCTTGTTTTCTATTAAATTGTGATCCATCATTTTTTTACGATATGTGCAAAATAATTTAGAATGTCAAAATTGGTACATTAATATAATAACATAATACATAAAAAATTGAATTATCAAAACCTTATGGTTGGTGTTGGAGTTAGGTTGGTGCTCTTCAATTTAGTACAACCTTATAATCAAGGGTTGAAAAGAGTATTAAACAGTCTGATTACATCGAACAGTCTGATTACTTTACCCATAGACCTATTAGGTTTAAATGCTCGTTAATCAAGACGATTACATAACATTAAGAATAAGTGATTAGGAAGGAACACTAACTACTATCAAATATTCCTAAAAACACTCTCATAGGCCAACAGGTGTATATTCATAAACTATTTCACCGCCACGACTACGTGAGAACTTTAAACTGAAACCATTTCAGTTATGTAATGTTTTCCTTGGAACGTAGACTGGAACCACTTCCACGGCAGAGCGTCTCCCCTACTTGACTCGGCGATGTGACTCCGGAATCTACTCATCCAGAATCGAAACGACTCCAATTCGTAGGCTACAAGCCAGTCGTTCCATATTGTAAATACCATCAGCTTGAACTTGGAAGTCCGTTTCCACACCGTCTGAACCCGCTTGCCATCCAAATCTGCCATTAGGATATCATGGGGATAGCCGTCCTCAGTTGAAAGATAGTCAGACCAAAATATCTTGCCAACTTGTAGTGAGATAGAGGTAAAAGACAAAATGAATGGTTTTGGGATTATGTTCTAAAATTCGGAATTTAGTGGCCGTCAGAGTAAGCCACTGTAGCCCAAATTTCCTTACACCTTCAGTTGTTGAACTTTATCAGAGACCCCATTGCATTATATTTTACAATTACACGTTGAACCGTTGGCTTTTATCAATTTTGACTATGGAAAGCGGTAGACGCCATAATTCGTTACGTGACCTTCCAAACGAAGCAAACACTAGCGTGTGAGTTGTCATATTTTACGATGAAAGTGTGCTCGACTAACGGACTGAGCGTTTTCCATGTTTACTGCAAAGACTGGCGTCTTTCGCTTTCCATAGTTCAGGCCGATTTCAATTAATATCAAATAATTATAAAACGACGTCCTACAGATTTGGCAAATTGAATCCTTGTTACTTACTTTTATCTTCCACGACGAGTTGGCATCTAGCTACTCCTTTTGGCATTTTTTCCTCGGAAAATAAATGGACACGGCCAGCAGTGTTCATACAATCGTCTACGGCACAGCCCATTATCCCCCATCGAATCCATCCAGAAAAGTAATCTGTAATGAAACAATACAAGAGCCGAAAACATACTTTTTAATATCACTGAGATAAGCACGAGTATTCTTTCACTCCAATGACTGAATGTGAATTACAGGGCATGACTCCAGTGTTCCATCTCACAAAGACTTACACTGTAAAACTGTGGTGTTAAAACTGACACCTATTTGTGTTAATAGAGGACCACACCCTGAGGTGTTAAAATAACACCATAGAAATTGAACATAACACCAAAGAGTGTAAATGTAACAACCATAGGTATTGTAATAACACCTATAGGTGTAAAACTAACACCACCAATTTAACACCGGTGTAAAATAACTGGTGTGGTCTTCTATGTACACCGGTTAACACCACAGTTTTTTTGCTGTGTACGATTGATCCAATCAACCTCAACTATACGGAAATCCATCTATGTCAGATTTTTATTTCTACAGGAAATTTGCACAATGTTCTTTGTAAGCAAATAGTAGTACACCAATTTGTCACGACAACGATGGATGCACGAATATAAATCATTATCTAGAAATTTTGAATTAACATGCATTTGAGATGTTGGCGTTGCTGGCAGGGTGACCAGATTTCACAAAATGAAATACGGGACAATCGACAAAAGGATCAACAAAGATACACAGTGTTAGACTTGTGCAAAATATAAGAATTGAAAGGGGGGTAAACGAAAGAATGAAGGGAGAGAAAGACAAAAGAAAAGAGATGAATTGAAAAGAAAGAAAGAGAAACGAACTGAAGGGGAAAATGAAGAGAAAAAATAAAGAAAGTTAGAATAAAAGAAGAATGAAAGAAAGAATAAAAGAGAGAGTGAAAAAAAGTTTCCTTCATTCTTTAAAATTAATATAGAAAGAAAGAAAAACGATAATAATATAGGGTATTTGTATTGCGCACGTATCCACCTTGTTAGGTGCTCAAGGCGCTCCTATAAAAGAAAAGGAAGGGAAGATGAATAAATGTGTGAAAGACGAAAAGGAGAGAAAGGAAAAAAGAAAATAAGAAAAAAGGGGTGGAAAGAACGAATGAAGGAAAGAAAAATGTTTCCTTCATTCTTTGGAAGAAAGAAACAAAGAAAGAAGAAAACAGGAAGGAAGGAACTTCGGAAGGGAAAGAAATGATAAGGGAAAAGAATTAGAAGGAAATATATAATAAATAATGAAATAAAGGAGGAAAGAAAGGGAGGAAAGACTGAAGGGAAGAGAGAATGAAAGAAAGAGAAAATAATGGAAGGAGAAAAAGAACAAAAAAGAGAGAAAGGGGGAAGGAAGCAAAGAAAAGTTTAAGGAAAGAAAGAATGAATTCAGGAACTAAAAAATGAATATTTAATAAAGGAAAGTATACACAGAGAAGAGAGAGAAAGATTCAGGGAATAAAGATCTGAAATAAAGATAGATGGAACAAAAAAGGGCAAGCAGGAAGGATATAAAGATGAACAAAGAATGATACAAAAGAAAGAAAAGAGGAAAAAAGTTCAAACTTCAAGCAAACAAAAAATCCAGTCATCTAACAAATATCACAATGATATTTGGTGTTTTTTAATATATTTTTAGAATTTTGAAAAACTAAAATGATTAAGATATATTTCAAAGTGAAACAATTGTCAAACTTAAAAATTATATGAAACATAGCGGCATCATACACAACAAGACTCAAAACGAAAGCTGAAACAACAAGATCTAGTTATAGGAAAACTCAATAATTTGTTCCACCGATTACATCTCCAAATTAGTTTAATTGTTATCTCTGCTTTAATTCATCACTTTTAAATGTATTAACTACATTTTGTTCATTATTCTTAAATACGGGACAAATAGACGTCCCGGGAAGGGTTTGTCGGGACGCCGGGACAAAGGAGCAAACTACGGGACAATCCCGGGAAATACGGGACGTCTGGTCACCCTGGTTGCTGGCTTTCCATAGTTGTGGATGAATCGAAACATAGACATGATAGAAATAGAAATCAAAGATGTTGCATACCTTCTGATGTGTGAAATGGCCAGGACGAACGGACCTGGATAGGCAGGACTATCCTCTCGTGTAGGCCTAGTAATGTGGATTTCATCATAGATTGTCTCCTCCTGGAGCATATCCGGAAGCTGGTGGCGCGTTATGAGACCGGATTCGCTGTTACCCAGATACAACCAGGTAAAATTGTTGTCAAGCAATATACTCCTTCCTTTGACAGAATAGAAACACAAAATATTCAGTTATATATTCGTTCATGATGGTTCTAATACTGCCATGATTCTAGCATCGCCAGTAGCTAAGTATGGCAGAAATACCGATCACCGAGAGATGGCGAAGTCAGTACAAGTAGGTAGGATGAACATGGTTGCGGAGGGGCACATGCCCGGGGGGGGGGGGGGGGGGTTGGTGCCAGAAATTATTCGATGAAAACGTGCTCCCGAAATTGATTAGGGCCTCTTTCTTTTTTTTTAACTGTCAGATTTTGCCCCCCCCTTCTCTTCTGGTAAACCCCCGCTTAAAGTTTTTTTTTAGTTGGTTGGTAACCCCCTTTCACCATCTACACTGCATCAATGGTGTTGCCGCCGCGTGTTGCTCTTTTGCTAGACCGTGTCCACTCTGTCTCTGGGTAACCCCTGTAACTTATCTTGTATTATGAATTGTTCAATCAATACCACGTATTATCACCCTGCCTATTGCCAGTGAAGGGGAGTTTGTCCCATCCTCACTGTCAGAGGACCTGGGTTTATTGTAGCTTCTCTATTTGGTTATGAAATAAATATGATTCATAATATTCCGTTCGCACCCTGGATGAAAATGCCGCTACCGGACTGTAGCGCGACCAGGGGCCCCGTTTCATAAAGGACTTGCAACTGTGGCGACTTTGCCATTATGACAACTACCATGGTAACAGGGATCAGCAGTCAATCAGAATCAAGGTTGCCTTGATAATGGCAAAGTTATACAGTTGCAACCCTTTATGGAACAGGCTCCTGGACGGTCTCCTACAGACTCACAGAAAACAAGTTTTAATACGGTCCATTACAAAATGCAAAGACCACGACTAAAGATAAACACAATATTTTTGCGGTGGGTCTTAGCACTTTTTCCTCGGTTTTATGGACCTTATTTGAAGAAAGAGAAAATCCAGCCTGTTGTAAGAAATTCCACATTGAAAAAAACATGGTAGAAGGCCCCAATAACTAACCTTGTCCGGGATACATTTCGGTGAAGTCGTTGAAACGCTCAAAGTGGCCAGAAGACCTTGGTCGGCCACGGTAGAAGACGTCATTCGCCGCAACGTAGACCAGATCATTCAGGCGATCGTAGGCCGCGTAAAATTTGTATTGCGCTTTCATTGGATCGGGAGGAGCTATCAGTATCTCGTGTTCTAACTCAAATGTCGGCATCTTGAACAACAAGAGCTTTCCTTCATTATCGACAATCGCACCGATCTCCCCGTTTTGCTCTGCATTGAAATGATAAAAAAGTGGTTTTGCTTCGTCTGTTTCAAATGCTACCATGGATAAATTTGATGGGCATGTGAAACCTATGATAATTGTCATGATAATGATAACACTAGTAATCAACTCTGAACAGTTATCCAAATAATTATGTTGACGGGGATGATAAGCGAACCAATATGTTGAGCTTTTTTGGATAAAACTTTGTCATACCATCCAGAAAATAATGCAATGATTTAATTTTTTTCCAAGACAAAAAGAAGATAAAAAGGAAGATCAAGAACAAGAAGCACATGAGAAAAACTTACGGCACTCGTCACCATAGTAACCGAATGCACAGTCGCAATCGTATCCCTGATTATACGGATGTGCGTAGCACTCCTTGGCTTGACTACAGGGGTTCGATAAACATGGATCTGTTGGTTGGATTAGCAAAAAGAAAAAAAAAACCGACAAAAAACAAACAAAATACAGATAAACAAATACATACAATCTATATAAAACACACATAAAATGGTTTGGTTGCAGTGCCAAACGTTCTAACTATCGATGACCTTTGAATAATGCATCTCCTGTAATGTGCTCGGGGAAGAGCAAATGACAGCCGCCCTCAATCATGCATATCGTACGTATTCACCTTTCACCACTCAGCGTACTTTTCGTATACACTATGGCGTCATTGGCCTTCCATATGATAAGAGTCATAGAAATCAGGAGGGCCTATATCAATCTTTTTTAATGGATTGCCCCTGCCTACTGCGTAATCTGTATGACCGTATTAGTCAAATATATACCTTTGGCAGGAGCACAATAAACGATGGATGTGGTGGCGGTTCTGTCCTGGTTTCGTTTGAAGACAGAACTTGCATTGACAAGGGTTCCTTGAACCAGCACCCCATCCTCTATCCTTAAGTACCGGTAGCTTTGACACTCAGAGGTCCTAAGTGTCGACTTTAGCCGAGTCCCTCCGATAGTCGTGGAAGCTTGAAACAGAGAGGTAATAATGGCGGAATAGATAATCACAAAAAGGATACGCTAGAAAGGACAAAGAAAATCCAACAAACTCCAAGATTACTGAAGTGTGTTGTCTTTATGGTATTGGTCTGAAACCTCCTGAAAACATTCGGAAGCAACTTTTCCAGAACAATTACTTATTACTCTGAACACAAATGAAATAGGACTTTTGACAGGTCACTGAAAATCAGCTCGTATTCTGCCAAAGATCTCTGCAGGACTGTCAGAAAGAGAACACTAAAAGAACTTTGAATGACTGACCAAGACACCCCCTTGATCCGAGACGGAAAACTCTGAAACACTGAATGACATTTTTTTGTCTAGCGGAGCTTGTAGATATATATAGTCCTATACAGCGACCATTCAATCGAAATCTTATGGTCTTTCAGAGGTTTTTTATGGAACATGATCTTTCGAAAATATTTCTTGGAACTTTCACCTGTCTTTCAATGACTTTTTAAGGATCTCTTGGCAGTCTGTTAGTGATTTCGACCCAAAAATTGAGAGACTGTCCAAAGATCGTGGAAAGACTGACAGGGCGATTCAATGTTTTTCTTTTGTTTTTATCTCTGTGTTTTTTTTTCTCTTATAGCTCCATTTTTCATTTCTATTTTAAAAGATAATCGAGTCAAGTTCAGCCTTGGTCCTAGCAATTGGTCCACTTCCGGTACTACTGGAGGATCATCATCGATCAAGAATATGCTCCTTTATTTTCATGCAAGAGATGACAAATGTTGTTCAAAATGTCTAGCCTGGACAACACAGCACTGAACATGTTGAATCGGCCAAGAAGTCCTTTGAAAGCCCACCGTTGGGATAGTGCTGGAAGACCAATGAATTACAATTTTCATGAAAAACCTCTGTTTTTTAATATTGTCTGAGAGCCTATGGAGATTATGAATTACAGTGGTAATATAGCGTTCCTAGGCCTATTCCCTTTTCTTTTACGTTCGTCTCTCTTCATATCCTTCCTATCTTTCCCCTCTTACATGTCCCTCATTTTCAATACTTGAAAATCATAGGATAGTTTGCCCCCCCCCCCCCCTTATAGCAGCACGTTGAGCATAATCAAAGTCAAACGAAACATTATTGATCATACTTACCCGTCAAAATGATCGCCGTGACGAAATATATGTGTTCTAATCCCAGAAGACCAGCAAACATAACTGCAGTTGATTGGTAGGCCTACTTCAGTGAACTTTTGAGTACAGTACTGTGTTCCGTCTTAAATTTGGGTTAATCTAATTCTGATAGATTTTGCGCTTGATGCTAACACAGCAAGTGCTTTTGACAATTACACTGGCCAGTGAGAAGAATTATCAAACTCTTAATCTATATAACTCAGGGCAGAAACTTGTCACCGCCCATAAAAGCTTACAATTGATTTGGAACAACAATTCTTATTGGTCAGCATAAAAATTGCGATAAAAATATTGACCGGCCACCAGGGCGTCACTAAATGGGAGTAGTGGAAGGAAATAAAATAGATAAGATAGGGAGAAGAAAGAAAGAAGAAAAGGTAGAGTATGAGAATTTTGAGAGGAGGGCTGCGAAACACTATAATACCCCTCTTAAATTGGAAATTAAAATTGGAAGCAAATAGCACCAACTAAAGGGGGTCTCACCCCCCTGTCTCTTAAAATATCCCGGTGTTTTCCCCGACGGACAATACCGGATTTATTGGTCTACTTACGTGTTCCGGGGCCTATGTCACGTTTTCCTGATTTAATAGCTGTAAGAATCCTGGCTCCACGCAAATTATTTCAAATATTGAAATCAGACTCGCTATAGATTATTACACTGCAAAAACTCCGGTGTTGATTAAACACCAGCCCAGAATATATATACACTGTAAAAACGCTGTTTAAAATTTTAAGCACTTTGTTTAAGCCCGTCACTCTAATAACTACTGTTTAAACTTTTTAAACAAATGTTTAGACTTTTTAAAAAACTGTTTAATTTTTAAACAAGTTGTTTAAATTTTTTAAACAAGTTGTTTAAAAAGTTAACAATTACAAAACAGTTTTAACAACCTGTTGTTAGAGTGACAGGCTTAAACAACGTGCTATTTTTTTTAATGTGTACAGTATGTACATACCAAAGAAGTGTTAAGCAACACCAGTTTCGTTTTGGTCTAACACCAGATAGGTGTTATACAACACCAATTAGTATTAAAACAACATCGGTTTGATGCATGGACAGATTCCGGGCTGGTGTTAAATCAAGAACGGAGTTTTGCAGTGTAATAATCGTTTGTAATATGATGACGTCATATTATCAACAATGCCTTGATGTTTACGAGTTTTATATAACAAGGAAGGTTTAACGAAGTTAGACTAAATAGATGGATACTTATGAAATGAAAGAGCCCTTTCCTTTCGATGATATATTGGGGGAATATTGCCCCCTTCTATTATAAAGGTTTATATTTTAGATATTAAAATCAGTATGATTGCATTTATGTTATAAAGATAATAAATATTGGAATTCCCTTACCCGTTTGAAAAAGATAACCCTTTGTATAAATCAACTTAGACCAAGTCATCATTTTTAAAGAATGAAAAATATCATTTTTTAGCTCGCTCGCTTCGCTTGTAATTACTATGTTCACGGAGTTGTGCATATCACTGTTTTGTGAAAAATAAGCGAACTTTAAAATGTCATAACTTTCTTATTTTACATATGATTTTGATCAAATTTTCAACCTTATGCTAGTTTGATTTTTCTCTTTATTCAAACCAACATTCTTCTGGGATGGACTTGACCTTAAACTGATGTTTCGACACTTCTATGTGGACGGATAAGATACCAGCTGGTATTAAATTAACACCGGCGTTTTTGCAGTGTAGATAAAGCCATAAAGGTGATCTTCGGAAGACGCTATTCTGACACAGATGGCTCCATGGTTGAATCGCTAGTGAATCGTTCTGTCACGCTCTGGGAAATGGATACTGTTATAAAACGTGACCGTTATTGAATTTTGATATCACAGTGTGGTTTTCATCACGATTTCAATCTTATCCTCATTAGCGTACCTACGGGGGGAGTATATAGGGGGTCAGTCTGCCCCCCATGACCAGTCACAACCAATGCAAAGGACGTATCCCTGCTCCCCTGACGAGCTTGAAAGACTCTTTTTGCCCCCCTGACGAGCTTGAATACCTTTATTGTCCCCCCTGACGAGCCTGAAGCCCCTTTTTTTTGCTTGTCAAATTTTTGGGCGGACGGTTTTGCCCCCCCCCCCGTGGAAAATCCTAGATACGCCACTGCTTATCCTTGTAGGGAAAAGAGAAGGGGGGGGGGGGGGGTTAAAGCTAGGTAGTTAAAGCTAGTTAGCTTGAATGAAAAAAAAGCAATTGAAAGAATATGATCAATTAAAATTGAGACGAATATTTGGACCAACAATGGGAGAGTGATCAGCAAATCAATGGAGATCTTTGCACTCGCAATGAGAACAAGAATTTCTACTTCGTACATCATGTACACTGAAAATATACTCCGAGGATACGTTTTTGCTCGTTCTTACGTGCATGAGTACAAAAATTTTTGTCTCTGATATATTTTGTGAAATATCTGTAAAAACTTCTGGGTCCCGTCTTACAGAGAGTTATGATTGATCAAATCAACCACAACTATGGAAAGCAAGCAACGTCAACATCTAAAATCCATCTTTCTTCAAAGTATTATAGATTTGCTGTATTTTCATATATTCATTGTTTTCTCGAAATTTCCGTGTGCTTCGCTTTGTTTACAAAGGACAATGTGCACATTTCCTGTAAAGAAAATGACACTGATGTATTTCCATACAGATGAGGTTGAGTTGATTAATCTTAACTCTTTGTAAGACGGGACGCGCGTTTCCGTTTTACACCCTGGCGAAGGCATTTTCCGGAAAAGTAGCCAAAAAGCGACTAGTGAAGAGTCTACACACGTCGCTGGTTGCATGCAGCGTGCGACACAGGCGAGTCCACCACCGTATGCAATTTGCACAGTTACTGATCAGAGCACAGAGTTCCTCGGCATTTCATGTCAGGAGTGAAATCCGAACATGCTTTTGCAGTCGCGTTGTTTATGATAGTTTTTTTTCTAAAAATAAATTATTAACTAAATGAATAGAATGACAGACAAAATAAAAATAAACAGATACTTATAATGGAAAGACAAATTGAAGTTTGATGGCTTGATACACTTAGAAGCTGCCGAAAGATAGATATAGAAGACTGATAAATAGATAGAGACAAGATAGACAGATAGATAGAAATAGAGAGATAGAGAGAGAGAGAGAGAGAGAGGTGGATAGATAGAAAGAGAGAGAAAGAGGGAGAGATGGATGGATAGATAGATAAATAGAGAGAGGGGGAGAGACAGAGAGGTCGATATATAGAGGGAGAGGGGGAGAGAGAGAGAGAAGGATAGATAGATAGAGGGGGAGGGAGAGAGATGTTGTAGATAGAAATATGGACGGACAAAGAAAAAGAGAGAAAAAAGACAGATGCTAGAGAAGGAGAGAGATAGAGAATTTGAGAGACAGATAGATAGATGTTAGATAGATAGAAAGATAAAGAATGAGAGAGACAGAGAAGATAGACAAATTAACAGATAGATAGATACATAGATAGATAGATATATAGATAGAGAGAAATAGAGAAAGACAGACAGATGGATAGATAGATAGAGATGAGAGATAGATAGATGTTAGATAGATAAAGAGGGAGAGAGACAAAGAATATTAACAAATTAACAGATAAGTTAAAAAAATAGATAGATAAATAGATAGAGAGAATAAGAGAAAGACAGACAGATGGATAGATAGATAAATAGAGATATTAAATAGATAATATCTCTTAATTTCTCTATCTCTCTATCCATCTATCTATACCATCTGTCTGTCTTTCTCTTTTTCTCTCTATCTATTTATCTATTTTAAACTAGAGTATCTATCTATCTGTTAATTTGTTAATAATCTTCTCTGTCTCTCTCGATATGAGAGAGACAGAGAAGATTATTAACAAATTAACAGATAGATAGATACTCTAGTTTAAAAATAGATAAATAGATAGAGAGAAAAAGAGAAAGACAGACAGATGGTATAGATAGATGGATAGAGAGATAGAGAAATTAAGAGATAGATAGACGTCAGATAGATCAAGAATGAGAGAGAAGAGCGACAAATTAACAGATAGATACTGTAGTTACATAGAGAGAGAGAGAGAAATAGAGTATAGACAGACAGATGGATGGATAGATAGAGAGAGATAGAGAATTTGAGATAGATAGATGTTAGATAAAGAATGAGAGAGACAGAGAAGATTATTAGATAGATAGATACTGCAGTTACATAGATAGATAGAGATAGAATTTGAGAGATAGATATATAGACAGATAGAGAGAAAGACAGACATCAGCAAATCGGCAAGGCAAACGATCAAGGCAAACATTCGTATTGAACCTGGAAAGTATAAGCTCAGCTGCATTATACGGTATGTTCTGCGGATAACTTCGGTGCGGACTTTGGATCGCGCGCCCAGCTGATAATGTAAACAAACGTAGACGTAGACTCTTCACTAGTCGCTTTTTGGCTACTTTTCCGGAAAATGCCTTCGCCAGGGTGTAAAACGGAAACGCGCTGACGGGACCCAGATGTACGCAGATGTACGGCATGTACGGACCGAATTTTTAAAATTGGCAAGTTGTACAAAATATGTACAAAATTAATGAAAACGCTATTCAAGCGTGGCTTCAAAGTGATCTCAGTCGCATCGCGAATGGGAGGAAGTCTATATTCTTGATCTTTATTATACTTTATTTGAAGGGTTTTGTTCCAAAAGGAGCTAAATCCACTTTGGGTATTTTTCTGTCAATCAAGGATTTTTAATTCCCCCACTTTCCCTTAGCCACTGCTATTTTATTCTGATATAGATGATAGTACTACCATCTTAGATGAATTAAACCATGATTTAAAAAATCTAGCATTCATTATTAATTTTTAAAGAATTTTTGAAATTTTATTTTGTATGGATTTAGCTCCTTTTGGATCAAAACCCTAGTAAAGTGTCAATTTTTGCCAATTTAGACATGCTTGATAATGGATTTTGAACACGAAACACATAAATATGGCTAGAAGAGTACACTTCACATCTTTTCTGATGTTTATCCATCAAAAATTACCAAAAAATATGATATTTTGTCATCTTTTTGTAGGATGGCGGCTTTTCGATATCTAATTCCAAAAGGAGCTGAATCCAAAAATATTCATAAAAATTGTATAATTTTGTCATTTTCAGCAAAATTAACACTGATGGTGTGAACTTGCATCCACAACATGTACCTACAAAATGCATAACTTTCTTTAAAATAGCAAAAATAACCAACTATAAATAACCGCATAGTGGATTTAGCTCCTTTTGGAACAAACTCATATTTGCAATCAATTTTTACCAAACTTTCATTTTTGTTTCACTGCGACATGTTGCAATTGATTCCTACGTATAAGATACATATAATTGTATTTAAAAAAAATCAATTTTGGTCAAAAGTGGATAAAGCTCCTTTTGGAATCAAGCTCTTCATTTTGTTTTCTGACTATCTGATTTCATTTCCTTTATATTCTCATGTAGATTTGCTTTGCTCTATTTCTTCCCCCCTTATCTTCTCTATTTTCTCTTCTGTCCATTTCATCTCTTGCCTTTTTTATTCTCAAACAGTTTGGGCCATACATTTTAACGGTTATGATTGTTGTCAAATGTATAACAACTATGTCAACGCATGATGTGAGTATTCACGTTTAGATACACAAGATCCTTTTTTTTTTATACATGACAATAAATCATCTTGAATCTGTTGGTAAATAACTTTAGGATAAAGGAGGAGGAGTACAAAAGTTTTGAAATCAATGCTATAACATGTTTATCAAGATATTACAAAATGGCCAGTGACATATTGAAGTGGTATACGTGGAGAAAGTAGATTTGTTAATCAATTCTAAAACTTCTTGAAATCCATTATATTGCTATCCATTCAATAGCCTTTGTTGCCATGGTAATCTAAGGAAAGGGTTTTTTCTCAAAATACGGGCTATTTTGACGGCTTTTGTTGCATGAGAGCCATGCCTATACCTCTTATTCATTTCTTCCTGTCCTTTATGTTGCTGTTATTGAATTAAACTGAGTTTTATTGCTTGGTAAATAATTTTATGACCATTGTTAACACTGGACTGATCAGTTATATTTTTATATGAATCTTGACGCCTTGCATAATTAATGGGATATTCGATTTTTATTCTGAGTCAATGCACTGCTACTCAGGAAAATTCACAAACAAACGAAATAGAGAAAGGCGCTGGTTTTCTTATAAAGAACAGAACAATTGTTAACAATTATTTGTAGTACCGCACGCACTGAATTTATTAAGATTTAATAAAAAGCCTTTGGTATGTAAACGAGATTTTTTATCTGTCTCTGCACTTTCTTTTTAGTCTGAAGAAGATTCTTTCAATGTCGAAGAGACCGTCGACCCCCTTTTTAAAGAAAGTGGTTCGCAAACGACGAGTCTCGCCTGATTCCGCGATCAATAAAATATGCAATATGATCGTTTGACCCCTGGATGGCCTTTGACCTTATCATCCTCATCAAGACACTTATGGTATTACCCAAAGGTCCTTTGAACCAAATGTGATCAAATTCATGCAGAAATAAAGAAATGAGAGCAATTTGAACAAAAAGTAAAAAAAAGATGAAGGATATGACCTCATATCAATCGGCCTTTTGACGCCTAGATGACCTTTGACCCCATTATCCTCATAAACTCGCAGTGTGGTATTACCCAAGTATCATAATGTACCAAGAGTAAATATTTCAATTTTTTTTGTCCTCTCAGAGGTATTTATTACATTAAAATCAATAAACAAACACAAACAATATATACAATTATTTTCACATTTCACAGGCTTTTGATTTCATTCTATACTGTTTTTCTGTTATTTTATCTTATTACTCTTTTAAAGAAAGCTCAAATTAATGACTAATTATCTCTTGAAATCTGACAACATAGAAAAATAACTGATTTTTTTTAAGTGAACTGAGCCAACACTAAGACTCTATATATCGCATATTATGCGAAAACCAAAATTACATTCAGAAAAGCCATGTTTTCATTTTCAACATCGTGGCCAATTAATAATGTTTTCTCATTAATTTGAATATTCACACTAAACCGGATCTTCATGAAATACTGTAGTTTTTGCCAAAAAAAATCAAATGTGGACAATGCAACAAAACATGATCTAGAGTTTCAATTTGTTTACAATGGTTATTAGCCATATCTGATGTGATATTCCATCGAACTAAATTCTCTTTATACGGCAAAATCCGATGCAGCAATTTGAAATTATATTGTCTAACTCTGTTATTAAATAATTTTCCAAGCTTGAATTTCATCAGTTTGCTCCAATCATAATCTTCTGCAAGAGATAGCCTATCATTCCAAAAATATAACACCGTTGGGTGTAAATTCTTTTTTAAATCTACAAAATATGTGTAGAATCGTTTTGTTTTTGATATTGTAATGTCAATTGAGTCACCGGTTAATTTAAATCAATTTATCATTTTGCATTCGCTAATCACCGTGATTTTTAAGCTGAGCATTGTTCAACTTATCGAACCAATATTTTGGTAAAGCGGTTTTAATTTTAGCATATTGAAATAAGATACAAAGAGAATTCATCGACAGTAAGTCTAATACTTTTCCATGATCCATTTTCCATGATCGATTCCCGGCAGAGACATTTTTTCGTCATCACCAATTTTTCCATAGGGTAGATAGCTCTGGGGAACCCTGATTTAACGTTGACCGACATTATAATATCCAACAAATGTCCTCGACATGTTTCAAGGTCATATCAAGTATAAGCATATTGTATACGTCATGTACAGATTAATGCCCCCTATATTCATCCTTTTAGTAAAACAGTTTTCATAATAAAAGAAATCAATTACTACTTTATATGCGTATCTGTTTACTTCTTTATGTTTGCATGGCTTATTACAATGTAGACATCACGTGCCCGATGGCGCCAAATTCAAGTTACATACACAACTACGTATAACGCCACGTACGCTTTCTATTACATAATGCATGCATGTACACGTATACGGCGTTTTCATAAGAACAAATTCACTCAGCTTACATAAATTTGACAAATTAATTCGTAAAAACTTAAACCATATTTCAGCCACTCGACTTATCTGATAATATAACTGATAAACTTCAAAATAAACAAAAACAATACTTACGTCATTGGGCTCGTATCACGAAATTAAAGAAATTTAACTAAACGGACAAGCAACACGCTTTCCACGACTGTACATAAAACAATACGCCCTCAATCGGTGAATTCAAATTGTTTGAAGTCTAAATACCAATCCTTGTTGTTCCAAAATTTTGCAATAATCAATAACATCTTGTAAAACCTTAAGTTATCTGAGGCTGAACGCCCCTTAATATACTCGCAACCTGTTTGATTAAACGAAACCATTTTATGAATTAATCGTTGTAGTCGTTGTGACAAAACTCTCGCTAAAATCTTATAACCTATATTTAGTAATGAGATTGGCCTCAAATTGTCTAATAATCTACTATCCCCTACTTCTAAATGGCAGTGTGAGTATACTTTGTCTTTGACCTTCTGAAAACCCCTTGAGCGTGTCCTCCATTTAGACTGTCGATTAGCAAATCTTTTATGTCTGGCCAAAAACATTTATAAAACTCCGAACTCGATCCATCGCAACCAGGTGCCTTGTTATTTTGCATTGAAAGCAAACCTTTGTACACTCATTTTTGGTTACTATTTCTTCACAACTTAGTGCATCCTTCTCATCTAATACTTTCAATTCAATATATTTAATTGGGATTCGATCCCGGATTTGATGTTCATAACGTTATCGTTATAGCAACTTATGTACAATTTACTGAAATAATTATTAATAATCTTCAAAATCCCGTTTTCTTAGTAAATGTCTTACCGTTTTGTACCATACCATTAATCTCTTTTTTTTTTCATTCCATTTATGGTTTCTTTTTTTCAAAAATTACTTGGACGACTTTTCGCCAGACTCCATCCATTTCTCCCTCGCTCTAATATAAGCACCTTTGCACTTTTATGTGTAACATTTATCTAATTCATTTCTGATTGTTTCTAACTTATCAATTTCTTTCTTGGTTGGATTTTTATCAGCCTTTTCACTCTGTTTATTGAGCTCATCTTGTAACTTTGTAAAATAACATTTTCTTTATCCATGTTTTGTCTCACCTGCACAGCAGAGTGAGACTATAGTCGCCGTTTTTCCGGCGGCGGCGTATCTGAAATGACAGCATATCTTTAGAAAGTTTATGGACCTAGTTCATGAAATTTAGACATAAGTTAATCAAGTATTACTGAACATCCAACCTGGGTTTCATGTCACATGACCAAGGTCATATGTCACTTAGGGTCAATGAACTTGGACCATGTTGGGGGAAATCAACATCCAAACCTTAACCTAAGGTTAAGTTTTTTGAAATGTCATCATAACTTAGGAAAATATATGAACCTAGGTCATGAAACTTGAACATAAGGTTAATCAAGTATCACTGAACATCCTGCATGAGTTTTACATCACATGACCAAGGTCAAAGGTCATTTAGGGTCAATGAACTTTGACCAAATTTGTGGGGTATCTGTTGAATTACCATCATAAATTTGAAAGTTTATGGATCTGATTCATGAAACTTGGGAATAATAGTAATCAAGTAACACTGATCATCCTGTGCGAGTTTCAGGTCACATCATTAAGGTGAAGGTCATTTAGGTCATTTAAAAAGTGTGACTTTATCAGAATACTTTGTTGGCGCATAAACATTCAATAATAAATAATAACAATTGTTATAAATTAATCTAAGAGCAACGGTCCTTCCATCATTTCTCGCATAGATGTTTACAATTTCTAGAGGTAATTTCTTTCTCAATAATATTGAAACCCCTTTGGAGTGGTTAGACCCATTACTAAAGAAACATGCACCATTCCATTGCGATGAAGTCTCGTGTTCTAGCTCTTTCGTCCAGTAAGTTTCTTGTAAACAAACAATATCTGTCTTTTTTTGCACGAAGCAACGATTTGCTTCTTTTCGTTTTATCCCACATTAAGGATATAAGATGAAGAGAAATCGAGTCATCATTCATTAATTTTGTTGATTTTGAAATGATTTCTTCCATTTCATGATCGACTTATACTTTTCCCTTTCATTCGTTATTCGCTCACAGCTTAGTGTTTTCCTTTGCACTCTACTTTTTTGCTTGTTATCTATCCTTTTAGTTTTCTTTTCGTATAATGTTTTTCCATGTTTTTGCCTGTCTGGAGCTGGAGTTTCCGGCGATAGTGGTGATTTCTCGTCGTCGCTTGAAGTCGAGCAGTGAATTCATCATCTCCATCATCATGTGTTGTACTGCGGTGAGAAGCGTATTATATTTTATATATTAGGCGTGGTGTTTCATTCTCTATAATGATACCTTGTGCCGAACTTTGTTGTGAAACGTTTTATCCTTTCCATATTTCTTGTTTTCTATTTAATTTTTATCCACCATTTATTTGACAATATATGTGCAAAGTAATTTAGAATGTAAAAATGGTATATTTTATATAATAATATAATACATAAAGATTGAAATATCAAAACCTTATAATCAAGGGCTGAAAAAGGGAGTATTAAACATCAACAGTTACATCAACAGTGTGATTTTAAATGGTGATTAATCAAGGCGATAATATAACACCAACAATATGTGATTAGGAAGGGCACTAACTACAACTTCAAGATAAATGAATTATAGGCCTACACAAAAAGGTTTGACTTTGTAATCTGATCTAGGTATAAAATTAGTATTGAGCACAGAATATTAAAAAAATAACTTCTGGGTAATGATAATAATTATTTATAGTAATATAGAGTACTCTCCATCTTGATGAAATAATCAAAGCGATTCAAGGATTATAGGAAGAAATCCACAACAGATTAAAAACTTTGACGATGAACGTACTTAATAAAGATGCCTAAAACACTCTCATAGGAAAACAGGTATATTTTCATAAATTATTACACCGCCATGAGAACTTTAAACTGAAACCATTTCAGTTATGTAATGTATTCCTTGGAACGTAGACTGGAACCACTTCCACGGCAGAGCGGTTCCATTACTTGACTCGGCGATGTGACTCCGGAATCTACTCATCCAGAATCGAAACGACTCAAATTCGTAGGCTACAAGCCAGTCGTTCCATATTGTAAACACCATCAGCTTGAAGTTGGAAGTACGTTTCCACACCGTCTGAACCCGCTTGCCATCCAAATCTGCCATTAGGATATCTTGGGGATAGCCTTCCTCAGTTGAAAGATTGTCAGACCAAAATATCTTGCCAACTTGTAGTGAGATAGAGGCAAAAGTAAAACGAGTGGTTTTAGGATTATGTTCTAAATTCGGAGTTTAATGGCCGTCAAACATAAAAAAAGGTAGCCCCTGCAACCAAATTGCCCTTACACCTTCAGTTGTTGAAGCTTATCGGAGACCTCAGTGCACTTATTTTACAATTATACATTGAAAAGTTGGCTTTTATATACATGTATTTTGACTATGGAAAGCGGTAGACGCCATAATTCGTTACAGGTTATTCCAAACAAGCAGACACACACAAGCGTGTGAGTTGTCATATTTTATGATCAAAGTGTGTTCACCCAAAGGACTGTGCGTTTACACGTTGACGTCTTTCGCTTTCCATATAATTGTAGTCAGATAGAGGCAAAAGACAAAACGAATGGTTTTGGGATTATATTCTTCAAGGTCAAGTCAACCCCAGAAAAATGTTGATTTGAATAAATAGAGAAAAATCAAACTAGCATAATGCTGAAAACTTGATTAAAATCGGATGTAAAATAAGAAAGTTATGACATTTCAAAGTTTCGCTTATTTTTCACAAAACAGCTATATGCACAATTCAGTGGTAAGCAATCGAGAGAGTCGGTGATATCCATCACTCACTATTTATTTGTTGTTTTTTTATTGTTTGAATTATACAATATTTTATTTTTTACCAATTTGACATCAAGGGCCAACTATTGCAATGGTAATGCCACATGTTCAGGGTGAAATAAAACTTTGATTTACAGGACAATGAGGAGAAAATTAGAATATTTCATATTTCATATAATACAATACAAAAGAAATAGTGAGTAATGTCATCAGTCCCCTCATTTGTATACCGACCAGGATGTGAAATTAAGCGAAACTTTGAATCCTTACTATAATTTGGCTAATCTTGTGTGTCCTTCCGTTTGTTTGACGCAGCTTTTTTCCGTGGTTTTCCACTCAATGGAGCTGGAATTTTTTCTAAACATGGTCAAATTGTTCACAGATTGTCATGAGGGGGTTGTTTGTGGTATTTTGGTCGCATTATTTAAAGTTTTTTTTACAATTCGTAACTTTTTGGCATTCCTTTTCGCAGCCCTGAGTATAGCTTCGAAGTTCCCAGTCCCTTTTACCTCTCTAGGGTCAGCGAAATACAAAGCATTCATGCCATCATGCCGACTGTCGACCGGGTATGGTACGGTACGGTACGTACTTACTCATGCGCTGGCTGCATGCATATATGCATGTGTGCGCTCTGCTGAACGTAAACAATGTGTGAATAGCAGTGTGGCCAGCGCTCAAAATGAAATTATGCTAGGGAGGACCGCAAAATTATGCTAAAATTATGCCAAATGAAATAACAACATGGAGCAGCAAAAAATACTAAATTACGCTAAAATTTTTGCAAAAATGGGTGAGATAACTTAACAATTTTTTGAAATCAAATGAAATAAATAAATATGTCTATATAAATAAAATAAAAACTATTAAAAGAACAAAAATTGAAAAATAAAATTTGATTTTTTTTTGAAAATTATAAAATCAAATATAAAAAAATAATAAAAAAAATTGACAATTTATTTACAATAATCAATTTGCTCAGTAGATGCAAAAATGCAATGACTTGCACGGTTCTCATGCGCTGGGAGAAGCCTGAAAGAAGGGGCGGGGGGTATGAAAACCTGTATGTATCTTGTCCAGATTGTGAAGACTTAAAAAAAACATAAACAAAATATTGGCCTGAGCCCCCCCCCCCACAAACAAAATGCATCCTGCCTTGCATCGCCACTCACACCCTGCCTGTCTTTATTCTAATCTTTAATAAACAAAATAGTCAAGCTTGCTGAAAAGGGGTATAGTTCTATATTCAAAATAAGTTTTTTAGATCCTGCATGGGAATACTTGGTTGACATAGTAACCGAGGGGGAAACTTTCTTGTCGTAAGCATGTAAAATTCATGTTATATCTTTTTTTTCTGTATGATGCTGCAGGAATTGCTTCAAATCTATAAAAGACGATTAACAACATTATTGAATATTTCTGTCTCAAATTTTGTGACTGCTTAAAATAAAATTTAAAAATGGTATATTTTTTTCTCAACCCATTTGTTCTTTAACTGCGATTATTACATCATGAAACAACATCTGTCATGCGCTATGCACAACTGAATTACAACCAGAGAAAGAACAACACAAAATGACGCATATAGATGTCTGGTATGATTATTGGCATCTGCAGCTTATTTGTGAGGTATTTTCACAGAGACCCTGAGTCAACATAAGTATTTTGATATAATCTATAATGTGTGCATGCACAAAATGAAATACCTCAGACTTCTGACCTTTAAACTCATGACTTTATATCAAATCTATATACAAGCATAACAATGCATCTACCAACATGTATAACAATTACATAGCTACCAAAATTCAGAAGCAGATAACAGTCTTACTTCATGAAAACAGGAGTACACATGTACTTGCCAACTGCATACATTTTACATGGGAATTGACCGACATATAAGCTAGATTCTGCAATTCGCACACTAACGGGTCTAACGGGAGGGAGTACCTCTTTTTGGTTTTGAATAGAATTGGTTGTAAGGCTATGCAGTTACTTAATAAGGTATAACAAGGCATATTTGTTAGTTGTCAAAGTTTGCAAAGCATATGAAAATAACTACAAAAGTAAAGTTTGAGGTATAACAAGTCATCAAGTTTGAGGTATGGCAAGGCATCTCATAGTAAAATTCAAGTGTAATGTATAAAAAAGACAAGTGGAAAGACAGCAGCAAGTTTCATGTATGTACCCGGTATATCAAGGTATCTGAACACACGAGTTTCAAGTTTAATGTATAAAATAGCATGTGGAAAGTGAAAACACAGAAGTCAAGTCAAAGGTCCAAGGCATCTGATGACACATGTACCTAAACCATTCAAGTTATAAGGTATATCAAGGCATCTGAAAACACCTACAACATTCAAGTTTAAGGTTTAACAAGACATCTGGAAAAAAAAAGTTTAAACAAATTTCGAACATCAATTCTAAAAACAGATAATTAGACTTGCCAGTGGCGTACCGTGGGTCACGGCATTGGGGGGGCACCAGCAAAAATCTCGGGTCACTTAGGCCGGAGCGCGCGAAGCGCGCTCAGTTGTCAGGTATACTGACCTAATAGAGATATTTTAAGGACATGCAGTGCCATCAAACGAATATGTATCTCTCTGATTAAATAATGCGAGCGTGAGCTGAAAATTTTTGATATTGAGGGCTAAAAATTGACATTATAAGCGAATTGTTTTGTAATCATGATACTTAACTGTCTCGTTAAACAAACAATGCGAGCACGAAGCGCGAGCTAAAATTTTTGTATATACTGACCCTAAACAAGGAAATTTTAAGGATTATATGTTAGAATCCATTAAGAGTATAAATATCTCACCATAGTCATCTAATGCTATAGTGCCATCCTTTGCTGATTTAAATTGTTAGAATTACATCTAAACACAGTCATGAAGCACCTTTTGTAGTCATGTAATCATGATTATCATACGTATCTTACTAATCAAATACTGCAAGCGCGAAAGTGCGAGCTGAAAATTTAGGAAATATAGACCTGAAGAGGGGCATTCTAAGGGTTGTTTGTAGGAATTCTCTAAGACCCTACGTATTTGACTAACCAAATGATGCGAGCGCGAAGCGCGAGCTGAAATTTTTGTATATATTGACCCCAAACATGGATATTTTAAGGACTATAGTTATGAATCCATTTAGTCAGAGTATACATATCTCACCATAGTAATCTAATGCAAGTGCCAAGCGCTTGCTGATTTTGTTAGAATTATATCTAAACACATGGAGCACTTTTTGAAGTCATTGTAATCATGATTATCATACGCATCTCACTAATGAAATACTGCGAGGGCGAAGCGCGAGCTAAAATTTTTTGATATTCAGATCAGAAAAATCAACATTTTAAGGACTGATTTTAGGAGTTCATGAAGAGCAGAAATCTCACCAATCCACTAATGCGAACGTTAGCACGGACAGGAAATGTTTTATATTAAGACCTTAAAATAGGGCAATAACTTTCAGTAGTCATAAAAAAAGAATATATTACTACTTAAAACAATAATAACTCTAATTGAGAGGAAATGTATTATTTTGTTGTACATTGATTTGAAAACGGGAGGCTTTAGTACAGCAGTTTTATATATCTCGTTAAAAAGTCTATGTGAGCGCCAGGAACAATGAAGACACAATTAAGCAAAAACGTAAAGTTGTGAAAAAATGCTTCTTATGTTACATAACATAATATAATACTATGATAAACAATTTCTTCTTTCCCCCACTACGTTTCTCTTCCTTTTTCCCTCTTTTTCTCCTTTTCCCCGTTTTTTTTTGGCCAGCCGATTGGGGGGGGGGGGCACGTGCCCCCACATGTCCCCACATGGTTTCACCAAAAAAAGTCCAAATTATGCTAAAATTATGCTAAATTTTGTCAAATTATGCCAAGCATAATGCCAGATGCTGAAGCGGTCCAAATTATGCCAAAAAGCATAATTATGCCAACTCTGGCAATAACCTACTTAATAGGCAGTCTAGCTGTACATACAAGATTGTCACCCCCTCCCTCCCCCACACACTTTGATAAAGAAAAATGACTCCTACCCCCTGTGCTGCCACGGGTAATTGCTGCTAGTTGTCATAACTTTCTTATTTTACATCCGATTTTGGTGAAATTTTCAGTGTTGCGCTTGTTAGATTTTTATCTTTTTATTCAAATGAACTTTTTGTTGCGGTTGACTTGTCCCTTAATCTAAGGTTTAATGGTCGTCTAACGTTAAAAAAAAAATGATTTTATACACAAAGTGCCCTTACACCTTCAGCTGTTGAACCTTATCTGAGACCCCAGTGCATTTATTTTACGATTACATATTGAAAGGTTGACTTTTATATATTTTGACTATGGAAAGCGGTAGACGCCATAGTTCGTTCCGGGAGTTCGTTACAGGATTTTCCAAACAAAGCAATTACTAGCGCGTGAGTTGTCATATTAATCAAAGTGTGCTAAACCTACGGACTTTGCGTTTACTGCAAAGGCCGATTTCAATATCAAATCTTTGTCAAACGACGTCCTACAGATTTGGCAAATTGAATCCTTGTACCTACTTTTATCTTCCACGACGAGACTGCATCTAGCTACTCCTGCTGGATATTTTTCCTCGGAAAATAAATGAACACGGCCAGCAGTGTTCATACAATCGTCTACGGTGCAGCTCATTATCCCTTTCGAATCTATCCAGAAAAGTAATCTGTAATGAAAGAATACAAGAGCCGGAATAGCGTTTTCTTTTTAAATCACTGAGATAAGCACGAGTATTCTTTCACTCCAATGACTGAATGTGAATTACAGGGCATGACTCCAGTGTTCCATCTTACAAAGACTTACGATTGATCCACTCAACCTTAAAGGTCGAGTCCACCTCAGAGAAATGTAGATTTTAATCAAAATAAAAAAAATCAGACAAGCATAATGCTGAAAATTTCATCAAAATTGGATGTAAAATAAGTTATGACATTTTAAAGTTTCGCTTACTTTTTCACAAAATAATTATATGCACAAATTAGTCACATGCAAATGAAAAAATCGATGATGTCCCTCACTCACTATGTCTTTTGTTTTTTATTGTTTGAATAATACAATATTTAATTTTTTACAGATTTGACAATAAGGACCAACTTGACTGAATCATAAAATGTTAAACAATGGTCATTCCACATGTTCAGTGAAAAATGAAACTTTGTTTCATATGACAATGAGGAGAAAATTAGAATATTTTATAGATTACGAAATGAATAGTTAAAAATGTCATAACTTTCTTGTTTTACATCCGACTTTGATGAAATTTTCAGTGCTATTCATGTTTCATTCTCCTCTTTTTTATTCAAATGAACTTTTTGATGGGATGGATTTGTCTTTCAACTTCATGGAAATCCAACTATGTCACATTTTTTCTCCTAGAAATTTGCACAATGTTCTTTGAAACCAAAGGGGAAGCACACCAATTTGTCACGACAACGATGGATGCACGAATATACATCATTACCTAGAAATCAAATGCATTTTAGATGTTGGCGTTGCTGGCTTTCCATAGTAAGGTTGTGGATGAATCGAAACAACGAAATAGAAATCGGAGATGGCGCATACCTACGGATGTGTGAAATGGCCATGACGAATGGACCAGGATGAATAGGAGTATCCTCTGGTGTAGGCCTAGTGTTGAGGATTCCATGGTAGATTGTCTCCTCATGTAGCATATCCGGAAGCTGGTGGCGCGTTATGAGACCGGAGTCGCTGTTACCCAGATATAACCAGGTAGAATTGTTGCCAAGCAATATACTCCTTCCTTTGACAAAAATAGAAACATAAAATATTCAGAATTCGCCAAGTGATATGGCGAAGTCAGTACAAGCAGTTGGGATAAAAATGGTAAGGAAAGTGCACATGCCCCGTGGGGGTGGGAGGGGTGTCAAAAATTATTCGACGAAAAAGTTCTCCCGAAATTGATTGGGGCCTCTTCCTTTCTTTTTTTTGTAGTTGTCAGATTTAGCCCCCCTTCTGGTAAACCCCTGCTTAAAGCCTTTTTAGTTGGTCGGTAGCCCCTTTCACCATCTGCTCTGCATCAATGGTGTTGCCGCCACTTGTTGCTCTTTTGCGAGACCGTGTCCACTCTGTCTCTGGGTAGCCCCTGTAACTTATCTTGTATTATGAATTTAGATGTCGCGTTCGCACCCTGAAGGAAAATGCCACTACTGGATTGTAGCGGGACCAGGGTTCAGTTTCATAAAGGACTTGCGACTGTGGTAACTTTGCCATTATGACAACTACCATGGTAACAGGGCTCAGCAGCCATTCAGAATCAAGGTTGCCGTGATAGCTGCCATAATGGCAAAGTTACGACAGTCATATGAAACAGGCCCCAGGACGGTCTCCCTTAGACTCACAGAAAGCAAGTTTGAATACGGTCCATTACAAAATGCAAAGACCACGACTAAAAATAAACATATAATTTCTGCGGTGGGTCTCCGCACTTTTTCCTCGGGATAATGGACCATGAGCATAATTTGAACAAAGAGCAAATCCAGCCTGTTGTAAGAAATTTCACATTGAAAAAAATGGTAGAAGGCCCCAAAAAATTACCTTTTCCGGGATACATTTCGGTGAAGTTGTTGAAACGCTCAAAGTGGCCAGAAGCCCTTGGTCGGCCACGGTAGAAGACATCATTCGCCGCAACGTAGACCAGATCGTTCAGGCGATCGTAGACCGTGTAAAATTTGTATTGCACTATCATTGGATCGGGAGGAGCTATCAGTATCTCGTGTTCTAACTCAAATGTCGGCATCTTGAACAACAAGAGCTTTCCTTCATTGTCGAGAATCCCACCCATTTTCCCGTTTTTCTCTGCATTAACATAAATGATACAAGGGTTTTACTTCGTCTGTTTCTAATATTACCACGGGTATAAAGAGGAAAATGTTATCATAAAAAATAATGAATTCGATATAGAAATGTGAAACTTATGATGATTATCATGATAATGATAAGACAAGTAATCAACACTGAGCAGTGGCGTTATTAGCTATTATATTTGACGAGGTTAGCATGGTTAGTAAGCGAACCATTTTGTTAAGCCTTTTCTAATGAAAATTTTGTCATACCATCCAGAAAATAATATCATACTTTCATTTTTTCAACAAAAAAAGATGATGAAAAAGTTCAAGAACAAGAATTTGACGAGAAATATCTAATAACTTACGACACTCGTCACCGTAGTAACCGAAAGCACAGTCGCAATCGTATCCCTGGTTGTACGGATGTGCGTAGCACTCCTTGGCTTGACTGCAGGGGTTTGATGAACATGGATCTGTTGGTTGGATTAGCAAAAACAAAACAATACAAAAAAGCAAAGAAAAGCAAATACATACAATCTTTACAATATAAAACACACACGAAATGCTTTGGTTGCAGTGCCAAACTTTCGGAAGTATGGAAGGCCAATGAATACCCATCTCATGTAATGTGCTCGGGGAAGTGCAAATGACAGCCGCCCTCAATCATGCTTATCGTACGTATTCACCTTTCAACCAATCAGCGCACTCCTTTTTTAAAAAGTACTGTGGACACAATTAGTATACACTATGGCGTCATTGGTCCTTCCATACATGTCCATATCATAATAATTATTTTAGTCATAGAAAGCAAGAGGGCCTATATCAATCTCTTTTAAGGGATTGCCCTTGCCTCCTGCGTAATCTATATGATCATATTAGTCAAGTATATACCTTTGTCAGGAGCACAATAAACGATGGATGTGGTGGCGGTTCTTTCCTGGTTTCGTTTGAGGACAGAACTTGTATTGACAAGGGTTCCTTGAACCAGTACCCCATCCTCACGCCTTAAGTACCGGCAGCTTTGACACTCAGAGGTCCTAAGTGTCGACTTTAGCCGAGTCCCTCCGATAGTCGTGGAAGCTTGAAAAAGATAGGTAACAATGGCGGAATAGATAATCACAAAAAGGATACACTTGAAAGAACAATAAAATTAAAAAATCTCTTACTGAGGATTGTGGTCTCCATGCTATCGGTCTGTAACCTCCTGAAATCATTAGGGAGCAACCTTTCCAGAAAAATTACTTATGTTGATACATTTGGAATAGGACAGTTGAGAGATCACTGAAAATCATCTGGTATGCTGCCAAAGATCTCTGGAAGACTGTCAGAGAGACCACTGAAAGAACTTTGAAAGACCAAGACAATACCCCCTTGATCCGAGACGGTAAACTCTGAATTACATTTCTTGTCTAGCGGAGATTGTACACTAGTCCTATACAGCGATCTTTCAATAGAAATCTAATGGTCTTTTATGGAAAATGATTTTTCGAAAATCTTTTTTTTCAGACTTTCCCTTGTCTTTCAATGACTTTTAAGGATCTCTCGGCAGTCTGTTAGTGATTTCGACAAAAAAATTGAGAGATTGTCGAAAGATCGTGGAAAGACTAACAGGGCAATTCAATGCTTTTTTTTATCTCTGTTTTTTTCTCTTATAGCTCTATTTTTCATTTCTATTTTAAAAGATAATCGAGTCAAGTTAAGCCTTGGTCCTAGCAATTGGTCCACTTCTGGTACTACTGGAGGATCACAATCGATCAAGAATATGCTCCTTTAATTTCATGTAAATGAGATGACAAATGTTGTCCGAAATGTCCAGCCTCGACAACAAAACACTGAACATGTTGAATCGGCCAAGAAGTCCTTTGGAAGCTCACCATTGTGATCGAGAGTGCTTAAAGACCACTGAAAAAACATTTTCCTGAAAACCCGCTGAGCGACTGTTTTTTTTTAACTGTCTGCAAGCCTATGGAGAATTATATGAGTTAAAGAGTAATATAGCGTTACAAGACCTATACCCCTATTTTTCTTTTCCGTTCGTCTCTCCTCATTTTCTTCCTCTTTTCCCCCTCTTACATGTCACATTTCCTTCTTTTTCAATACTTCAAAATCATAGGGTAGTTTGCCCCCCTTTATAGCAGCACGTTGAGCATAATCAAAGTCAAACGAAACATTATTGATCATACTTACCCGTCACAATGACCACCGTGACGAAATATAAGTGTTCCAATCCCAGAAGACCAGCAAACATAACTGCAGTTGATTGGTAGGCCTACTTCAGTGAACTTTGAGTAAAGTAATGCGTTCCGTCTTAACTGGCTAATCTAATTCTTATAGATTTTGCGCTTGATGCTAACACCGCAAGTGTTGAGTGCGATTTATCCCAAACTTCAAAATAGCATTTGACTATAAGCAAGTCCGTAGTTCCTTTCTGCGCATGATCAAAAGATTCTACGCATGATCAAAGGAAGGTCATTGTACTGAAGTGACATGGTGCTTTAAAATCTAATGAGATAAGCACCAACTTTGATGTCTTGATTATTCATATATTCTTTTGAATAGTGGTATTCATTTACTTCCACATAAAACAACAATGCGTCCATGAACGACTGGTATTTCACAGTTTGCCTAGCACACTGTGCAACATGCTATGATATGCATTCAAAGTAGGAATGCAACAAATACCTTCATAAAGTGTTCGTTAGTGTGCTATTCTAGTCACCTGGGCTTTTCAATTTCTTCATCCTGCTATGTAAGGCAAGCTTACGTAATATCTTACTTTGAAACCTGACTATCATAATGAAAGAAATGAAAGGTCATTTGACCAAAATTGTCGATGAAGTAACTACGAACTGGTCTATTACACTGGCCAATAAGAAGAATGGTCAAACTCTTTAAACTATATAACTCAGGGCAGAAACTTGTCACCGCCCATAAAAGCTTACAATTGATTTGGAACAACAGTTCTAATTGGTCAGCATTTTGAACACGATACGCTTGCGATAAAAAATATTGACCGGCCACTAGGACGTCACTAAATGGGAGTAGTGCTCAAGTATAGGAAATAAAAGAGATAAGATAGGGAGAAGAAAGAAAGAAGAAAAGGTAGAGTATGAGAAATGGAGAGGTGGGCCGCGAAACACTATAACACCCCTCTTATTAACTTGGAAGAAAAAAACACTAGCGAAAGGTCGTCTCACCCCCCTCTCCCTCTTAAAATATCCCGGTGTTGCCCCCGACGGACAATGCCGGATTCAATGGTTACTGCTTACGTGTTCCGAGGCCTATATCACGTTTTCCTGATTTAATAGCTGTAAGAACCTTGGCTCCGCGTAGATTAAATTTGAAGATTGAAATCAGACTCGCTATAGATTATTGATAATCATTTGTAATATGATGACGTCTTCTTATCAACAATGCCTTGACGTTTACCAGTAACAAGGCAAGTTTAACGAAGTAAAGGCCTGGTCACACCGCCCGAGCGTTGTTGGAGCGATAGGGAGAGAGGGTCGAATTTTGCTCGCAAAGTTGGGGAAAAAATAAAAAAACAAAAATCGAAAACAAAATAAAAACAATCGAAATCGAAAATGGTGAACGGGAGCGAGCGTGACCATGCCTTTAAGGCCGTAATAGGTCCATGATGGTATTAAGTTAACACCGGCGTTTTTGCAGTGTAGATAAAGCCATAAAGGTGATCTTCGGAAGACGCTATTCTGACACAGATAGCTCCATGGTTGAATCGCTAGTGAATCGTTCTGTCACGCTCTGGCTTGGATACCATTATAAAACGTGACCGTTATTGAATTATTTTGTGGTTTTCACCACGGTTTCAATCTTATGCTTGAAGGGAAAAGGAGGAGGGGGGGGGAGGTGGGTTAAAGCTAGTTAGCTTGAACGAAAAAAAACAAATTAAAGAATATGATCAATTAAGATTGAGACGAATAATTGGACCAACAATGGGAGAGTTATCAGCAAATCAATGGAGATCTTTGCACTCGCAATGAGAACAAGAATTGTTATGCTACACATAAGAACTTTTTTACTTCGTACAGCATGTGCACTGAAAATACAATCCGAGGACACGTTTCTGCTCGTTCTTACGTCATGTACGTGCACGAGTACAAAAAATTTTGTCTATGATATATTTTTGAGACATCTTTGTAAGCCTCTGGGTCCCGTCTTTATTTAATGCAGAGTTGAGATTGACCAAAATCAACCACAACTATGGAAAGCCAGCAACGTCAACATCTAAAATCCATGTTTCTTCAAAATATATTCTAGATTTTCTGTCTTTTCATATATTCATTGTTTTCTCGTTATTTCAATGTGCTTCGCTTTGTTTACAAAGGACAATGTGCACATTTCCTGTAAAGAAAATGACACTGATGTATTTCCATACAGATGAGGTTGAGTTGATTAAATTTAACTCTTTGTAAGACGGGACCAGGATGCACTGCAAAAACTCTGGTGTTGATTTAACACCAGCCCGGAATCTATGTATGTCTACACCAGAGAAGTGTTAAAAAACACCAGTCTCGTTTTGGTCTAACACCAGATAGGTGTTTGTACAACACCAATTAGTATCAAAACAGCATCGGTTTGATTTCAAACTGGTGTTGTTTCAATACTTCTCTGGTGTTGAATCAACACCGGAGTTTTTGCAGTGTGTACGGCACGTACGGATTGACTTTAAATTGGCAAATTCAATAAAATATGTACAAAATTAATGAAGACGCTTTTCAAGCGTATCATCATAATCATCTCTGTCGTATCGCAACTGGGAGGAAGTCTGTATTCTTGATCTTAACATTCAAATGCCTCTATAACTTTATTATACTTTATTTTATTTTCTGACTTCTCTGATTTCATTTCCTTTATATTCTCATGTAGATTTGCTTTGCTCTATTTCTTCTGCCCTTATCTTCTCTATTTTCTCTTCTGTCCATCTCATCTCTTGCCTTTTTTTTATTCTCAAACAGTTTGGGCAATACATATTTCAACGGTTATGATTGTTGTCAAATGTGTATGTACTACACTGCAAAAACTCCGGTGTTGATTTAACACCAGCCTGAAATCTATATATATATATCCACACCAGAGAAGTGTTAAACAACACCGGTTTTGGTATTAGACTAACACCAGATAGGTGTTTATACAACACCAATTTGTATTAAAACAGCATCGGTTTTATTTCAAACTGGTGTTGTTTAAATACTTTTCTGGTCTGGACATATTTATCATGGAGCGTTGTGGCCCAGTGGATTAGTCTTCGGACTCTGAAACAGAGGGTCGTGGGTTCGAATCCCAGCCATGGCGTAATTTCCTTCAGCAAGAAATTGATCCACAATGTGATGCACTAAACCCAGGTGAGGTAAATGGGTACCGGTAGGAAGTAATTCCTTAAAAAGCTGTGTGCGCTATGAACGCCTAGCTTAGCCGGGTAATATAGGAGCGCCTTGAGCACCTAACAGGGTGGATTATGTGCGCAATATAAATACCCTATATTATTATTATTATTTAGATTCCGAGCTGGTGTTAAATCAACACAGGAGCTTTTGCAGTGTAGTATGTCAACACATGTGTGTATTCACAAAGACTATACACTTTTGAAATGGCTGCCAAATAAAAATATGTAGCACTTTGGGGGAAAAGACTTATAGATATGGAAAGCCAAAAAAGTCAACTTTTTTATAGATATGGAAAGCCAAAAAGTCAACTTTTAGATGACACCAAAAAGTTGGAAAACTATTCATGCTTGAGCGAGCACTGCCCACTGAAACAAAGGGTATGAAAATTAGGGTGGGCTGGAATTAGCCTTCCAATTTCTTTCAGGTTTTTTTGTACGGTACTTGCAAAGTTGAGGGTTATTTGGTGAATTAAAGATCAGTTGTGATCAGTTTGTTGTTTGTGAAAGTTTAATGCATTATTAAATTGAAATTTAATGCACGAATGATCATGAATTGCAATTTTAAGTATAGCAATTTGTCTTTATCATGTGGATCTCAACAATGTGTTCATGAGAGTCAGGAGAAGAGGGGGTAAGATAGGACTGAAGTAGGTGAAGTACGTTGATGGGATAAAGGTCAACATAACATTAAGCTACCCCTCTCTCCATGTCACCTCCCCTCCCACTTCTCTCCTCCTGAGAGACTAACCTCGGCTAAGCTGGGCAGGAATTAGCCTTACAGTTTTTTTGAGCGGTTAGTCCTTTGGAACTTGCTAAGCTAAATTAATGAGTAAGATAAGTTTTGGCTACTTAGGCAAATTTCACGAGTTACCGAAGTGAAATTTAATGCATGAGTGACAGAAATTGTAATTTTATGTATTCATCTTGTGGACCTCAGAAGTGTGTTCGTGAGAGTCAGAGTCATGTGATGGTACCTGTTACAAGCAAGAGGGCAAGATATGCTAAGATAAAAGGGCATTCCTCTTCTTTTTGTCCTTGTTAAAATTAAAAGTCATATGTACCCTCCCCTCTCCACTTCCATTTCCCAGCCCCCCCCCCCCTCTTTCTCACCTCCTGGATTGTACCGTATTCAAAACTTAACTGCCAAGTGACCGGTGGCTGAATGAATGATTACCGAGAAATTTAACGATTTTGATGATTAATGAAATAATTTATTGAAAAAAAAATGCATGTTTGATTGTTTACATTGCACATTGAATGAGTTGATTTACTGATAATTTGTTGATTAAATGATTGATAGGAAAAAGTTGATGCCCCAATTCAGAATAAATAATTAAATCAACATTCTGCTCTGGACTTCACGCTTACACGACAATAGCCATCAGCCTCTCAACAGGAGGGGAGGGCGGGAAAGAGAGAGGGGGCGGAGGCGAAATGTTCTGTTGACCCTTATCCCATTTAAGTCCTATCTCATCCCCTATTCTCCCGACTCCCATGAACACATTGCTGAGATCCACATGATAAAGATCAAATGCTGCCCAAAAGAGATCCAAATGATAAAGTTGAAATGCTGCCCAAAAAGTATTCACTCATGCATTAAAGTTCAATTTAATAATTTACAGAATTTGCTTAAGCAACCAAAACTCGTCACGGTTGATCATTAATTTTTCAAAACGCCCTTAAATTTGCAAGTTCGAAAGGATTTGCCTCTCAAAAATTGACATAAATTGGAAGGCTAATTCCAGTCCACCCTAATTTCCATACCCTTTGTTTCAGTGGGCAGTGCTCGCTCAAGCATAAATAGTTTTCCAACTTTTTGGTGTCATTTGAAAGGTGACTTTGCTTTCCATATATGTAAGTATTTTCCCCCAATTGCTACATTTTTTATTTGGCAGCCATTTCAAAAGTGTATATTTTTTGGGGACGCACTGTATATACACCTAAGAGCAAATTTTGTGTATTTCTTTTTAAATACATGAAAATAAATCATCCTGAATCTTGAATATTTTGGTAAATAACTTTAGGATAAAGGAGGAGGAGTATAAAGGTTTGAAATCAATGCTATAACATATTTATCAAGATATTACAAAATGGCCCTGCACTGACATATTAAAATGGTATACGTGGAGAAAGTATTATTTGTTAATTAATTCTAAAACTTCTTGAAATCCATTATATTGCTACATATTCAATATCCTTTGTTACCACGGTAATCTAAGAAAAGGGGTTTTCTCGAAATACGGGCTAGTTTGACGGGTTTCGTTGCATGAGAGCCACGCCTACCATTTATTATTTTCTTCTTGTCCTTTATGTTGCTGTTATTGAATTGAACTGAGTTTTATTGCTTGGTAAATAATTTTATGACCATTATTAACACTGGACTGATCAGTTATATTTTTATATGAATCTTGACGCCATACATTATTAATGGGATATTCGATCTTTATTCGGAGTCAATGCACTGCTACTCAGGAAAATTCACAAACAAACGAAATAGAGAAAGGCGCTGGTTTTCTTATAAAGAACAGAACAATTGTTGACAATTATTTGTAGTACCGCTACAATAAAATAAAAAGCCTTTGATATGTAAACAAGATTTTTATCTGTCTCTGCACTTTCTTTTTAGTCTAAAGAAGATTCTTTCAATGTCGAAGAGACCGTCGACCCCAGCTTTTTAGAGAAAGGTCCTTTGAACCAAATATACTACAAGGTGAAGATCGGATACTTCGGCGATTTTTTGAACCGCTCGATAAATGCTGATAGGGAAGGGCGCCCATTAGCGTTGAGTAAGTAAACCTTCGCATATTGGCACGCGACTGTGTATAAAACATGGGGGAAATGAAAGAGTGGAGTTTGGAGAGGGCTCAAGGGTGGCTCGTGAAAATATTTCCACATTTTCTTACCAAGAAACATCTGAAATATATTCATCTCAAATGTAAGGGGGAAAAATTGAAGAAAAAAAATTTGAAATGTAAAAATAGTCCATCCCTTCAACCCTTCACCATTTCTCTCATATGTTTTGTACACAACCATCTCGCGATACGTACGCAAAGGTAAAAAAGGTTACTTACTCAACGCTGTAGGGCGCTCTTCCAGAGCGTTTCCTTTCCACAGAGATACGATCTTACGTATACGTAAGCTCCCGAAGGGAGCTAGAGAGGGAACTCTTTTTTCTTCTCCCATAGGTTTTGTACACAGCCAACATGGCTGCCGGCGGACAATTTGAATGTTGATTTTGGAGGGTCAATGTTTAATTCATGAAATGACGTCAAATTACGCAAAATGCACTTCTATGATTGGCTAAGACGCTAATGTTTTTTTCCTTCCCACAATTCCCCACGAGATCTGTGCGAAGTGTTGTTCTTTTGGACTCTGCGAATTTCCAGTTTCTACAACGAAATGGCTCGACTAATCATCTGTTTATAGAATTGATGTTCGAAATCGTGATTTCTGAGTGAACTTCATTGCAGCAGAAAATCTTGGAGGGAACATCAATATTAATCTAATGACATTCCATAAGAATAAAAGTTAGCTAAGTTTATTTTCTTGTTTTGATCTCACTTGCAAAGGTGATGTGTTTGTGGGGGTTCGGGGCCCATCCCGTATTTACTTTACTACGTAAACCTCCATTTCCATGCACTCCCATTTCTTTTCCCTGACTTCCAAATAAATCATCTATCAGTGAGTTTCTCAAAAAAATAGGCCTAACTTACCATTTGTCGTAGATCTAGACCTTCATCGGAATACTTCATGTAGGCAAAAAGTAAACCTGTATTTCAGCTTTATTGTCAATTATCAGTGGTAGATGTGGACTTGTTTCCGACCTCTTGTTTTAGTAAGGACAAACTGTCGATTTTGGCCAGAGCGAGATCCGGCCTTGATATTGCCGGTGCTAGCCGGCTAACGAGATTGTCGATGTAGTCATGGGGTATGAAAATAGCGGGGACGGACTAGGCCCAAAGGTAAACTTCAAGATTGAAAGTTGAAGATTAGGCCTAGTCCGTCCACGCTATTTCATCTTCATATTGATTCAGCAGCTTCTTTTATTCAGAAACCTTTTACTTCAGAGTAATCATGACTGAAATCCAATTGATTTACTGTTAGATTTGAATGAAATGGCTTAGGCCTAGACGTAAATCAAGTTTCTATTTGAACAGGATGCCCTGGGCCTGGCCTGGGGTGGTATTCTGAAAACGTTTTTAGTACATAATTACTACTCCATTCAAATGTGATGTGTTTCTTTAGTTATATACAGGACCAGCATAGTCGGATAGACCAGGTCCTGATTCAGCTATACAGCTGGAGCAATATATGGTTGGAATCATTTTACTTTAATAAACATGTCGGGTACCTGGTATGCTTATGCCTCTCTGTAAAACTTTATGATACTATACAGAGAGAATGAAGTTTTTGGACCAGATAATTCAGTTTGGATTATTCATGGGCCAATGATATGGGCAGCTGGAAATTTTTTAAATATTGTTTAAGAAGAGTAGTTTTATTTATCTCCTCTAATGTAAAAAAAATGTTTATTGCAGATCCAATAGGACCAAGAACTTAGAATTTATAGACTCTATAAATCGTATATTGTGCGAAAACCAAAATTACATTCAGAAAAGCCATGTTTCCATTTTCAACATCGTGGCCAATCAATAATGTTTTCTCATTAATTTGAATATTCGCACTAAACTGGATCTTTATGAAATACCGTAGTTTCTGCCAAAAGAATTCACATGTGGACAATGCTACAAAAACATGATCTAGAGTTTCAGTTTGTTTACAATGGTGACAAGTCATATCTGATGTGATATTCCATCGAACCATCGAAAACTAAATTCTCTTTATACAGCAAAATCCGATGCAGCAATTTGAAATTATATTGTTTAACTCTGTTATTAAATAATTTTCGAAACTTAAATTTCATCAATGTGATCCAATTATAATCTTCTGCAAGTGATAGCCTATCTTTCCAAAAATATAACACCGTTGGGTGTAAATTCTTTTTTAAATCTACAAAATTTGTGTAGAATGGTGTTGTTTTTGATATTGTAATGTCAAATGAGTCACCGGTTAATTTAAATCAATTTATCATTTTGCATTCGCTAATCACCGTGATTTTTAAGCTGAGCATTGTTCAACTTATCGAACCAATATTTTGGAAAAGCGGTTTTAATTTTAGCAATATTGAAATAAGATACAAAGAGAATTCATCGACAGTAAGTCTGTAATACTTTCAGAGTTCTTCCATGATCAATTTTCAATTAAATGGTGTACTTTCTATACCCTTATCGTACCATTTTCTGAAATACAATAACATGTTTTCATGTTTTATATTTGAATTATTCCATACGATTTCATTTTCAAATTGAGTTACTTCGAATATATTAAGATAGTGAAATTCAGCCCATGAAGCAAGTCTGTATTAAATGTAGGTAATGAATATTTTTTTTTTTTTACATAATTTGATCATGTCTACTGGAGAACAGTTAAATTGAATGGATAATGGGGTTACACTTCGTAATTCCGAAGGTTCTTTATTCCGAAGGTTCGTAATTCATGTCATTCCGAAACACGTAAATTGCCTATACCTCGATGTTCGTTAATCCGAAAACGAAAAAGGGTTCGTTAATCCGAACATTTGTGGCGTCATTCCGAATACGAAATAAGGTTCGTTGTTCCGAAGGTTCGATAATCCGAAAACTATATAAGGTTCGTTGTTCCGAAGGTTCGTTTATCCGAAAACGAAATGAGAATCTTAATTCCGAAGGTTCGTTAGTCCGAAAACGAAATAAGGTTCGTAATTCCGAAGGTTCGTTAATCCGAAAATTAAATAAGGTTCGTATTTCCGAAAATGAAATTAATTCATTTTGGTAACAAGAACGGTGTTGTCCTTGCAATATAACAGGATATTATGCAATGATAAAATAACGAACGATGATACATGTGTGTATTATGGCCAAAGTATGTATTGATTTAAGAATAGGCGCCCGGATCAAGCATACGGTTAACTTCGATTTTATCTGAGCAAATGCTGCCCAAGCAAATGGTTTCAGCTAGGGGATTAAGAAAAGATTCAGCTAGGGGATTAAGTGTGTTGGTCAGGTGCAAATAACCTCTAGATAATAGGATTTGTATTGGAGGGATGTCATTTTTAATAAGAGCATTTAATTTGAAAAAAGGGAATTTTCCATTTTGGAAAAATAGCATTTCCCTGTTAATTATTTTGGGATATAAGTTCCCCCTGCTACCCCCCCTCCTCAGAGGCAGATCCAACTTTCCCAATAATTTCGCGATTTTTTTTTCATCCATAATTTTCCCGATCGATCGGCAACTCAAAGTTGATTTTTGTTTGTTTGTTTCTTTGAAAGGGTATATAGTCCTAATAGCGAATAATTAGCCTTATTCTTATGAAATAAAGTAAATATGTAATAATATCATAAGCCCTATTTAAATAATGCAGGCGCGAAGCGCGAGCTTTATATTTTTTGTTGAAAATATGATGGGCAATATGTTTGTGAAATTGTGATCTTCAATACAAGATGGCTATGTATGAACTATAAACTAGATAACAGCTGCGAGCAAGAAGCGCGAGCAGAAATTTTAATTATAAGCTCTGACCTGATCTAAAAGGGACATGTTAAGGGATTTTTGCAGTTAGCCATGAAGACGATACATGTTTCAACCAAGGGCGGTCTAACGTATTTTCCGGGGGGGGGGGAGGGGGTGGGGGGCAATGCCAAAAGGTGCACTTCTATGCCTAAACGGACATTTTTGTGCAAATCATGAGATTATCATCTGTGTAAAGCTGTGTGTTTTGTAGTAATTAAGTTGAGTAATGTTTTTTAATTGATTTATGATTGATAAGATATATATTTAAGTTTTATTTTCGCGAGCAAACGTAGCGAGCATGTGGTTTGGAAAAAAATCAAATCTGAAGTTTTTTTACTCGCATTTTGGTCAATTACGGACCTAATTTCTGTTAAAAGTGCATCATTGTGAGATATTGCGAGCGATTTACGATAAATTAATAAATTAATTTCATTTTCGGAAATACGAACCTTATTTAATTTTCGGATTAACGAACCTAATTTCGTTTTCGGATTAACGAACCTTCGGAATTAAGAACCTTATTTCGTTTTCGGACTAACGAACCTTCGGAATTACGAACCTCATTTCGTTTTCGGATTAACGAACCTTCGGAATTACGAACCTTATTTCGTTTTCGGGTTAACGAACCTTCGGAATAACCGAACCTTCGGAATAACGAAGCTTCGGAAATACGAATGTATGCGGGATAAGCGCCTAATTTATGTAACCCAAACTCACAAATATATTTCCAGGGTGGTTCATCACTTTTTACAATTTTTGGTAACCAAGAAAGTGTGAGTGATTTCAATCTAGAATTTATGTCAATCATATCCAAACCCCATATTGGGATGGATTAATAATGTAAACTCTTCACTTTTCTCTTTTAGAATTCCATGGATATGAATGAATTATTTTATTAAGTTCTGTGGCGTGTGATACGTCGAAACAAAACCCCAAGAATCAGACCTAGTCTAGTTTATGTGTGCACAATAAGACTGACTGGTTCAATCTGCAATTTAATAACAGAATAAACAATACTGGTATAAGCTAAATTGACAACATGTCATGGCATATATATATATATATATAAAATGTCTATAGATTTACAAACAGGCAAATAACGTTGACCGGCATTACAACTTAAATTATCCAACAAATTACCTTGACAAGTTTCAAGGTCATATCAAGTATAAGCATACTGTATACGTCATGTAGTACAGATCAATGCCCCTAAATTCATCCCTTTTGTAAAACAGTTTTTATAATGAACGAAATCAATTACTACTTCAAATGCGTATCTGTTTACTTCTTTATGTTTACATGGCTTATGACAATGCAGACATCACGTGCCCGAAGGCGCCAAATTCAAGTTACATACACAACTACGTATAACGCCACGTACTCTTTATACAGTGCGTATCAAAAAAAGTTTACACTTTGAAAAAATCCTGTAAAATTACACATTTGTAGTTTCCTGAAGATTTTTCCACATTTTTACATTGGTACATGTCCATTAAAGAAAATGACGATATAACTGTCAAAAAATATTTCCGCTTGAGTGAGCACCACTTGCTTTTGAAAATTTAGTGAAAAATGATTTGCGCAGAACTTTGAAATAGTTATGCAAATAAAAGTAGACCTAAATCATGAAGAAAACGTGGAATTTAGCTATTAAAATTGATTTGAAGATATCCTTTACCTTTTTAAACTTGTTTCCTTGCCCAAAACACTTCGAAGAGTACATTGCGCCCCATCCCACTCCCCCACACACCGAGGCTATCGAGACGTTATTTGCTTTACACTGAGATGTGATTTACATGAAATGGCTTAGGCTTGATTTTAATTTTGTTAATCATTGTGAAGCTTGGGGAGAGTGTGGAGAAACAAGTATTAGATGAAAAATAAAATGTAAACCCACTTCAAATTATTAAAAAATTTTAAAAAATGCTGGAGATGTCTGATATAAACTTTTTTTCAGATTCAGTTATGTCCTCAGATCCAGCTGGCACAAAAAGGGTAAAGGTTGTGCTTACTATGTTGAAATTTCAATTTGGGTGGCAAAATTGTTACAAAATGCTTGAATGTATCCGTTTTATTTCAATTGACTTAAAGTGCAAGGGGAATGTATGAGAAATGTTTCGCAGGGTAAGTTTGATTTTGCCCTTTCCCCTTGACACAGCGTGAAAACGAACATTTCTGCGCAAACAGATTTCTGCGAGCTTTACAGAAATGGACAGTGCTCACTCAATTGTAACATTCTGTCAAAAATTTTACTTCCATTGGATAGATGAGACCCAAATCAATATTATATGTGAAAAAATTACCCACATGTTGTATATTTTTGAATTCCCAGCTCTTTTTCAAAATGTAAACTTTTTTTTGATACGCACTATATTACACAATGCATGCATGCACATGTATACGGCGTTTTCATAAGAACAAACTCACTCAGCTTACATAACTTTGACATATTAATTCGTAATATTTTAAACCATATTTCAGCATGCCACTCGGCTTATCTGATAATATAACTGATAAACTTCAAAATAAACAAAAAACAACACTTACGTCATTGGGCTCGTATCACGAAATTAAAGAAATTTAACAACTAAACGGACAAGCGACACGCTTTCCATGACTGTACAAAAAAAACAATACGCCCTCAATCGGTGAATTCAAATCTAATTAAAAATAAATTTACAAAATGAAACAAAGAGAGTCATCATAAATTAGAAAATTACTAAAATCTTTATCCTGTACACGGCAAGTTCTTTGATATAATTTTGGGGCATGATGTAGCATGTGCTTATATACAAGTAACATTTTTATAATAACTATTCTCCATAGTATGTTAGATTTCTCATCTTCCAAAGATTTATAACACGTTTAAATTTATCTGTCTTTACAGACCAATTAAGGACATTAAAGTCATTTGTATTCTTGCATAATACAAGCCCAAGGTATTTAATTGGTTCATCAGACCATCCAAAGTTACATATACCATTTGTTATAACTTTGGTTTTGTTTAAATTAATTTTTAAGCCAGAATGATCTCCGAACTTAATAACATCTTGAATTGCGACATTTCCTAAGTGGACGGAATTAACAGAAAGAGCGGTGTCGTCTGCTAGCTATGAGATCTTTAATTCTTTAAAAAAATGGTTCTTTGTGGAATGGAATCTTAATACCACTGATTTTCTTTCTGTGACGCCATTACCTAATAACAACTAAAACAAATAACAAAGCCGATAGAGGTCGCCCTTGTCTACACCCTTTTCTATCTTAAACTGTTTTTAAAATCAAACCATTATTTATTACTTTGCCTCCAGCGTTTTTATATAATGCTTCAACCCATTCGATAAATGAATCTTTAAAATTTAATATTGACAGGGTTTCGAAAAGAAAGCCATGTCTCACACAAACAAAATGTTGTTTGAAGTCTAAATACCAATCCTTGTTGTTCCAAAATTTTGCAATAATCAATAACATCTTGTAAAACCTTAAGTTATCTGAGGCTGAACGCCCCTTAATATAACCTGTTTGATTAAACGAAACCATTTTATGAATTAATCGTTGTAGTCGTTGTGACAAAACTCTCGCCAAAATCTTATAACCTATATTTAGTAATGAGATTGGCCTCAAAATGTCTAATAATCTACTATCCCCTACTTCTCAATGGCAGTGTGAGTATACCTTGTCTTTGACTTTCTGACAACCCCCTCCATTTAGACTGTCGATTAGCAAATCTTTTATGTCTGGCCAAAAACATTTATAAAACTCCGAACTCGATCCATCGCAACCAGGTGCCTTGTTCTTTTGCATTGAAAGCAAAGCTTATACACTCGTTTTCGGTTACTATTTCTTCACAACTTAGTGTATTCTTCTCCTCTAATACTTTCAATTCAATATTTTTAAAGTATGATTTGATCCCGGATTTGATGTTCATATCATTATCGTTATAGCTACTTATGTACAATTTACTTAAATAATTATTAATAATCTTCAAAATCCTGTTTTCTTAGTAAATGTCTTACCGTTTTGTACCATACGGTTAATCTTTTTTTTTCATTCCATTTATGGTTTCTTTTTTTCAAAAATTACTTGGACGACTTTTCGCCAGACTCCATCCATTTCTCCCTCGCTCTAATATAAGCACCTTTGCATTTTTATGTGTAACATTTATCTAATTCATTTCTGATTGTTTCTAACTTATCAATTTCTTTCTTGGTTGGATTTTTATCAGCCTTTTCACTCTGTTTATTGAGCTCATCTTGTAACTTTGTAAAATAACATTTTCTTTATCCATGTTTTGTCTCACCTGCACAGCAGAGTGAGACTATAGTGCCGTTTTTCCGGCGGCGGCGTATCTGAAATGACAGCATATCTTTAGAAAGTTTATGGACCTAGTTCATGAAACTTAGACATAAGTTAATCAAGTATTACTGAACATCCAAGCTGAGTTTCATGTCACAGGTCACTTAGGGTCAATGAACTTGGACCATGTTGGGGAAAATCAACATCCAAACCTTAACCTAAGGTTAAGTTTTTGAAATGTCATCATAACTTAGGAAAATATATGAACCTAGGTCATGAAACTTGAACATAAGGTTAATCAAGTATCACTGAACATCCTGCATGAGTTTCACATCACATGACCAAGGTCAAAGGTCATTTAGGGTCAATGAACTTTGACCAAATTTGGGGGGTATCTGTTGAATTACCATCATAAATTTGAAAGTTTATGGATCTGATTCATGAAACTTGGGAATAATAGTAATCAAGTGACACTGATCATCCTAATCTAAGAGCAACGGTCCTTCCATCATTTCTCGCATAGATGTTGACAATTTCTAGAGGTAATTTCTTTCTCAATAATATTGAAACCCCTTTGGAGTGGTTAGACCCATTACTAAAGAAACATGCACCATTCCATTGCGATGAAGTCTCGTGTTCTAGCTCTTTCGTCCAGTAAGTTTGTTGTAAACAAACAATATCTGTCTTTTTTTGCACGAAGCAACGATATAATTTTGCTTCTTTTCGTTTTATCCCACATTAAGGATATAAGATGAAGAGAAATCGAGTAATCATTCATTCATTTTGTTGATTTTTAATTGATTTCTTCCATTTCATGATCGACTTATACTTTTCCCTTTCATTCGTTATCGCTTAACAGCTTAGTGTTATCCTTTGCACTATACTTTTTTTGCTTGTTATCTTTCCTTTCAGTTTCCTTTTCGTATAATGTTTTTTCCATGTTTTTGCCTGTCTGGAGCTGGAGTTTCCGGCGATAGGGGTGATTTCTCGTCGTCGCTTGAAGTCGAGTAGCAACTTGTGAATTCATCTTCTCCATCATCACGTGTTGTACTGCGGTGAGAAGCGTATTATATTTTATATATTAGGCGTGGTGTTTCATTCTCTATAATGATACCTTGTGCCGAACTTTGTTGTGAAACGTTTTATCCTTTCCATATTTCTTGTTTTCTATTAAATTTCGATCCACCATTTATTTGACAATATATGTGCAAAGTAATTTAGAATGTAAAAATTGTATATTTATATCTAATAATATAATACATAAAGATTGAAATATCAAAACCTTATAATCAAGGGTTGAAAAGGGAGTATTAAACAGTATGATGACATCAACAGTGTGATTTTAAATGCTGGTTAATCAAGGCGATAATATAACACCAACAATATGTGATAAGGAAGGGCACTAACTACAACTTCAAGATAAATGAATTATAGGCCTACACAAAAAGGTTTGACTTTGTAATCTGATCTAGGTATAAAATTAGTATTGAGCACAGAATATTAAAAAAATAAATTCTGGGTAATGATAATAATTATTTATAGTAATATAGAGTACTCTCCATCTTGATGAAATAATCAAAGCGATTCGAGGATTATAGGAAGAAATCCACAACAGATTAAAAACTTTGACGATGAACGTACTTAATAAAGATGCCTAAAACACTCTCATAGGAAAACAGGTATATTTTCATAAATTATTACACCGCCATGAGAACTTTAAACTGAAACCATTTCAGTTATGTAATGTTTTCCTTGGAACGTAGACTGGAACCACTTCCACGGCAGAGCGGTCCCATCACTTGACTCGGCGATGTGACTCCGGAATCTACTCATCCAGAATCGAAACGACTCCAATTCGTAGGCTACAAGCCAGTCGTTCCATATTGTAAATACCATCAGCTTGAAGTTGGAAGTACGTTTCCACACCGTCTGAACCCGCTTGCCATCCAAATCTGCCATTAGGATATCATGGGGATAGACGTCCTCAGTTGAAAGATAGTCAGACCAAAATATCTTGCCAACTTGTAGTGAGATAGAGGCAAAAGAAAAACGAGTGGTTTTAGGATTATGTTTTAAATTCGGAGTTTAATGGCCGTCAAACATCGAAAAAGGTAGCCCCTGCACCCAAATTTCCTTACACCTTTAGTTGTTGAAGCTTATCGGATACCTCAGTGCACTTATTTTACAATTACACATTGAAATGTTGGCTTTTATATATTTTGACTATGGAAAGCGGCAGACGCCATAATTCGTTACAGGATTTTCCAAACAAGCAGACACACACAAGCGTGTGAGTTGTCATATTTTATGATCAAAGTGCATGTGGTCACCCAAAGGACTGTGCGTTTACACGTTGACGTCTTTCGCTTTCCATAATTGTAGTCAGATAGAGGCAAAAGACAAAACGAATGGTTTTGGGATTATGTTCTTCAAGGTCAAGTCAACCCCAGAAAAATGTTGATTTGAATAAATAGAGAAAAATCAAACTAGTATAATGCTGAAAACTTGATTAAAATCGGATGTAAGATAAGAAAATTATGACATTTTAAAGTTTCGCTTATTTTTCACAAAACAGTTATATGCACAATTCAGTGGTATGCAATCGAGAGAGTCGGTGATATCCATCACTTACTATTTATTTGTTTTTTTATTGTTTGAATTATACAATATCTTATTTTTTTACCAATTTGACATCAAGGGCCAACTAAAACAATAGTAATGCCATATGTTCAGAGCGAAATATAACTTTGATTTACAGGACAATGAGGAGAAAATTAGAATATTTCATATTTCATATAATACAATACAAAAGAAATAGTGAGTGAGTAATGTCATCAGTCCCCTCATTTGTATACCGACCAGGATGTGCATATAACTTTTTTGTGAAATTAAGCGAAACTTTGAATTGTCATAACTTTCTTATTTTACATCCGATTTTGGTGAAATTTTCAGTGTTATTCTTGTAAGGTTTTTATCTTTTTATTCAAATGAACTTTTTGTTGCGGTTGACTTGTCCTTTAATCTAAGGTTTAATGGTCGTCTAACGTTGAAAAAGAATGCCTTTGTACACAAAGTGCCCTTACACCTTTAGTTGTTGAACCTTATCAGAGACACCAGTGCATTTATTTTACAATTACATATTGACTTTTGTTTGACTTTTATATATTTTTACTATGGAAAGCGGTAGACGCCATAATTCGTTACAGGATTTTCCAAACAAAGCAAACACTAGCGCGTGAGTTGTCATATTAATCAAAGTGTGCTAAACCTACGGACTTTGCGTATACTGCAAAGGCCGATTTCAAAATCAAATCTTTGTCGAACGACGTCCTACAGATTTGGCAAATTTAATCCTTGTACCTACTTTTATCTTCCACGACGAGACTGCATCTAGCTACTCCTCCTGGATATTTTTTTTCCTCGGAAAATAAATGGACACGGCCAGCAGTGTTCATACAATCGTCTACGGTGCAGCTCATTATCCCTTTCGAATCCATCCAGAAAAGTAGTCTGTAATAAATGAATACAAGAGCCGGAATAGCGTTTTTTTAATCACTGAGATAAGCACGAGTATTCTTTTACTCCAATGACTGAATGTGAATTAGAGGGCATGACTCCAGTGTTCCATCTCACAAAGACTTACGATTGATCCACTCAACCTTAAAGGTCAAGTCCACCTCAGAGAAATGTAGATTTTAATCAAAATAAAAAATCAGACAAGCATAATGCTGAAAATTTCATCAAAATTGGATGTAAAATAAGTTATGACATTTTAAAGTTTCGCTTACTTTTTCACAAAATAATTATATGCACAAATTAGTCACATGCAAATGAAAGAATCGATGATGTCCCTCACTCACTATGTCTTTTGTTTTTTTATTGTTTGAATAATACAATATTTAATTTTTTACAGATTTGACAATAAGGATCAACTTGACTGAACCATAAAATGTTAAACAATGGTAATTCCACATGTTCAGTGACAAATGAAAATTTGTTTCATATGACAATGAGGAGAAAATTAGAATATTTCATAGATTACAAAATGAATAGTTAAAAATGTCATAACTTTCTTGTTTTACATCCGACTTTGATGAAATTTTCTGTGCTCTTCATGTTTCATTCTCCTCTTTTTTATTCAAATGAACTTTTTAATAGAATGGATTTGTCCTCCAACATGGAAATCCTACTATGTCACATTTTTTCTCCTAGAAACTTGCACAATGTTCTTTGAAACCAAACGGAAAGCACACCAATTTGTCACGACAACGATGGATGCACGAATATACATCATTATCTAGAAATTAAATGCATTTTAGATGTTGGCGTTGCTGGCTTTCTATAGTTGTGGATGAATCGAAACAACGAAATAGAAATCGGAGATGGCGCATACCTTCGGATGTGTGAAATGGCCATGACGAACGGACCAGGATAAATAGGAGTATCCTCTCGTGTAGTCCTAGTGTTGAGGATGCCATGGTAGATTGTCTCCTCATGTAGCATATCCGGAAGCTGGTGGCGCGTTATGAGACCAGAGTCGCTGTTACCCAGATACAACCAGGTAGAATTGTCGCCAAGCAATATACTCCTTCCTTTGACAAAAATAAAAACATAAAACATTCAGAGTTCGCCAAGTGATGACGAAGTCAGTACAAGCAGTTGGGATAAAAATGGTAAGGAAAGTGCACATGCCCCGTGGGGTGGGGGGGGGGGGGTCAAAAATTATTCGACGAAAAAGTGCTCCCGAAATTGATTGGGGTCTCTTCCTTTCTTTTTTGTAGTTGTCAGATTTTGCCCCCCTTCTGGTAAACACCTGTTTAAAGCCTTTTTAGTTGGTTGGCAGCCCCTTTCACCATCTGCTCTGCATCAATGGTGTTGCCGTCGCGTGTTGCTCTTTGGCAAGACCGTGCTTGGTAAACTCTGTAATTTAGATGTCGCGTTCGCACCCTGAAAAAATGCCACTACTGGATTGTAGCGGGACCAGGGTTCAGTTTCATAAAGGACTTGCGACTGTGGTAACTTTGCCATTATGACAACTGCCATGGTAACAGGGCTGCAGCAGCCATTCAGAATCAAGGTTGCCGTGATAGCTGCCATAATGGCAAAGTTACAACAGTCATATGAAACAAGCCCCAGGACGGTCTCCCTTAGACTCACAGAAAGCAAGTTTGAATACGGTCCATTACAAAATGCAAAGACCACGACTAAAAATAAACATATAATTCCTGCGAAGGGTCTCCACACTTTTTCCTCGGGACAATGGACCATGAGCATAATTTGAACAAAGAGCAAATCGAGCCTTTTGTAAAAAAATTCCACATTGAAAAAAAATGGTTGAAGGCCCCAATAACTAACCTTGTCCGGCATACATTTCGGTGAAGTCGTTGAAACGCTCAAAGTGGCCAGAAGCCCCCTGGTCGGCCACGGTAGAAGACATCATTCGCCGCAACGTAGACCAGATCATTCAGGCGATCGTAGACCGTGTAAGATTTGTATTGCACTATCATTGGATCGGGAGGAGCTATCAGTATCTCGTGTTCTAACTCAAATGTCGGCATCTTGAACAACAAGAGCTTTCCTTCATTGTCGACAATTCCACCCATTTTCCCGTTTTTCTCTGCATTAACATAAATGATAAAAGGGTTTTACTTCGTCTGTTTCTAATATTACCACGGGTATAAAGAGGAAAATGTTATCATAAAAAATAATGAATTCGATATAGAAATGTAAAACTTATGATGATTATCATGATAATGATAAGACAAGTAATCAACACTGAGCAGTGGCGTTATTAGCCATTATATTTGACGAGGTTAGCATGGTTAGTAAGCGAACCATTTTGTTAAGCCTTTTCTAATGAAAATTTTGTCATACTATCCAGAAAATAATATCATACTTTCATTTTTTTCAACAAAAAAAGATGATGAAGAAGTTCAAGAACAAGAATTTGACGAGAAATATCTAATAACTTACGGCACTCGTCACCGTAGTAACCGAAAGTACAGTCACAATCGTATCCCTGGTCGTACGGATGTGCGTAGCACTCCTTGGCTTGACTGCAAGGGTCCGATGAACATGGATCTGTTGGTTGGATTAGCAAAAAAAAATCACAACAAAACAAACTATCAAAAACAAAACAATACAAAAAAGCAAAGAAAAGCAAATACATACAATCTTTACAATATAAAACACACACGAAATGCTTCGGTTGCAGTGCCAAACTTTCTGAAGTATGGAAGGCCAATGAATACCCATCTCAAGTAATGTGCTCGGGGACATGGGGGAAGTGCAAATGACAGCCGCCCTCAATCATGCTTATCGTACGTATTCACCTTTCAACCAATCAGCGCACTCCTTTTTTTAAAAGTACTGTGGACACAATTAGTATACACTATGGCGTCATTGGCCTTCCATACATGTCCATATCATAATAATTATTTTAGTCATAGAAAGCAAGAGGCCTATATCAATCTCTTTTTAGGGATTACCCTTGCCTCCTGCGTAATCTATATGATCATATTAGTCAAGTATATACCTTTGTCAGGAGCACAATAAACGATGGATGTGGTGGCGGTTCTTTCCTGGTTTCGTTTGAAGGCAGAACTTGTATTGACAAGGGTTCCTTGAACCAGTACCCCATCCTCAAGCCTTAAGTACCGGCAGCTTTGACACTCAGAGGTCCTAGGTGTCGACTTTAGCCGAGTCCCTCCGATAGTCGTGGAAGCTTGAAAAAGATAGGTAACAATGGCGGAATAGATAATCACAAAAAGGATACACTTGAAAGAACAATAAAATTTAAAAATCTCTTACTGAGGATTGTGGTGTCCATGATATCGGTCTGTAACCTCCTGAAATCATTAGGGAGCAACCTTTCCAGAAAAATTACTTATGTTGATACATTTGGAATAGGACAGTTGAGAGATCACTGAAAATCATCTGGTATGCTGCCAAAGATCTCTGGAAGACTGTCAGAGAGACCACTGAAAGAACTTTGAAAGACCAAGACAATACCCCCTTGATCCGAGACGGTAAACTCTGAATGACATTTCTTGTCTAGCGGAGATTGTACACTAGTCCTATACAGCGATCTTTCAATAGAAATCTAATGGTCTTTTATGGAACATGATTTTTCGAAAATCTTTTTTTTCAGACTTTCCCTTGTCTTTCAATGACTTAAGGATCTCTCAGCAGTCTGTTAGTGATTTCGACAAAAAAATTGAGAGACTGTCGAAAGATAGTGGAAAGACTAACAGGGCAATTCAATGCTTTTTTTATCTCTTTGTTTTTTTCTCTTATAGCTTTATTTTTCATTTCTATTTTAAAAGATAATCGAGTCAAGTTAAGCCTTGGTCCTAGCAATTGGTCCACTTCTGGTACTACTGGAGGATCATCATCGATCAAGAATATGCTCCTTTAATTTCATGTAAATGAGATGACAAATGTTGTCCGAAATGTCCAGCCTCGACAACACAACACTGAACATGTTGAATCGGCCAAGAAGTCCTTTGGAAGCTCACCATTGTGATCGAGAGTGCTTAAAGACCACTGAAAAACCATTTTCCTGAAAACCCGCTGAGCGACTGTTTTTTTTTTACTATCTGCGAGCCTATGGAGAATTATATGAATTAAAGAGTAATATAGCGTTACAAGACCTATACCCCTATTTTTCTTTTCCGTTCGTCTCTCCTCATTTTCTTCCTCTTTTCCCCCTCTTACATGTCACATTTCCTTCTTTTTTCTTTCAAAATCATAGGGTAGTTTGCCCCTTCCCTTATAGCAGCACGTTGAGCATAATCAAAGTCAAACGAAACATTATTGATCATACTTACCCGTCACAATGACCACCGTGACGAAATATATGTGTTCCAATCCCAGAAGACCAGCAAACATAACTGCAGTTGATTGGTAGGCCTACTTCAGTGAACTTTGAGTAAAGTAATGCGTTCCGTCTTAACTGGCTAATCTAATTCTTATAGATTTTGCGCTTGATGCTAACACCGCAAGTGTTGAGTGCGATTCATCCCAAACTTCAAAATAGCATTTGACTATAAGCCAGTCCGTAGTTCTTTTCTGCGCATGATCAAAAGATTCTACGCATGATCAGAGGAAGGTCATTGTACTAAAGTGACATGGTGCTTTAAAATCTAATGAGATAAGCACCAACTTTGATGTCTTGATTATTCATATATTCTTTTGAATAGTGGTATTCATTTACTTCCACATAAAACAACAATGCGTCCATGAACGACTGGTATTTCACAGTTTGCCTAGCACACTGTGCAACATGCTATGATATGCATTCAAAGTAGGAATGCAACAAATACCTTCATAAAGTGTTCGTTGGTGTGCTATTCTAGACAGCTGGGCTATTCAATTTCTTCATCCTGCTATGTAAGGCAAGCTTACGTAATATCTTACTTTGAAATCTGACTATCATAATGAAAGAAGTGAAAGGTCATTTGACCAAAATTGTCCATGAAGTAACTACGAACTGGTCTATTACACTGGCCAATAAGAAGAATGGTCAAACTCTTTAAACTATATAACTCAGGGCAGAAACTTGTCACCGCCCATAAAAGCTTACAATTGATTTGGAACAACAGTTCTAATTGGTCAGCATTTTGAACACGATACGCTTGCGATAAAAAATATTGACCGGCCACTAGGGCGTCACTAAATGGGAGTAGTGCTCAAGTATAGGAAATAAAAGAGATAAGATAGGGAGAAGAAAGAAAGAAGAAAAGGTAGAGTATGAGAAATGGAGAGGTGGGCCGCGAAACACTATAACACCCCTCTTATTAAATTGGAAGAAAATAGTACTAGCGAAAGGTCGTCTCCCCCCCCCCCCTCTCCCTCTTGAAATATCCCGGTGTTGCCCCAGACGGCAATGCCGGTTTTACTGGTTACCACTTCCATACTTACGTGTTCCGAGGCCTATATCACGTTTTCCTGAATTTAATAGCTGTAAGAACACTGGTTCCACGTAGATTAATGTGAAGATTGAAATCAGACTCGCTATAGATTATTAATATGTAATATGATGACGTCATCTTATCGACAATGCCTTGATGTTTACGAGTTACAAGGCAAGTTTGACGAAGTTAGACTAAATAATGATAATGATAACAATAATAATTATAAGGTTCTATTTACCCAGGGTAGCCACTTCAATTAGAAAACTGCTCGTCCAGCGGGCCCTGCTTAACATAATATGTTATTATTATCCTTCTCCAATCTAAATGCTGAGCGCCTAATAAAAAGGCAGGAGGTTTCATTTTTTCATAAGTCTTTGGTATGACTCGGCCAGGGATCGAACCTACGACCACCCGTTCATGAGGCGGACGCTCTACCACTGAGCCACCATGCACGGATCAAATAGATGGATAGGGGAAGGCGGGGTAAGTTGTGACAGTTTTTGCTTTTTGCATGTTAGAATTGATATGATTAATAATCTTGTCGAAATAAGTACCTTGCCTTGAAATTTGATTCTTCTGAAATATTTTCCACCTTTATATAACTTTCTATCCCCACACTGAAAGTCATCGTGACCTTTGAAAAAAACGATGTCAAATGGCTCAACTTGCCCCATATATGGGGTAGGTTTGAGCCACCTTCTGGGATGAGTTGAGCCACAAAAACTAAGTACAAAATGTATGAGGGGAGAACCAGCATGTCAAGTTTTTGTTTAAAGTCTTTTCACTTGCTAATTCTCTATAAATACTAACATCCTTTAAAAGGAAAAGAGCAGTCGTGTAAATTTGCTCCTTTCAGCAAGCATTTCAATCGATTTTTATGGTATGTTTGTTTTTCAAGATACATTACCATAAGAATTACCATGGCTCAACTTGCCCCATGCTGTTTGGCTCAACTTACCCCAGTCCGAACTTAGTGCGATAATTTTGTATCCACACATTTATTATGCATCCATCATATAAAAGACTATGACAAGAATGAATATCCATACCTGGACTAATAATGTTGTTATCATGTCTTTATTAAATTCAAAGACGTGTGTGTTTATAAAGCACTTATCTATTTCACACTCTTTTTTACTTTTTTGGCTGAAATTCATATTTTTCCCTCTAAAAAACTACTTTTTGTTTCAAAGTTGAAAAAAATGTGGTGGGGTTAGAGGTTATGCTATGGGTCTTCAATACATGACACCACAACAATTTCTGACTCATTCATTATTGGCCTGGGGCTGGTGGCTCAACTTGCCCCTATGCTCAACTTACCCCGCCTTCCCCTACTTATAAAATCAAAAGAGCCCTTACCTTTTAATGATGTATTTTGCGGTACTATTGCCCCCTCCCATTATAAAAGTATATCTTTTATAATGAAATCAGTACTTTGTTATAAAGATAATAAATATTGGAATTCCCTTACCCGTTTGAAAAAGATAACCCTTAGTACAAATCAATTTAGACCAAGTCATCATTTTAAAAGAATAAAAAATATCATTTTTAGCTCGCTCGCTTCGCTTACTCACTAATTTGTCAATTAATTAGCTATACATCCAAAAGAAAAGTCAGCACTTCACATTTCTTCTTCATCTATTATTCTCTGTGCTTGATTTCGTTTTATTATTAAGCACCCAGGGACTTCATTGTAATCCATCCTTTTCAGAACTTATTCATTAAACTTAAGTTAGAACCGTAAATACACAACTGGCAACACCTTTTTGGGTAAAAGAATCCTCTTTTGTTCATGTTCCCCCCTAACGTTTTTTTTTCATTTTTTTGTGTCCACCTAGAAGTTGTAACTTTGCACGTTTTATGCTGCGTTGATTTTACGTTCAATGGTGCAATTCGTATTGTAGCTTTGTAACTATAAAAATACATGTAGATTGTAAAAAAAAACACCCGGTGTTAATTTAAAACCAGCCTGGTATCTACATCGGTCCACACCAGTGTTGAAACACCGGTTTGGTGTTAGGCTAACAACAGTTTGGTATTTAAGTACAATTAGTGTTATCGGTTTGATTGTTAAAGGACAAGTCCACCCCAACAAAAAATTGAATTGATTAAAAAGAGAAAAATCCAACAAGCATGACAGTGAAAATTCCATCAAAATCGGATGTAAAATAAGAAAGTTATGACATTTTAAAGCTTCGCTTAATTTCACAAAAAAGGTCATATGCATATCCTGGTCGATATGCAAATGAGAAGACTGATTACATCATTCACTCACTATTTTTGTATTTTATCATATATATGAAATATTCTAACTTTCTCCTCATTGTCAAGTGAAACAACGATTAATTTCCCCCTGAACATGTGTAATTAGCATTGTGTAATACTATATGGTTCAGTCAAGTTGGTCCTTATTGTCAAATCTGTAAAAAATAAAATATTGTATGATTCAAACAATAAAAACAAAAGAAAAGGTAATGGAGGGACATCATTGCCCGTCTCATTTAAATGTCACTGAGCTGTGCATATCATTGTTTGTGAAAAATAAGCGAAACTTTAAAATGTCATAACTTTCTTTTTTTACATCCGATTTTGATGAAATTTTCAGCCTTATGCTAGTTTGATTTTTCTCTATTTATTCAAGCCAGCATTTTTCTGGGGTGGACTTTACCTTTAACTGGTGTTGTTTCGACGCTTCTATGTAGACCGATATAGATACCAGGATGATATTAAGTTAACACCGGCGTTTTTGCAGTGTAGATAAAGCCATAAAGGTGATCTTCAGAAGACGCTATTCTGACACAGATAGCTCCATGGTTGAATCGCTAGTGAATCGTTCTGTCACGCTCTGGCTTGGATACCTTTATAAAACGTGACCGTTATTGAATTATTTTGTGGTTTTCATCACGGTTTCAATCTAGTCTATAAATGTAGACCCACATCTGCAGTGTGTACCACAGCTGATTCAAGGAGTCTGCATAGCAGACTAGGTCTACTGAGAAATGGCTCGCTTCGCTCGCCCTTTCAGGCTGGTTTGCTTCGCAAACCAGTAGCAGATTCCACCTCACGAGCAATTCAGAGTCTGCATATAGCAGACTAGTTTCAATCTTATGCTTGTAGAGAAGAGGAGGAGGAGGAGGAGGAGGGGAGGGGGGTTTAAAACTAGTTAGCTTGAACAAAAAAGCAAATTAAAGAATATGATCAATTAAAATTGAGACGAACAATTGGACCAACAATGGGAGAGTTACCAACAAATCAATGGAGATCTTTGCACTCGCAATGAGAACAAGAATTGTTATGTCACACATAAGAACTTTTTGCTTTGTACAGCATTTACACTGAAAATACACTCCGAGGATACGTTTTTGCTCGTTCTCACGTGCATGAGTACAACAATTTTTGTCTATGATATATTTTTGAAACATCTTTGTAAACCTCTGGGTCCCCTCTTTTTTTAATGCAGAGTTGAGATTGGCCAAAATCAACCACTACTATGGAAAGCCAGCAACGTCAACATCTAAAATCCATGTTTCTTCAAAATATGTTCTAGATTTTCTGTCTTTTCATATATTCATTGCTTTCTCGTAATTTCAGTGTGCTTCGCTTTGTTTACAAAGGACAATGAACACATTTCCTGTAAAAAAAAGACACTGATGTATTTCCATACAGATGAGGTTGAGTTGATTAATCTTAACTCTTTGTAAGACGGGACCAGGATGCACTGCAAAAACTCTGGTGTTGATTTAACACCCGCCCGGAATCTATGTATGTCCACACTAGAGAAGTGTTAAAAAACACCAGTCTCGTTTTGGTCTAACACCAGATAGGTGTTTGTACAACACCAGATAGTATCAAAACAGCATCGGTTTGATTTCAAACTGGTGTTGTTTCAGTACTTCTCTGGTGTTGAATCAACACCGGAGTTTTTGCAGTGTGTACGGCACGTACGGATTGACTATAAATTGGCAAATTCAATAAAATATGTACAAAATTAATGAAGACGCTATTCAAGTGTGGCATCATATTCATCTCTGTCGCATCGCAACTGGGAGGAAGTCTGTATTCTTGATCTTAACATTCAAATGCCTCTATAACTAGTATACTTTATTTTATTTTCTGACTTCTCTGATTCCATTTCCTTTATATTCTCATGTAGATTTGCTTTGCTCTATTTCTTCTGCCCTTATCTTCTCTATTTTCTCTTCTGTCCATCTCATCTCTTGCCTTTTTTATTCTCAAACAGTTTGGGCAATACATATTTCAACGGTTATGGTTGTTGTCAAATGTGTAATATGTACTACACTGCAAAAACTCCGTTGTTGATTTAACACCAGCCTGAAATCTTATATATATCCACACCAGAGAAGTGTTAAACAACACCGGTTTTGGTATTAGTCTAACACCAGATAGGTGTTTATACAACACCAATTTGTATTAAACAGCATCGGTTTGATTCCAAACTGGTGTTGTTTCAATACTTCTCTGGTGTGGACACATATAGATTCCGGGCTGGTGTTAAATCAACACAGGAGTTTTTGCAGTGTAGTATGTCAACACATGTATGTATTCACTTATATATATATATATATATATATACAGTGCGTCCCCCCAAAAGACTATACACTTTTGAAATGGCTGCCAAATAAAAAATGTAGCACTTTGGGGGAAGATTTATAGATATGGAAAGCCAAAAAAGTCAACTTTTAAATGACACCAAAAAGTTGGAAAACTATTCATGCTTGAGCGAGCACTGCCCACTGAAACAAAGGGTATGAAAATTAGGGTGGGCTGGAATTAGCCTTCCAATTTCTTTCAGGTTTTTTTGTATGGTACTTGCAAAGTTGAGGGTTATTTGTGATCAGTTTGTTGTTTGTGAAAATTTAATGCATTATTAAATTGAAATTTAATGCATGAATGATCATGAATTGCAATTTTAAGTATAGCAATTTGTCTTTATCATGTGGATCTCAACAATGTGTTCATGAGAGTCAGGAGAAGAGGGGGTAAGATAGGACTGAAGTAGGTGAAGTACGTTGATGGGATAAAGGTCAACATAACATTTAGCTACCCCTCTCTCCATGTCACCCCCCACTTCTCTCCTCCTGAGAGACTAACCTCGGCTAAGCTGGGCAGGAATTAGCCTTACAGTTTTTTTGAGCGGTTAGTCCTTTGGAACTTGCTAAGCTAAATTAATGAGTGAGATAAGTTTTGGTTTCTTAGGCAAATTTCACGAGTTACCGAAGTGAAATTTAATGCATGAGTGACAGGAATTGTAATTTTATGTATTCATCTTGTGTACCTCAGAAGTGTGTTCGTGAGAGTCAGAGTCATGTGATGGTACCCGTTACAAGCAAGAGGGCAAGATATGCTAAGATAAAAGGGCATTCCTCTTCTTTTTGTCCTTGTTAAAAATTAAAAGTCATATGTACCCTCCCCTCTCCACCTCCATTTCCCAGCCCCCCCCCCTCTTTCTCAGTCTCACCTCCTGGATTGTACCCTATTCAAAACTTAACTGCCAAGTGACCGGTGGCTGATGGTCTTTTTTATTGAATGATTACCGAGAAATTTAACGATTTTGATGATTAATGAAATAATTCATTGAAAAAAAATGCATGTTTGATTGTTTACATTGCACATTGAATGAGTTGATTTACTGATAAATTGTTGATTAAATGATTGATAGGAAAAAGTTGATGCCCCAATTCAGAATAAATAATTAAATCAACATTCTGCTCTGGACTTCACGCTTACACGACAATAGCCATCAGCCTCTCAACGGGAGGGGAGGGCGGGAAAGAGAGAGGGGGCGGAGGCGAAATGTTCTGTTGACCCTTATCCCATTTAAGTCCTATCTCATCCCCTATTCTCCCGACTCCCATGAACACATTGCTGAGATCCACATGATAAAGATCAAATGCTGCCCAAAAGAGATCCAAATGATAAAGTTGAAATGCTGCCCAAAAAGTATTCACTCATGCATTAAAATTCAATTTAATAATTTACAGAATTTGCTTAAGCAACCAAAACTCGTCACGGTTTGTCATTAATTTTTCAAAACGCCCTTAAATTTGCAAGTTCGAAAGGATTTGCCTCTCAAAAATTGACATAAATTGGAAGGCTAATTCCAGCCCACCCTAATTTTCATACCCTTTGTTTCAGTGGGCAGTGCTCGCTCAAGTATAAATAGTTTTCCAGCTTTTTGGTGTCATTTGAAAGGTGACTTTATTTGCTTACCATATATGTAAGTATTTTCCCCCAAATTGCTACATTTTTTTATTTGGGAGCCATTTCAAAAGTGTATATTTTTTGGGGGACGCACTGTTTATATACCTAAGAGCAAATTTTGTGTATTTCTTTTTAAATACATGACAATAAATCATCTCGAATATTTTGATAAATAACTTTAGGATAAAGGAGGAGTATAAAGGTTTGAAATCAATGCTATAACATTTTTATCAAGATATTACAAAATGGCCATGCACTGACATATTAAATCGGTATACGTGGAGAAAGTATTATTTGTTAACCAATTCTAAAATTTCTTGAAATCCATTATATTGCTACATATTCAATGGCCTTTGTTACCACGGTAATCTAAGAAAAGGGGTGCTCACAAAGTACGAGCTAGTTTGACGGCTTTTGTTGCATGAGAGCCATGTCTATACCTCCTCTTATTCATTTCTTCCTGTCCTTTATGTTGCTGTTATTGAATTAAACTGAGTTTTATTGCTTGGTAAATAATTTTATGACCATTGTTAACACTGGACTGATCAGTTATATTTTTATATGAATCTTGACGCCTTGCATAATTAATGGGATATTCGATTTTTATTCGGAGTCAATGCACTGCTACTCAGGAAAATTCACAAACAAACGAAATAGAGAAAGGCGCTGGTTTTCTTATAAAGAACAGAACAATTGTTAACATTTATTTGTAGTACCGCACGCACTGAATTTATTAAGATTTAATAAAAAGCCTTTGGTATGTAAACGAGATTTTTTATCTGTCTCTGCACTTTCTTTTTAGTCTGAAGAAGATTCTTTCAATGTCGAAGAGACCGTCGACCCCCTTTTAAAGAAAGTGGTTCGCAAACGACGAGTCTCGCCTGATTCCGCGATCAATAAAATATGCAATATGATCTTTTGACTCCTGGATGGCCTTTGACCTTATCATCCTCATCAAGGCACTTATGGTATTACCCAAAGGTCCTTTGAACCAAATGTGATCAAATTCATGCAGAAATAAAGAAATGAGAGCAATTTGAACAAAAAGTAAAACAAAAAAATATGATGGATATGACCTCATATCAATCGGCCTTTTGACGCCTAGATGACCTTTGACCCCATCATCCTCATAAACACGCAGTGTGGTATTACCCAATGATCATAATGTACCAAGAGTAAATATTTGATCATAACGTACCAAGAGTAAATATTTCTATTTTTTTGTCCTCAGAGGTATTTATTACATTAAAATCAATAAACAAACGCAAACAATATATACAATTATTTTCAAATTTCATAAGCTTTTGATTTCATTCTACTGTTTTTCTGTTATTTTTATCTTATTACTCTTTTCAAGAAAGCTCAAATTAATGACTAATTATCTCTTGAAATCTGACAACATAGAAAAATAACTGATTTTTTTTTAATGAACTGAGCCAACACTAAGACTCTATATATCGCATATTATGCGAAAACCAAAATTACATTCAGAAAAGCCATGTTTTCATTTTCAACATCGTGGCCAATTAATAATGTTTTCTCATTAATTTGAATATTCACACTAAACCGGATCTTCATGAAATACTGTAGTTTTTGCCAAAAAAAAATCAAATGTGGACAATGCAACAAAACATGATCTAGAGTTTCAATTTGTTTACAATGGTTATTAGCCATATCTGATGTGATATTCCATCGAACTAAATTCTCTTTATACGGCAAAATCCGATGCAGCAATTTGAAATTATATTGTCTAACTCTGTTATTAAATAATTTTCCAAGCTTGAATTTCATCAGTTGCTCCATTCATAATCTTCTGCAAGAGATAGCCTATCATTCCAAAAAATATAACACCATTGGGTGTAAATTCTTTTTTAAATCTACAAAATATGTGTAGAATTGTTTCGTTTTTGATATTGTAATGTCAATTGAGTCACCGGTTAATTCAAATCAATTTATCATTTTGCATTCGCTAATCACCGTGATTTTTAAGCTGAGCATTGTTCAACTTATCGAACCAATATTTTGGTAAAGCGGTTTTAATTTTAGCATATTGAAATAAGATACAAAGATAATTCATCGACAGTAGGTCTAATACTTTTCCATGATCCATTTTCCATGATCGATTCCCGGCAGAGACATTTTTTCGTCATCACCAATTTTTCCATAGGGTAGATAGCTCTGGGGAACCTTGATTTAACGTTGACCTACATTAGAATATCAAACAAATGTCCTCGACATGTTTCAAGGTCATATCAAGTATAAGCATATTGTATACGTCATGTACAGATTAATGCCCCCTATATTCATCCTTTTAGTGAAACAGTTTTCATAATAAAAGAAATCAATTACTACTTTATATGCGTATCTGTTTACTTCTTTATGTTTGCATGGCTTATGACATTGCAGACATCACGTGCCCGATGGCGCCAAATTCAAGTTACATACACAACTACGTATAACACCACGTACGCTTTCTATTACATAATGCATGCATGTACACGTATACGGAGTTTTCATAACAAATTCACTCAGCTTCCATAACTTTGACATATTAATTCGTAAAAACTTAAACCATATTTCAGCATGCCACTCGGCTTATCTGATAATAACTGATAAACTTCAAAATAAACAAAAACAATACTTACGTCATTGGGCTCGTATCACGAAATTAAAGATATTTAACTAAACGGACAAGCAACACGCTTTCCACGACTGTACATAAAACAATACGCCCTCAATCGGTGAATTCAAATCTGAATAAAATCGATTTACAAAATGAAACAAAAAGAGTCATCATAAATTAGAAAATTACTAAAATCTTTATCCTGTACACGACAAGTTCTTTGATATAATTTTGGGGCATGATGTAGCATGTGCTTATATACAAGTAACATTTTTATAATAACTATTCTCCATAGTATGTTAGATTTCTCATCTTCCAAAGATTTATAACACGTTTAAATTTATCTGTCTTTACAGACCAATTAAGGACATTAAAGTCATTTGTATTCTTGCATAATACAAGCCCAAGGTATTTAATTGGTTCATCAGACCATCCAAAGTTACATATACCATTTGTTATAACTTTGGTTTTGTTTAAATTAATTTTTAAGCCAGAATGATCTCCGAACTTAATAACATCTTGAATTGCGACATTTCCTAAGTGGACGGAATTAACAGAAAGAGCGGTGTCGTCTGCTAGCTATGAGATCTTTAATTCTTTAAAAAAAATGGTTCTTTGTGGAATGGAATCTTAATACCACTGATTTTCTTTCTGTGACGCCATTACCTAATAACAACTAAAACAAATAACAAAGCCGATAGAGGTCGCCCTTGTCTACACCCTTTTCTATCTTAAACTGTTTTTAAAATCAAACCATTATTTATTACTTTGCCTCCAGCGTTTTTATATAATGCTTCAACCCATTCGATAAATGAATCTTTAAAATTTGATATTGACAGGGTTTCGAAAAGAAAGCCATGTCTCACACAAACAAAATGTTGTTTGAAGTCTAAATACCAATCCTTGTTGTTCCAAAATTTTGCAATAATCAATAACATCTTGTAAAACCTTAAGTTATCTGAGGCTGAACGCCCCTTAATATAACCTGTTTGATTAAACGAAACCATTTTATGAATTAATCGTTGTAGTCGTTGTGACAAAACTCTCGCCAAAATCTTATAACCTATATTTAGTAATGAGATTGGCCTCAAAATGTCTAATAATCTACTATCCCCTACTTCTCAATGGCAGTGTGAGTATACCTTGTCTTTGACCTTCTGACAACCCCCTTGAGCGTGTCCTCCATTTAGACTGTCGATTAGCAAATCTTTTATGTCTGGCCAAAAACATTTATAAAACTCCGAACTCGATCCATCGCAACCAGGTGCCTTGTTCTTTTGCATTGAAAGCAAAGCTTATACACTCGTTTTCGGTTACTATTTCTTCACAACTTAGTGTATTCTTCTCCTCTAATACTTTCAATTCAATATTTTTAAAGTATGATTTGATCCCGGATTTGATGTTCATATCATTATCGTTATAGCTACTTATGTACAATTTACTTAAATAATTATTAATAATCTTCAAAATCCTGTTTTCTTAGTAAATGTCTTACCGTTTTGTACCATACGGTTAATCTTTTTTTTTCATTCCATTTATGGTTTCTTTTTTTCAAAAATTACTTGGACGACTTTTCGCCAGACTCCATCCATTTCTCCCTCGCTCTAATATAAGCACCTTTGCATTTTTATGTGTAACATTTATCTAATTCATTTCTGATTGTTTCTAACTTATCAATTTCTTTCTTGGTTGGATTTTTATCAGCCTTTTCACTCTGTTTATTGAGCTCATCTTGTAACTTTGTTAAATAACATTTTCTTTATCCATGTTTTGTCTCACCTGCACAGCAGAGTGAGACTATAGTCGCCGTTTTTCCGGCGGCGGCGTATCTGAAATGACAGCATATCTTTAGACAGTTTATGGACCTAGTTCATGAAATTTAGACATAAGTTAATCAAGTATTACTGAACATCCAACCTGAGTTTCATGTCACATGACCAAGGTCACATGTCACTTAGGGTCAATGAACTTGGACCATGTTGGGGGAAATCAACATCCAAACCTTAAACCTAAGGTTAAATTTTTTGAAATGTCATCATAACTTCGGAAAATATATGAACCTAGGTCATGAAACTTGAACATAAGATTAATCAAGTATCACTGAACATCCTGCATGAGTTTTACATCACATGACCAAGGTCAAAGGTCATTTAGGGTCAATGAACTTTGACCAAATTTGGGGGGTATCTGTTGAATTACCATCATAAATTTGAAAGTTTATGGATCTGATTAATGAAACTTGGGAATAATAGTAATCAAGTGACACTGATCATCCTGTGCAAGTTTCAGGTCACATGATTAAGGTGAAGGTCATTTATGTCATTTAAAAAGTGTGACTTTATCAGAATACTTTGTTGGCGCATAAACATTCAATAATAAATAATAACAACTGTTATAAATTAATCTAAGAGCAACGGTCCTTCCATCATTTCTGGCATCGATGTTTACAATTTCTAGAGGTAATTTCTTTCTCAATAATATTGAAACCCCTTTGGAGTGGTTAGACCCATTACTAAAGAAACATGCACCATTCCATTGCGATGAAGTCTCATGTTCTAGCTCTTTCGTCCAGTAAGTTTGTTGTAAACAAACAATATTTGTCTTTTTTGCACGAAGAACCGATATAATTTTGATTCTTTTCGTTTTATCCCACATTAAGGATATCAGATGAAGAGAAATCGAGTCATCATTCATTAATTTTGTTGATTTTTTATTGATTTCTTCCATTTCATGATCGACTTATAGTTTTCCCTTTCATTCGTTATTCGCTCAACAGCTTAGTGTTTTCCTTTGCACTCTACTTTTTTTGCTTGTTATCTTTCCTTTCAGTTTCCTTTTCGTATAATGTTTTTCCATGTTTTTGCCTGTCTGGAGCTGGAGTTTCCGGCGATAGGGGTGATTTCTCGTCGTCGCTTGAAGTCGAGTAGCAACTTGTGAATTCATCTTCTCCATCATCACGTGTTGTACTGCGGTGAGAAGCGTATTATATTTTATATATTAGGCGTGGTGTTTCATTCTCTATTATGATACCTTGTGCCGAACCATGTGAAACGTTTTATCCTTTCCATATTTCTTGTTTTCTATTAAATTCTTGTTGGGTAATTGTGAATGGCGTTATTTTTTGTAAACATGTTAATTAATATGTTTGGGAGTAGCAACTTGTGAATTCATCTTCTCCATCATCACGTGTTGTACTGCGGTGAGAAGCGTATTATATTTTATATATTAGGCGTGGTGTTTCATTCTCTATTATGATACCTTGTGCCGAACTATGTGAAACGTTTTATCCTTTCCATATTTCTTGTTTTCTATTAAATTCTTGTTGGGTAATTGTGAATGGCGTTATTTTTTGTAAACATGTTAATTAATATGTTTGGGAGTTCGTTTGAATTCAATTTGTACATAAATTGCCCTGTTTGAAAAAGAAATAGATCTGGAAGTTTTAAAATATTGGACTTGTAAAATAAATTGTTAGTATGAGAACGATGAGGAGCATTATGTATAATTCTTATAATGTTCTTTTGTAAGATGAGAATTTTGTCTGTAAGATATTTGTTGGCGTTACCCATGTCATTATTCCATAATTCAGATAGGGAAGTATTAGGGAGGAATATAGTGTAAAAAGTGTTGATTTTGGAAAAAAGTGACCAAATGTCTAATTAGAATCAAATATGTACGATCATCTGAATTTTTTTTTGAACAGTTAATTACAGAGACTCCTGTAAATACCCACCCCCCTTCCAAACACAAATAAATATGTATGTCATTATGACTCTAATCACGCTTCCCCAAACTTAATTTTATTTGCTTGCATAGATACTGAGTAGGCCATTACATTTTTTTTTTGAATAGCATTGCTCGTGACATCATACTCATCTAATTTCTATTTCTGGCTCTTTGTTTACAATTTTGTTCAAGCAGGTTCCTACTAATTATGCAGAATAATACCAAAGGGAATTTCTAAAATAGCTTAGTCTATACAAACAGGGGTTAACCACCGCCGTTTCACAATTTCGCTTATCTCAAACATGCTCTACTTAAATTTTATGTTTTCATTTCATGTCATGTTTTCTTTTATTTCTTTTTCCCATATCATTGTCTCCTTCTCATCACTTAGTTATATCTCACTACACACATGCATTGCACTATCTAGTCCCTATTTCCAAATGTTGGGATCATTATCTGGCTTGCTCAATTTGAATTTGAAAGTATTTATAACTAAAAATATTTATGTAGTATTGGGATTCGTTCCTCAGTCTCTCCTGCGTTAGCAACAGAATTTCCTTTCAATTCTATTGACGACGACGAGTTTTTGCTCCAGCTTCATGCAGATAGGAAAATCACTAGAGCTATACATAATCCCGAATACGACAACAGCATCTCTTATGATTTAAACACAAACTCAGAAGAGTTGTCCCTTAACTTTGATGACAATGACCCAGTACAACAGTTTGCTTCATCTAAATACTATACGGTAAATGAATACAAATCAAATAGTTTGAACAATGTAAATGAAAACACGTTTCTTTTACATTTAAATATAAGGAGCCTGAACAAGAATTTTGATCAGCTTGATCTACTTCTAGAACATTTTAATTCACATAATAGCCCTATTATTGGTCTGACTGAAACGTGGCTCCAACACTCTAGTAACTCTCTTTTGAATATTGATGATTATTATTTACTCACAAACAACAGACATAATAGACCAGGAGGCGGTGTTGGTATGTATATACCGAACCGACTAGATTACTCTTGTTTAAAAAATCTTACCCACATGAATGACAGTCTTGAATCACTTTTTATAGAGGTTAAAAATAAACACAGTAGGAATGTAATAATAGGGGTGATTTATCGTCCTCCTCAATGTCCCCATGATGATTTCTTAAGAGATATCCAAAACATTTTACAAAGTCCAATTATTCAAAATAAACACTGTTTCTTAATGGGTGACTTCAATGCCAATTTGTTGCAGTCCAATTCTCAAGGATTTCCTCACGATTTTCTTGAAATGATTCTTTCGGCTTCTTTTTTACCTACCATAACTAAACCTACGAGAGTAACAGATCGATCTTCCACATTAATTGATAACATTTTTACTAATATGCAAGATATGCCTTTAGAATCAGGAATCGTTATTTCTGATATATCTGACCATTACCCTATTTTCTGTAGAACTACTCTTTTAAACACACGAGATGAAAGTCGTAATTCTAAAATAAAAACTCGATGTTTAAATGCCAGAAATTTAGAGCGCCTGAATGAAAATTTAAGTACAGTTAACTGGCAACAAATTTATGATTCTGAAGACGTGAATGAGGCTTACAATAATTTTATTGATATTTTAAAGGATAAATTTGATATTTGTATACCATTTAGAGAACGAGTGAATAACTATAAAAAATACCCTAGATCTCCATGGGTGACTAAATCTATCTTAAGATCGATAAACCGGAAAAATAATCTGTTTTATAAATACAAAACTAATCCAAATAATAAGACTCGTGAAAAATACACTCGATATAAAAATATTTTGACCAATTTACTACGACAAGCGAAAAAACATTATTATGCAATGCAATTTGAGCTTAATAAAAATAACATGAGAAACACGTGGAAAATAATTAACAGAACATTAAACAGAAACAGTAAAACGCAAAATATTATCAAAATTAAATCAGAGACTAACGATCTTATTGAAGAACCTCAAGCGATAGCTGAGATTTTTAACTCGTACTTCTCTCAAATTGGAGAAAAACTTGCTGAAAATATTCCGACAACTGGCAGTAAATTTGATAATTATCTGGGGAATAATAACCAATCTTCTTTGTTTTTTGTCCCTACTGACCGTGAGGAAATTATCGGTATAGTGAATAGGTTAGAAGGAAAGAAAAGCTCAGGACACGACGAAATTGATAACTGTCTCCTCAAATCCATAATCTTAACAATAACGACTCCGCTGGCCCACATTTTTAACCTATCACTCACTAGTGGCATTGTACCAAATAACATTAAAATTGCGAAAGTAATCCCGATATTCAAAAAAGGAGACACATCTGAAACAAAAAACTACAGACCAATATCACTGTTACCATCCTTATCCAAAGTTTTGGAAAGGATCGTATTTATTAGAGTAACAGACTTCTTAAACAAACATAATATTTTTTGCGAATCACAGTTTGGCTTTCGAGCAAATCACAATACAACTCAAGCGGTATTGAAATGCATCGATACATTATCACATGCCGTTGATCAACATTTACATACAATTGCAATATTCCTGGACTTTTCCAAGGCTTTCGATACAATTAACCATGATATCCTATTAGTAAAGTTGTCACACTATGGTGTTAGAGGGAAAGCCTTGGAATGGTTCAGGAATTATTTATCGAATAGAAAACAATTTGTACAAATAGATAATCACAGTTCTGCATTGCGACCAATAAATTGTGGAGTTCCACAGGGTAGTATACTAGGTCCCTTGTTATTTATAATATACATAAATGACTTTTATAAATCCTCAGATGTTCTATCTTTCATTTTATTTGCAGACGATTCGACCTTATTTTATTCCCATGCGAACCAAAATACACTATTGTCTACTATAAATCGTGAACTGAGACATGTAGTTGAATGGGTTAAAGCAAACAAATTATCCCTTAACATCCTGAAGACAAACTTTATGTTATTTAGTAACACTTTGCAAAATCTACTTGGAGACATCCTTTTGGACGATACTGCTCTAAATAGGGTCTCTTCTACTAAATTTTTAGGCCTCATGATAGACGATAAATTGAAATGGAACATTCATATTCAAAATATATCCAAAACTATATCAAGGAACATTGGTATAATGAATAAAATAAGACACTTTTTTCCAAAATCAACACTTTTTACACTATATTCCTCCCTAATACTTCCCTATCTGAATTATGGAATAATGACATGGGGTAACGCCAACAAATATCTTACAGACAAAATTCTCATCTTACAAAAGAACATTATAAGAATTATACATAATGCTCCTCATCGTTCTCATACTAACAATTTATTTTACAAGTCCAATATTTTAAAACTTCCAGATCTATTTCTTTTTCAAACAGGGCAATTTATGTACAAATTGAATTCAAACGAACTCCCAAACATATTAATTAACATGTTTACAAAAAATAACGCCATTCACAATTACCCAACAAGAATTTAATAGAAAACAAGAAATATGGAAAGGATAAAACGTTTCACATAGTTCGGCACAAGGTATCATAATAGAGAATGAAACACCACGCCTAATATATAAAATATAATACGCTTCTCACCGCAGTACAACAGGTGCACCAGTCTTTCTTCTCGGTTATCTATCTTTTCACTTTCATCCATCATTTCCGTACTCCATCCATCACAATAGCTTTCTTACGATTTTTTTTTCTCGTTCTTGCATTTATACTTATACCTACAAACGTGTCTTTTAACTTATTCTTTGAGGAATCCACACTCAACAAGCCCTGCTTTTTAGTGGATCCCTCCATTTCCTCAACATTTATTTAAATAGTAAAGATGAATAAAATAAATCATATGCAAAACTCTTTAACATGAATAGTCTGCAGATTATCTAGTTCATCGTAAATATCATTATTATTATGATTATATTGTTTCGTGTCTATTGTATATATTTACTTATATATGCTACATTGTCATACTGTATATACTTGCATATTCATTTATATCTTTGTAATGATTTCTTTTGCTGTTAAAATTGATTTGAGTTGAAATGAAATAAACCAAACTGAAACTGAACTGAAATTTCGATCCACCATTTATTTGACAATATATGTGCAAAGTAATTTAGAATGTAAAAATTGTATATTTATATGTGATTTTTTTTTTCTTTTAAACCAGTACTGGTCTTCTTTATTTGGATAAAAATATACACATACATATGTACACAAACAAAAATTTTACAAATTATTCAATATTAGATTCCATTTGCTCATATTCATATACAAATTTTCCTTTCGTTTACCTTTCTCAATATCATATCTTTTTTTCACAACATATATGAACATAATTTTCAAATCATAAAACTTCATCTTTTTCATTGTAACTAATGTTATTTTGTAACATTTGTAAATAGAATATAATGCATAATTCAAAATTAAATTAATTTCTTTTCCTTTTTCTTTTCTTAGACCGTAAACAATATGCTGAGGCTTCAAACGAAAATTTTGAATTAAACATTTTCTTATGAGTGCTTCTACGTATTTCCAAAACTTATCAACCTCTATACACAACCAAAACAAATGAAATAAATCACTCAATTTATTGCACTCACTACAAATATTAGTGTTTCTTAAATTCCATTTTTTTAAGTTACAGAGAGTAGGTAATAAATTATACATAAAATTGAAATTAAAGTGGGCTATGGCATTATCTTGAATACTTTTGAGTTTCAGTGTCCATGTAAACAACCAAGAATTCTTATTTTCTTCATCTAAAATTTCTCTCCAAAATATTTCGGCCCTTGATCTTTCAACATTTAATTGCAACATCTCTTGATAAATTTGTTTTACTCTAGAGTTACAATTAAGCAATGTATTTACAGATGGCATACATGATTCATCATTCAAAATTGAATTTTTAAATTTTCTAAACAAAGCAAGATTATTTTCTTTTAGTTGTTCTCTCCACATTTTTGGTATTGACATTATACAAACTGCATATTCTGACAACCATTGTCCATCAAGATTGACTAACTTTTCTTTTAATTTATTTACAGTAAGAACGGTATTCTTAGATACCAGATCACCTATGAACAAAATATTTGACCGTATCCAGTTCCTAAATAACAACATCCTTCCATTATGTCTGATATTGTTGTTAAACCATAACAATTCTTTGCAAATCTCTGCACTTGATATTATTTTTTTCTTTTCCTTAAGCATTTTTTCTTTTTTAAAAGTAAAATAGACATATAATATATCACGATAAAACTTTGGAATCGTTTTCAATGACAGAACATATTGTGGATCACACTTACAATTTCTTAAAATAAAGCTTCCACCTAATTTATCAAACCAATAATCAAACATCCATTTCCATTTTGATTTAGTGTCATCGAAATATTTGAAAAGCCATCTTAACTTAAAACTGTTTAACTGTATACCTAGATCTAACATATTTAATCCACCATTTGACAAATCATTAATTACCATAGTTCTTTTTACTTTGTGAATTTTGGATCCCCAAAGAAAGTTCATCATTAATTTGTCAATTTTTTTTACCAGGTCGTTAGGACAAAAAAATAATTTGAGCAGTGTATACAAATTTAGACAATATTAATGTTTTTAAGACAATTATCTTACCTTTATATGTAAGATTTCGTTGTTTGCAAATGTTAAGCAATCTTTCTATTTTATTAATTTTGTCCTTTGACCAATTAAGTTCGCAGCTCATAGATTCATGTCTTGTAAAAATTATACCAAGGGCTTTAACATAATTCTCAGCCCATGGAATATTACTTATCATTTCTAAAGGTTTATCTTTCCCCAACCACATAACTTGTGTTTTTTCCTTGTTTAAAATAACACCTGAAACTTTTCCAAAATCTATTATATGCTCTATGGCCTTATTTCCTGAATAATTATTTTGCATAAAAAGTGTCAGGTCGTCAGCTAGCTGACATAACTTTATTTCTTTAGATTTTTCTCCAACACAAATTCCCTTTATATCCTTGTCACTTCTGATTTTGTTGCTGACAAACTCAACCGCTAAGATAAAAAGTAACGCAGATAACGGGCAACCTTGCCTTATCCCTCTAGTGGGGTAAAATGTTTCTGTAAAATATCCATTCAAAAGAACGCAATTCGATATTTGTGTATATAGAATCGAAACCCATTTTCTGAACATTATTTTGAAACCATATTTTTCTAAACATTCATCTATAAAATTCCACTCCAGACTGTCGAATGCTTTGTAGAAATCTACAAATATAAGACGACCATCAACCTGTTCAAGTTGTGTGTAGTCAATAATATCCTGAATCACTTTTGCATTACAATACCCGATTCTACCTTTTATATAACCAACTTGATCTTCATTTATCAGTAATGTTAATATATTTTGCAATCTATTAGCTAATACCATTGCAGCCAACTTGTAGTCAACGTTGAGTAACGTTATTGGCCTCCAATTTCTGATATCTTCTTTATCTCCCTTTTTATACAATAATGTTATAATACCCTGCCGTTGGGTGTACGATAAACGTCCATTCTCAAAGCCCGCATTCAAACTAAACAAAACTAAATCCTGTATATCTTCCCAGAATTCGATGTAAAATTCTACCGTCAGTCCATCTCCGCCCGGTGTTTTATTTCGTTTCATATTTTTCAGTGCCTGTGTTATTTCTAACTTTGATATTTTACCTTCACATGTATTCGCTTCTTCACTTTTCAATTGTGGTCCATCTATGTCTTGAACGTACTCTCTAACCTCATATGTGTTCTTATTTAACGAAGTATATAATTTCGAGTAGAATTTATGTACATAGTTCAAAATTTTACTCATGCTATGCTCATTTTTCCTTCCTATCTTCAAAGACGTAATAGTCTTTTTAACTGCATTCTGTCTTTCTTTTTCAACAAAATATTTCATATTTGTCTCTCCTTCTTCATAATACTGCACTCTTGACCTGATTTGTGCACCGGCACGTTGTTTCGAGTAAAATTGTTCTATTTTCCTTCTCAATTCTACTATATCTTTTTTATTGTTATCGTTTTCAGTGCTCTTAATCAACTCTTCATATTTCTTTTCTAAAGTTCTTATATTAACATTCTCTTTTCTTTTTAATCGTTTGGCAAAACGAAGGGAGATTTCTTTTATCTTGATTTTACATAAATCCCAAACATATGACACATCCTTTTCGCCTTTCATCTCTTCTTTCATTCTACGTATTATATTTCTAATTAGTAATTTATATTCTTCATTCATTAAAAGGGAATTATTCAACTTCCAAAACCCTCTGCCTCGATTGCCATTTTCACAAAACAGTGTAAATGTAACTGCACAATGATCGGGGCATAAAGCTACTGGTTTTATGCATGCCTGCCTGACGTAATTGCATAAACAATCTGCTACAAGCCAAAAGTCTATTCTAGAGGCCATTTTAAGAAATGTATTTCTGTACGTAAATTGTCTACTTTCTGGATGTAATTTTCTCCAAATGTCGACTAATTTGTAATTTTTAATCAACTGATTATATTCAGGTAGCTTTTTATAAATAGACTTTGCTCTTAAGGTATCCAGCTCAGCCTTGTTTACACAATTGAAATCACCTCCAAACACTAAGGCATACGACTTCATGTCCGTACGGCACTGAACCCAGTTGCTCAGACGATGCAAAAACTTTATCTTTTCTTTCTTTTCTGTCGGAACATATACATTTACCATGCATATTTTCTTATCACCAATGTTCATATTAAGCAGTATTATACGTCCATTGCTGTATAGCACTAGAATCAATACAAAAGTCTAGTTTTTCTTTACATAGTATCGAAACACCTTTTCCATGATTACTACCGTATGAATGAAATGACAGTCCCTTCCATTCTAACTTAATTCTTTCTTCCATATCCTGTGTTAAAAAGGTTTCCTGTAAAAACAAGATATCTGCATTTTGATTTCTGAGCCACTGAAATAACATGTTTCTTTTTCTACTGTTCCTTATTCCCCGCACATTAAGTGAAAGGAGTGTGATACATTTGTCCGCGTAAGTACCGGTTTCAAACTTCTTCTTTTTTGTGTGTGTTAACGTTATTTATTTCTTATTTGACCCCTTTCTTCTCCTCTTTCTTTCTTGTCTGCCTTTGCGTTTCTTCTCTTTGTCACTCACTACATTTTCTGATCGGTAATCAGTGGTTTCATAGCCATCAGTATTGTCGCTGTTCTCAGCTTCCGAGCTTTGACTAGCATTAGCAGCATGACTGCTTCTCAACCAAAGATCTGGCAAGCTCCGTTGTGTAGAACGCTCTTCACGCGTGGTCCGAGTGTTTACATCTGTATGCTTCAACGGACTTCTATGGACAACGGCATTGACCTTGATTGTATTGGCACGATCACTTGACGCACGATCTTTCTCATTGGTAGCAAATGGGCGTTCCCCCAATCCTGGAATATCTTCACCAACGGCGCCAACAAGATCGGTTTGATCACGTGACTCATCACATTCGAAGCTTTTGTGGCCAGGTCGTTTACATCGTTTGCATACGAATGGCTTGACGCAAGTTGAGGCGTGGTGACCAGTATCCAGGCACCTCGAACACGTTGCTACGGACGCTCCCTTTGATTGCGCTTGCCCATCATGGAAAATTCTCGCCTTGAAAGAGGCGAGCCTGGTATGGCGATCAAGCGGCTTATTTAGCTTCTCCACGTATACAACCCTGTCGCCATTTAGACATGATGTAAGCTGACCATTTACACGTAATCTTTGCCTCGTTATCTTCCCTTTCACTTTACATTTCATCTCCTCTAACTCCTGTGCTATCACTTCGTCACTCACTGATAATGGTATATCCTTTACTGTAATTCTCAGTAGATTTTCACTCCTCTCCTTTAAAAAGGGGTTTGTGTCGAAGATGGGTATGTTTACACCCCTCATTCTCAAACCTTGAGCTAGTAAGGGTAATCTGTTCTCTCTCTCTTTCAAGTAAATTCTCCATAATCCACCCACCTTTTGTATACCCATGATGTTTTCAGGAGCAATCGACTTAGAAATGGCAAGATAAATCTCCTCTCCTGTGGGCTGGTTCAGTTCCGCATTAGGTATATCTGCTTGACGCATGAATACGGGTTTCGAACCGGCATCTCGTCGGCTTGGGTTATCGGCCGTTGCTTTCTCAGCATAGGTAGTATCTATCTCCTTCCTAGATCCATCTCTATCTCTTCCATCACCCTTCGAGTGATTTTCAATGTCCACTGAAGATCCTGCTGGTACCTCCATCGTGGTGTTGACAAATACGTTTTCAAGATAAGATTTCCGAAAATATGAAATTTTAAGGTACAAATCAGAGAGGTATTTCTGCGATCGTAATCGTATGAAAGCGCCCTCTACGTCTTTATTTATATCTAATAATATAATACATAAAGATTGAAATATCAAAACCTTATAATCAAGGGTTGAAAAGGAGTATTAAACAGTATGATGACATCAACAGTGTGATTTTAAATGGTGATTAATCAAGGCGATAATATAACACCAACAATATGTGATTAGGAAGGGCACTAACTACAACTTCAAGATATATGAATTATAGGCCTACACAAAAAGGGTTGACTTTGTAATCTGATCTAGGTATAAAATTAGTATTGAGCACAGAATATTAAAAAAATAACTTCTGGGTAATGATAATAATTATTTATAGTGATATAGAGTACTTTCCATCTTGATGAAATAATCAAAGCGATTCAAGGATTGTAGGCAAAAATCCACAACAGATTAAAAACTTTGACGATGAACGTACTAATAAAGATGCCTAAAACACTCTCATAGGCCAACAGGTATATTTTCATAAATTATTACACCGCCATGAGAACTTTAAACTGAAACCATTTCAGTTATGTAATGTTTTCCTTGGAACGTAGACTGGAACCACTTCCACGGCAGAGCGGTCCCATCACTTGACTCGGCGATGTGACTCCGGAATCTACTCATCCAGAATCGAAACGACTCCAATTCGTAGGCTACAAGCCAGTCGTTCCATATTGTAAATACCATCAGCTTGAAGTTGGAAGTCCGTTTCCACACCGTCTGAACCCGCTTGCCATCCAAATCTGCCATTAGGATATCATGGGGATAGCCGTCCTCAGTTGAAAGATAGTCAGACCAAAATATCTTGCCAACTTGTAGTGAGATAGAGGCAAAAGAAAAACGAGTGGTTTTAGGATTATGTTTTAAATTCGGAGTTTAATGGCCGTCAAACATCGAAAAAGGTAGCCCCTGCACCCAAATTTCCTTACACCTTTAGTTGTTGAAGCTTATCGGATACCTCAGTGCACTTATTTTACAATTACACATTGAAATGTTGGCTTTTATATATTTTGACTATGGAAAGCGGTAGACGCCATAATTCGTTACAGGATTTTCCAAACAAGCAGACACACACAAGCGTGTGAGTTGTCATATTTTATGATCAAAGTGCATGTGGTCACCCAAAGGACTGTGCGTTTACACGTTGACGTCTTTCGCTTTCCATAATTGTAGTCAGATAGAGGCAAAAGACAAAACGAATGGTTTTGGGATTATGTTCTTCAAGGTCAAGTCAACCCCAGAAAAATGTTGATTTGAATAAATAGAGAAAAATCAAACTAGCATAATGCTGAAAACTTGATTAAAATCGGATGTAAGATAAGAAAATTATGACATTTTAAAGTTTCGCTTATTTTTCACAAAACAGTTATATGCACAATTCAGTGGTATGCAATCGAGAGAGTCGGTGATATCCATCACTTACTATTTATTTGTTTTTTTATTGTTTGAATTATACAATATCTTATTTTTTTTACCAATTTGACATCAAGGGCCAACTAAAACAATAGTAATGCCATATGTTCAGAGCGAAATATAACTTTGATTTACAGGACAATGAGGAGAAAATTAGAATATTTCATATTTCATATAATACAATACAAAAGAAATAGTGAGTAATGTCATCAGTCCCCTCATTTGTATACCGACCAGGATGTGCATATAACTTTTTTGTGAAATTAAGCGAAACTTTGAATTGTCATAACTTTCTTATTTTACATCCGATTTTGGTGAAATTTTCAGTGTTATTCTTGTAAGATTTTTATCTTTTTATTCAAATGAACTTTTTGTTGCGGTTGACTTGTCCTTTAATCTAGGGTTTAATGGTCGTCTAACGTTGAAAAAGAATGCCTTTGTACACAAAGTGCCCTTACACCTTTAGTTGTTGAACCTTATCAGAGACACCAGTGCATTTATTTTACAATTACATATTGACTTTTGTTTGACTTTTATATATTTTTACTATGGAAAGCGGTAGACGCCATAATTCGTTACAGGATTTTCCAAACAAAGCAAACACTAGCGCGTGAGTTGTCATATTAATCAAAGTGTGCTAAACCTACGGACTTTGCGTATACTGCAAAGGCCGATTTCAAAATCAAATCTTTGTCGAACGACGTCCTACAGATTTGGCAAATTTAATCCTTGTACCTACTTTTATCTTCCACGACGAGACTGCATCTAGCTACTCCTCCTGGATATTTTTTTTCCTCGGAAAATAAATGGACACGGCCAGCAGTGTTCATACAATCGTCTACGGTGCAGCTCATTATCCCTTTCGAATCCATCCAGAAAAGTAGTCTGTAATAAATGAATACAAGAGCCGGAATAGCGTTTTTTTAATCACTGAGATAAGCACGAGTATTCTTTTACTCCAATGACTGAATGTGAATTAGAGGGCATGACTCCAGTGTTCCATCTCACAAAGACTTACGATTGATCCACTCAACCTTAAAGGTCAAGTCCACCTCAGAGAAATGTAGATTTTAATAAATCAGACAAGCATAATGCTGAAAATTTCATCAAAATTGGATGTAAAATAAGTTATGACATTTTAAAGTTTCGCTTACTTTTTCACAAAATAATTATATGCACAAATTAGTCACATGCAAATGAAAGAATCGATGATGTCCCTCACTCACTATGTCTTTTGTTTTTTCATTGTTTGAATAATACAATATTTCATTTTTTACAGATTTGACAATAAGGATCAACTTGACTGAACCATAAAATGTTAAACAATGGTAATTCCACATGTTCAGTGACAAATGAAAATTTGTTTCATATGACAATGAGGAGAAAATTAGAATATTTCATAGATTACAAAATGAATAGTTAAAAATGTCATAACTTTCTTGTTTTACATCCGACTTTGATGAAATTTTCTGTGCTCTTCATGTTTCATTCTCCTCTTTTTTATTCAAATGAACTTTTTAATAGAATGGATTTGTCCTCCAACATGGAAATCCTACTATGTCACATTTTTCTCCTAGAAACTTGCACAATGTTCTTTGTAAGCAAATAGTAGTACACCAATTTGTCACGACAACGATGGATGCACGAATATACATCATTATCTAGAAATTAAATGCATTTTAGATGTTGGCGTTGCTGGCTTTCTATAGTTGTGGATGAATCGAAACAACGAAATAGAAATCGGAGATGGCGCATACCTTCGGATGTGTGAAATGGCCATGACGAACGGACCAGGATAAATAGGAGTATCCTCTCGTGTAGTCCTAGTGTTGAAGATGCCATGGTAGATTGTCTCCTCATGTAGCATATCCGGAAGCTGGTGGCGCGTTATGAGACCAGAGTCGCTGTTACCCAGATACAACCAGGTAGAATTGTCGCCAAGCAATATACTCCTTCCTTTGACAAAAATAAAAACATAAAACATTCAGAGTTCGCCAAGTGATGACGAAGTCAGTACAAGCAGTTGGGATAAAAATGGTAAGGAAAGTGCACATGCCCCGTGGGGTGGGGGGGGGGGGGGTGTCAAAAATTTTTCGACGAAAAAGTGCTCCCGAAATTGATTGGGGTCTCTTCCTTTCTTTTTTGTAGTTGTCAGATTTTGCCCCCCTTCTGGTAAACACCTGTTTAAAGCCTTTTTAGTTGGTTGGCAGCCCCTTTCACCATCTGCTCTGCATCAATGGTGTTGCCGTCGCGTGTTGCTCTTTGGCAAGACCGTGCTTGGTAAACTCTGTAACTTATCCTGTATTATGAATTTAGATGTCGCGTTCGCACCCTGAAAAAATGCCACTACTGGATTGTAGCGGGACCAGGGTTCAGTTTCATAAAGGACTTGCGACTGTGGTAACTTTGCCATTATGACAACTACCATGGTAACAGGGCTGCAGCAGCCATTCAGAATCAAGGTTGCCGTGATAGCTGCCATAATGGCAAAGTTACAACAGTCATATGAAACAAGCCCCAGGACGGTCTCCCTTAGACTCACAGAAAGCAAGTTTGAATACGGTCCATTACAAAATGCAAAGACCACGACTAAAAATAAACATATAATTCCTGCGGTGGGCCTCCATACTTTTTCCTCGGGACAATGGGCCATGAGCATAATTTGAACAAAGAGCAAATCGAGCCTTTTGTAAAAAAATTCCACATTGAAAAAAAATGGTTGAAGGCCCCAATAACTAACCTTGTCCGGCATACATTTCGGTGAAGTCGTTGAAACGCTCAAAGTGGCCAGAAGCCCCTGGTCGGCCACGCTAGAAGACATCATTCGCCGCAACGTAGACCAGATCATTCAGGCGATCGTAGACCGTGTAAAATTTGTATTGCACTATCATTGGATCGGGAGGAGCTATCAGTATCTCGTGTTCCAACTCAAATGTCGGCATCTTGAACAACAAGAGCTTTCCTTCATTGTCGACAATCCCACCCATTTCCCCGTTTTTCTCTGCATTAACATAAATGATAAAAGGGTTTTACTTCGTCTGTTTCTAATATTACCACGGATGTAAAGAGGAAAATGTTATCATAAAAAATAATGAATTCGATATAGAAATGTGAAACTTATGATGATTATCATGATAATGATAAGACAAGTAATCAACACTTAGCAGTGGCGTTATTAGCTATTATATATGACGAGGTTATCATGGTTAGTAAGCGAACCATTTTGTTAAGCCTTTTCTAATGAAAATTTTGTCATACCATCCAGAAAATAATATCATACTTTCATTTCTTTTTCAACAAAAAAAGATGATGAAGAAGTTAAAGAACAAGAATTTGACGAGAAATATCTAATAACTTACGGCACTCGTCACCGTAGTAACCGAAAGTACAGTCGCAATCGTATCCCTGGTCGTACGGATGTGCGTAGCACTCCTTGGCTTGACTGCAGGGGTTCGATAAACATGGATCTGTTGGTTGGATTAGCAAAAAAATTACAACAAAACAAACTATCAAAATCAAAACAATACAAAAAAGCAAAGAAAAGCAAATACATACAATCTTTACAATATAAAACACACACGAAATGCTTTGGTTGCAGTGCCAAACTTTCGGAAGTATGGAAGGCCAATGAATACCCATCTCAAGTAATGTGCTCGGGGACATGGGGGAAGTGCAAATGACAGCCGCCCTCAATCATGCTTATCGTACGTATTCACCTTTCAACCAATCAGCGCACTCCTTTTTTTAAAAGTACTGTGGACACAATTAGTATACACTATGGCGTCATTGGCCTTCCATACATGTCCATATCGTAATAATTATAGAAAGCAAGAGGGCCTATATCAATCTCTTTTAAGGGATTGCCCTTGCCTCCTGCGTAATCTATATGATCATATTAGTCAAGTATATACCTTTGTCAGGAGCACAATAAACGATGGATGTGGTGGCGGTTCTTTCCTGGTTTCGTTTGAAGACAGAACTTGTATTGACGAGGGTTCCTTGAACCAGTACCCCATCCTCAAGCCTTAAGTACCGGCAGCTTTGACACTCAGAGGTCCTAAGTGTCGACTTTAGCCGAGTCCCTCCGATAGTCGTGGAAGCTTGAAAAAGATAGGTAACAATGGCGGAATAGATAATCACAAAAAGGATACACTTGAAAGAATCTCTTACTGAGGATTGTGGTCTCTATGCTATCGGTCTGTAACCTCCTGAAATCATTAGGGAGCAACCTTTCCAGAAAAATTACTTATGTTGATACATTTGGAATAGGACAGTTGAGAGATCACTGAAAATCATCTGGTATGCTGCCAAAGATCTCTGGAAGACTGTCAGAGAGACCACTGAAAGAACTTTGAAAGACCAAGACAATACCCCCTTGATCCGAGACGGTAAACTCTGAATGACATTTCTTGTCTAGCGGAGATTGTACACTAGTCCTATACAGCGATCTTTCAATAGAAATCTAATGGTCTTTTATGGAACATGATTTTTCGAAAATCTTTTTTTCAGACTTTCCCTTGTCTTTCAATGACTTTTAAGGATCTCTCGGCAGTCTGTTAGTGATTTCGACAAAAAAATTGAGAGACTGTCGAAAGATAGTGGAAAGACTAACAGGGCAATTCAATGCTTTTTTTATCTCTTTGTTTTTTTCTCTTATAGCTTTATTTTTCATTTCTATTTTAAAAGATAATCGAGTCAAGTTAAGCCTTGGTCCTAGCAATTGGTCCACTTCTGGTACTACTGGAGGATCATCATCGATCAAGAATATGCTCCTTTAATTTCATGTAAATGAGATGACAAATGTTGTTGTCCGAAATGTCCAGCCTCGACAACACAACACTGAACATGTTGAATCGGCCAAGAAGTCCTTTGGAAGCTCACCATTGTGATCGAGAGTGCTTAAAGACCACTGAAAAACCATTTTCCTGAAAACCCGCTGAGCGACTGTTTTTTTTTTAACTGTCTGCAAGCCTAAAAATATGGAGAATTATATGAGTTAAAGAGTAATATAGCGTTACAAGACCTATACCCCTATTTTTCTTTTCCGTTCGTCTCTCCTCATTTTCTTCCTCTTTTCCCCCTCTTACATGTCACATTTCCTTCTTTTTCAATACTTCAAAATCATAGGGAAGTTTGCCCCCCCTTATAGCAGCACGTTGAGCATAATCAAAGTCAAACGAAACATTATTGATCATACTTACCCGTCACAATGACCACCGTGACGAAATATATGTGTTCCAATCCCAGAAGACCAGCAAACATAACTGCAGTTGATTGGTAGGCCTACTTCAGTGAACTTTGAGTAAAGTAATGCGTTCCGTCTTAACTGGCTAATCTAATTCTTATAGATTTTGCGCTTGATGCTAACACCGCAAGTGTTGAGTGCGATTCATCCCAAACTTCAAAATAGCATTTGACTATAAGCCAGTCCGTAGTTCTTTTCTGCGCATGATCAAAAGATTCTACGCATGATCAGAGGAAGGTCATTGTACTAAAGTGACATGGTGCTTTAAAATCTAATGAGATAAGCACCAACTTTGATGTCTTGATTATTCATATATTCTTTTGAATTGTAAAAATAGTCTATCCCTTCAACCCTTCACCATTTCTCTCATATGTTTTGTACACAACCATCTCGCGATACATACGCAAAGGTAAAAAAGGTCGTTACTTACTCAACGCTGTAGGGCGCTCTTCCCGAGCGTTTCCTTTCCACAGAGATACGATCTTACGTATACGTAAGCTCCCGAAGGGAGCTAGAGAGGGAACTCTTTTCGCGCGTTTTCTTCTCCCATAGGTTTTGTACACAGCCAACATGGCTGCCGGCGGACAATTTGAATGTTGATTTTGGAGGGTCAATATTTAATTCATGAATGACGTCAAATTACGCAAAATGCACTTCTATAATTGGCTAAGACGCTAATGTTTTCATATCTTATGAATTAACACGTTTTTTCCTTCCCACAATTCCCCACGAGATCTGTGCGAAGTGCTGTTCTTTTGGAATCTGCGAATTTCCAGTTTCTACAACGAAATGGCTAGACTAATCATCTTTTCATAGAATTGATGTTCGAAATCGTGATTTCTGAGTGAACTTCATTGCAGCAGAAAATCTTGGAGGGAACATCAATATTAATCTAATGACACTCCATAAGAATAAAAGTTAGTTAAGTTCATTTTCATGTTTTGATTTCACTTGCAAAGGTGATGTGTTTGCGGGGGTTCGGGGCCCATCCCGTATTTATTTTACTACGTAAACCTCCATTTCCATACACTCCCATTTCTTTTGCCTAACTTCCAAATAAATCATCTGTCAGTGAGTTTCTCAAAAAAATAGGCCTAACTTACCATTTGTCGTAGATCTAGACCTTCATCGGAATACTTCATGTAGGCAAAAAGTAAACCTGTATTTCAGCTTTATTGTCAATTATCAGGGGGGTAGATGTGGACTTGTTTCCGACCTCCTGTTTTAGTAAGGACAAACTGTCGATTTTGGCCAGAGCGAGATCCGGCCTTGATATCGCCGGGCTAGCCGGCTAGCGAGATTGTCGATGTAGTCATGGGGTATGAAAATAGCGGGGACGGACTAGGCCCAAAGGCCAAACTTCAAGATTGAAAGTTGAAGTTTAGGCCTAGTCCGTCCACGCTATTTCATCTTCATATTGATTCTCAGCAGCTTCTTTTATTCATAAACCTTTTACTTCAGAGTAATCATGAATGAAATCCAATTGATTTACTGTTAGATTTGAATGAAATGGCTTAGGCCTAGACGTAAATCAAGTTTCTATTTGATCAGGCTGCCCTGGGCCTGGCCTGGGGTGGGGTGGTATTCTGAAAACGTTTTTAGTACATAATTATTACTCCATTCAAATGTGATGTGATTCTTTAGTTATATACAGGACCAGCATAGTCGGATAGACCAGGTCCTGATTCAGCTATAAAGCTGGAGCAATATATGGTTGGAATCATTTTACTTTAATAAACATGTCGGGTACCTGGTACGCTTATGCCTCTCTGTGAAACTTTATGATACTATAGAGAGAAAATGAAGTTTTTGGACCAGATAATTTAGTTTGGATTATTCATGGGCCAATGATATGGGCAGCTGGAAATTTTTTAAATATTGTTTAAGAAGAGTAGTTTTATTTATCTCCTCTAATACTCTCAAACTGTAAAAAAAAAATTATTGCAGATCCAATAGGACCAAGAACTTAGCAGTTCATACCCGGTCAGAGGGACAAAATTGAAAGCCATGCAGATCAGCAAGTATGAGTTACACTCTAATGAGGACATCTGAATTGGAAAATTGCAAGGTATGCTTGTTGTTTTAAAAATAATACAGGCTGTATCTAAGCTCATCACCCCCCCAAAAAAAAAAAATCAGCAACAAATAGTCTAAATAAATAAATAGGGAGGGTATGGCTAATTGAGCTGAATCAAGATAGGATATCACGTAAAATTAAAGTTCCATTGATAGTATATTTGCTTGAATTCAAATTCACCAGTATTTCCATTTTCACCGGCCATACCTTCTGTCTATGTACATGTACATAAAAAACCATGATATTAACAGTTATCATCTGATAAATATGAATTAATTTGCACTCTTTATTATCAAAACATATTGTAAATAGTTATATTGATATATCAATGTATCTGGATGTAGGACAAGAGTGACAATAGTATTAAATAGAGTTTAAATCTTAATATAACTGGACTAAATGAGTAAGAATAATTTACATCAGCAGCTCATTTTGTTCTTTCTCTATTTTTTACAATACAGGTTTCCCACTGCACATGCTGTTTAAGTACCGGTATCACAACAAGTACCAAGACGGAAGAAATATGAAGGCCAAGTTAATAAGTAGTTACATCAAATTAATTTGAATAGATATACCAACAAATCATTGAATGTTTTTTAAACTGCAAATCTCTAGAAAAGAGTGCAGTACAAGTTCAGGTTCATCAGCGGGCAATGACATTAACGTATAAAAAATTTCACACAAAATACAGGTAAGAATATTTTGTTTCTAACGGGCAAATGTATCATCTTTTATTAATATCTAATACTTCTACTAGTTCTTAGAAGTTTTGTGAAATTAAATATAATTTCCAGTTTAAAGGCCTATTGTATACAAGACAAAAAATTATATTTTGAAATAACAATCATGCGTAGATAAATGTTAATAAAGGTGATCAGAGGATTAAAAAATCATTTTAGTATCACTCCTGGACCTCATTTCATAAAAAAAGTTATCACTATTGTAATCTTGTCACTTTGACAATTACCATGGTAACAGGGCTGAGCAAGAAATCAAGGTCTTTATGGTAGATGGAATGGGCTTGGAAAAAGTTACCATAATTGCAAGTCTTCACATCATGGCTGAATAATTATGTAGGGATATTAAATTGCATTTATTGTTATCTTAATTTAAAAAAAATTTGAAATGGGTTACCTGTGCAAAATATATAAATAGACTATATTTTAAAAATAGATTGAATTCTAGCCACAGTGACAGTAGACAATATCAAATTTTGTGAATGATTCACTAATGTATTGACTGTGAAAGGCATGCACTCTTTAGGGAGATTCTGGAATTATGCCCCCTTTTTTATGTGGAGTGCTCTCACATCAGTAGAATATATCTTGTCAGCAAATTTGGAAGGAATTTACTTTTTTTTTTGAGTGACAAACTTTTGTGGAAAAAATATACAGAATATCACAGATTTTTATGCTCCTTTTATGAAATCCTGGCTGCATCCCTCATATTATCTATTAGGCTTATCAACATCTTTTTAATGAAATTTTTAGTAAACATTGTATATTTTGACTTAAGTGTAGAAAAATGTACTTAATCCTTTATTTTTTTAAAAATATAATGTAATGCTTAGTAGACTCTAATTGTTGTTATGTTGTTTTCAATGTTTTAGTAAATGGATTTCTTAATAAACATGTTGATTTTGAATTGAATTATTTGATCTTGGTCATTTTCATTTATTAATCGCCAATTTGTGATGATATATTGCTACCAAAATTTTTTAAGCACAAATGGCACAAGATATTCCACTTTGTGCTGACATGTGATGATGCTACTGTGACATCATGAGAGCAAACAGCAGTTAATTACAATATTCTTTAAGAGAAATAAGGATAAGAGTGGGAAAGTACGTAAAATGACAGGAAAATTGTTTGCCTTTATGCATATATGTGTGTATATCTCTTCCTGAGAGAGAGAGAGAGAGAGAGAGGGGGGGGGGGGGTCAGGAGATAGGGGCAGTTAGTGAAAGTGGTTTGTTTGGGAATAAGCAATCATGTGACCTTACTATTCATGATGGGTATATGGGGGAGGAGAATTATTTCCACAAAATTTGGAACCTGTATATAAAATGTATTTTTCTTTCCATATAAAAATTACACCAGATTCATTTCCAGTTGAAAATAAAACAATGAATATCCTATAGCCTACAATCGGTTTGCTCTCTTGTCTAAATACTTTTGAGAATCCCCCTAAAATATTGTACCTAGGTCATGGTTATTGATATATGATAATGACATAGAAGTCGCCATTTAAAATTTAGTGCTCCCGACTGCTATTCACAATAGGACCTTGATTGGAGACTGTACAATAATTATGTAACAGAATTTGATTTGCTCTTTATTTTTTTTTTCAAATTATAAAATAAAGGTTCATTTCATTTTCTTTAAAAAGAAAAGATAAAAATAAATAAATAAGGGCTTCAAAAACATAAAGAGATGTCATCGTAATTACATTCAACCATTATTGTCAACCGAGGAACATTTACACGATTTAAGGGGAAAAATTATTATGGCGCCATTTTCTTTGGGAACCTCTTCTGTAATTAGTAGAAGGAAAATTATAAGAAAAGAGGGCAAGTCAAGCTCAATTAAAATCCCTCCCATAACGTTTCCAGTTATTGCCGTAGTAAAAATCCAGGCAACTTGCAGCTGAAATAAATCAAAGGTGTAGTAAGTAATAATCGTGACAGGCATGAACAAATAGATCAATAAAAAAACGATTACTTATTAAGAATGAATGAGTGGCATGATGTATTTTAATCACAGACACCAACGATGAGGTCGCGCATTATGCTAATTAGTGACAAAATGCTAATTTACATACTTTTACGCTATGCGCGAAGGACGTTCCATGACCACGCCTCCATTTCGCTGGTGTACCAAAGCAGTGGCAGTGTCCATAGGCTTGTACATGTAAAATGGGAGCAGTGTGCACTTTTGACCCTCCAAAATTTTCTTCAATTCTGACCGGATGCAGAAGCGGAGTTTCCACCCCCTTAGCGTTTCATTACGCTGTCTATGTACTGTCCGATCTTCCCCATGTAGTATCTTTGTTTGAACCAAATGTGATCAAAATTGATGCAGAAATAAAGAAATGAGAGCAATTTTAACAAAAAAGTAGAAAAAAAGATGGATATGACCTCATATCAATCACCTTTTGACGGCGAGATGAGCTTAGACCCTATCATCTTCATGGGACACATTGTGGTATTATCCAATGATCATAATGTATAAAGCGTAAATATTTCTATTTTTTACAAAGATAATTCATCGACAGTAAGTCTGTAATACTTTCAGAGTTCTTCCATGGCCAATTTTCAATTAAATGGTGTACTTTCTATACCCTTATCGTACCATTTTCTGAAATACAATAACATGTTTTCATGTTTTATATTTGAATTATTCCATACGATTTTATTTTCAAATTGAGTTACTTCGAATATATTAAGATAGTGAAGTTCAGCCCATGAAGTAAGTCTGTATAAAATGTAGGTAATGAATATTTTTTTTTTTTTACATAATTTGATCATGTCTACTGGAGAACAGTTAAATTGAATGGATAATGGGGTTACACTTCGTAATTCCGAAGGTTCTTTATTCCGAAGGTTCGTAATTCCGAAACACGTAAATTGCCTATACCTCGATGTTCGTTAATCCGAAAACGAAAAAGGGTTCGTTAATCCGACCATTTGTGGCGTCATTCCGAAAACGAAATAAGGTTCGTTGTTCCGAAGGTTCGTTTATCCGAAAACAAAATGAGAATCTTAATTCCGAAGGTTCGTTAGTCCGAAAACGAAATAAGGTTCGTAATTCCGAAGGTTCGTTAATCCGAAAATTAGATAAGGTTCGTATTTCCGAAAATGAAATTAATTCATTTTGGTAACAAGAACGGTGTTGTCCTTGCAAGATAACAGGATATTATGCAATGATAAAATAACGAACGATGATACATGTGTAAATTATGGCCAAAGCATGTAATGATTTAAGAATAGGCGCCCGGATCAAGCATACGGTAAACTTCGATTTTATCTGAGCAAATGCTGCCCAAGCAAATGGTTTCAGCTAGGGGATTAAGAAAAGATTCAGCTAGGGGATTAAGTGTGTTGGTCAGGTGCGAGTAACCTCCAGATAATAGGATTTGTATTGGAGGGATGTCATCTTTGTCTCACCTGCATAGCACAGTGAGACTATATAGGCGCCGCTTTTCCGACGGCGCCGGCGGCGGCGGCGGCGTCAACATCAAATCTTAACCTGAGGTGAAGTTTTTGAAATGACATCATAACTTAGAAAGTATATGGACCTAGTTCATGAAACTTGGCCATAAGGTTAATCAAGTATAACTAAACATCCTATTAGAGTTTCATGTCACATGACCAAGGTCAAAGGTCATTTAGGGTCAATGAACTTAGACCATGTTGGAGGAATCAACATCAAAATCTTAACCTGAGGTTAAGTTTTTGAAATGACGTCATAACCTATAAAGTATATGGACCTAGTTCATGAAACTTGGACATATGGTTAATCAAGAATCACTGAACATCCTGCATGAGTTTTATGTCACATGACCAAGGTCAAAGGTCATTTAGGGTCAATGAACTTTGGCCGAATTGGGGGTATCTGTTGAATTCCCATCATAACTTTGAAAGTTTATGGATCTGATTCATGAAACTTGGACATTAGAGTAATCAAGTATCACTGAACATCCTGTGCGCATTTCAGGTCACATGACCAAGGTCAAAGGTCAATGAACATTGGCCGAATTGGGTGTATCTGTTGAATTCCTATCATAACTTTGAAAGTTTATGGATCTGATTCATGAAACTTGGACATAATAGTAATCAAGCATCACTGAACATTATGTGCGAGTTTCAGGTCTCATGATTAAGGTCAAAGGTCATTTAGGGTCAATGAACTTTGGCCGAATTGGGGGTATCTGTTGAATTACCATCATAACTTTGAAAGTTTATGGATCTGATTCATGAAACTTGGACATTAGAGTAATCAAGTATCACTGAACATCCTGTGCGCATTTCAGGTCACATGACCAAGGTCAAAGGTCAATGAACATTGGCCGAATTGGGTGTATCTGTTGAATTCCCATCATAACTTTGAAAGTTTATGGATCTGATTCATGAAACTTGGACATAATAGTAATCAAGCATCACTGAACATTATGTGCAAGTTTCAGGTCTCATGATTAAGGTCAAAGGTCATTTAGGGTTAATGAACTTTGGCCGAATTAGGGGTATCTGTTGAATTACCAACATAACTTTGAAAGTTTATGGATCTGATTCATGAAACTTGGACATAAGAGTAATCAAGTATCACTGAACATCCTGTGCAAGTTTCAGGTCACATGATCAAGGTCAAAGGTCATGTAAGGTCAATGAACTTTGGCCATGTTGGGTTTTTTTGTTGAATAACCATCATATCTCTGTAAGTTTATTGGTCTAGTTCATAAAAAGTGGACATAATAGTAACCATGTATCACTGAACATCTTGTGCGAGTTAGAGTAGTTTTCAAAGTCAGCACTGCTGCTATATTGAACTGCGTGATGCAGGTGATACGGCCAGAGGCATTCCACTTGTTAATAAGAGCATTTAATTTGAAAAAAGGGAATTTTCCATTTTGGAAAAATAGCATTTCCCTGTTAATTATTTTGGGATATAAGTTCCCCCTGCTACCCCCCCCCCTCCTCAGAGGCAGATCCAACTTTCGCCAATGAGGGCGAATTTTTTTCATCCATAATTTTCCCAATCGGCAACTCAAAGTTGATTTTTGTTTGTTTGATTCTTTGAAAGGGTATATAGTCCTAATAGCCAATATTAGCCTTATTCTTATGAAATAAAGTAAATATGTAATAATATCATAAGCCCTATTTAAATAATGCAGGCGCGAAGCGCGAGCTTTATATTTTTTGTTGAAAATATGATGGGCAATATGTTTGTGAAATTGTCATCTTCAATACAAGATGGCTATGTATGAACTATAAACTAGAAAACAGCTGCGAGCAAGAAGCGCGAGCAGAAATTTTAATTATAAGCTCTGACCTGATCTAAAAGGGACATGTTAAGGGATTTTTGCAGTTAGCCATGAAGACGATACATGTTTCAACCAAGGGCGGTGGAACGTATTTTTCGGGGGGTGGGGGGCAAAGCCAAAAAGGTGCACTTCTATGCCTAAACGGACATTTTTTTGCAAATCATGAGATTATCATCTGTGTAAAGCTGTGTGTTTTGTAGTAATTAAGTTGAGTAATGTTTTTTAATTGATTTATGATTGATAAGATATATATTTAAGTTTTATTTTCGCGAGCAAACGTAGCGAGCATGTGGTTTGGAAAAAATCAAATCTGAAGTTTTTTTACTCGCATTTTGGTCAATTATGGACCTAATTTCTGTTAAAATTGCATCATTGTGAGATATTGCGAGCGATTCACAAGCTCAAGCTTTGGAAATTTCATGTAGGCCTAATAAGACATGATAGTAATAAGAATAATAATAATAATAATAGTAATAATGGTATTATTTACCAAGGGAAGCCACTTCAGTTCTGAAAACTGTTACTATTACGGCTTTAGCTGGGCTGCCTAGGCGCCCAAAGGAATGCATTTAATTTCTTCATACCGGGTACCTATTCACTTCACCCGGGTTGAGTGCAGCATGCACAGTGTGGATAAATTTCTTGTTGAAGGAAATTACGCAATGGCTGGGATTAGAACCTACAACCACTATTTCATGGTCAGAAGACTGATCCACTGGGCCACAACGCCCCACATAAAAAGTTAACATTGCGAGAATTTTTTGGTAATCATGAAAACAGATGAACATTGTTAACAAGAGGCGTAACGATCAATACAGTGTTATTAACATTTATATTCTTTATCACCATTTTTTTATCATATTCATCGTTTGGGATTATTATGATCATCATTAGTATTATTTTATTTTATTACCGGCAGAAGCTCCTATTAAAAATGACATCCCATCCAATACAAATCCTATTATCTGGAGGTTACTCGCACCCGACCAACACACTTAATCCCCTGCATCTTTAAACCATTTGCTTGGGCAGCATTTGCTCAGAGAAAAATCGAAATTAAGCGTATGATCCGGGCGCCTATTTTTAAATTAATACATTCTTTGGCCACAACACACACATGCATCATCGTTCGTTATTTTATCATTGCATATTATCCTGTTATCTTGCAAGAACAACACCGTTCTTGTTACCAAAATGAATTAATTTCATTTTCGGAAATACGAACCTTATTTAATTTTCGGATTAACGAACCTTCGGATTAACGAACCTAATTTCGTTTTCGGATTAACGAACCTTCGGAATTACGAACCTTATTTCGTTTTCGGACTAACGAACCTTCGGAATTACGAACCTCATTTCGTTTTCGGATTAACGAACCTTCGGAATTACGAAGCTTTGGAAATACGAATGTATGCGGGATAATGGTATACCGCCTAATTTATGTAACCAAAACTCACAAATGTATTTCCAGGGTGGTTCATCACCTCTTACAATTTTTGGTAACCAAGAAAGTGTGAGTGATTTCAATCTAGAATTTATGTCAATCATATCCAAACCCCATATTGGGATGGATTGATAATGTAAACTCTTCACTTTTTCTCTTTTAGAATTCCATGAATATGAATGAATCATTTTATTAAGTTCTGTGGCGTGTGATACGTCGAAACAAAACCCCAAGAATCAGACCTAGTCTAGTTTATGTGTGCACAATAAGACTGACTGGTTCAATCTGCAATTTAATAACAGAATAAACAATACTGCTATAAGCTAAATTGACAACATGTCATGGCATATATATATATCTATATATAAAATGGCTATAGATTTACAAACAGGCAAATAACGTTGACCGGCATTACAACTTAAATTATCCAACAAATTACCACTCATTCAATGAACAAGGTTATGATATAACCTTGTTCTCAGTTACATTTCCATGTGTGGCAAAACAATGGTGGCAATGTTTGGCTTAATTTCTATTTTTATATGGGACAAATGTTTGATTTTCTTACACTGTCAGTTTTCATTACAGCTATTCATCATATAACTTGGCTCTTATGTAAATTTAATTCTTTAAATTATTTTTTTCTTAATTAAATATAGAGATTGAAAAATTGAAATTTTCTTGCCATATTACTTTCCACCAATAGAGGGCATACACAAAAATATGCCCAAAACTCAAGTTTTTGAGCGATCTGGTGAATACAAAAATTATTCCCAAGATACTAATGAAAAATAGATTGTAATTGTATGGAAATCAGCAATTTTGGTCACAAAAGTGATATTTCAATGATTTTTCAAAGTGTGTGCCACTCATTCAATGAACAAGGTTATAATATAACCTTGTTCTCAGTTATATCTCCATGTGTGACAAAATAAGGGTGGCAATGTTTGGCTTATTTTCTCTTTTTCTTTGGGGCAAATGCTTGATTTTTTTACACTGACAGTTTCCATTAGACCTGTTAATTCATACTGCTTGGCTCTTATTTAAATTTAATTCTTTATATCATTTTTTCTTAATTTAAAATAGAGATAAAAAAAATGAAAATTTTCTTGCCATATTACTTTCCACCAATAGAGGGCGTACACAAAAATATGCCCAAAATTCAAGTTTTTGAGCGCTCTGGTGAATAAAAAAATTATTCCCACATTACTAATGATGAATAAATTTAAACTGTATAGAAATTAGTAATTTTGGTCACAAAAGTGATATTTTAATGAATTTTTAAAGTGTGTGCTAGTATATACAGCATTGGCATACCATAGTCCTACCTGTAGATTCTCCACAGGTCAGATGGTAGCAGTGAACAAGTGGTGTGCTCTATACAGCATTGGCATACCGTAGTCCTACCTGTAGATTCCCCACAGGCAGGATGGTTGCAGTGAACAAGTGCAAATTACCTTGACAAGTTTCAAGGTCATATCAAGTATAAGCATACTGTATACGTCATGTAGTACAGATCAATGCCCCTAAATTCATCCCTTTTGTACAACAGTTTTCATAATAAAAGAAATCAATTACTACTTCAAATGCGTATCTGTTTACTTCTTTATGTTTACATGGCTTATGACAATGCAGACATCACGTGCCCGAAGGCGCCAAATTCAAGTTACATACACAACTACGTAAACGCCACGTACGCTTTCTATTACATAATGCATGCATGTACACGTATACGGCGTTTTCATAAGAACAAATTCACTCAGCTTACATAGCTTTGACATATTAATTCGTAATATTTCAAACCATATTTCAGCATGCCACTCGGCTTATCTGATAATATAACTGATAAACTTCAAAATAAACACACAAAAAAAACAATACTTACGTCATTGGGCTCGTATCACGAAATTAAAGAAATTTAACAACTAAACGGACAACCGACACGCTTTCCATGACTGTACAAAAGAAAAACAATACGCCCTCAATCGGTGAATTCAAATCTAATTAAAAATAAATTTACAAAATGAAACAAAGAGAGTCATCATAAATTAGAAAATTACTAAAATCTTTATCCTGTACACGGCAAGTTCTTTGATATAATTTTGGGGCATGATGTAGCATGTGCTTATATACAAGTAACATTTTTATAATAACTATTTTCCCATAGTATGTCAGATTTCTCATCTTCCAAAGATTTATAATACGTTTAATTTTATCTATCTTTACAGACCAATTAAGGACATTAAAGTCATTGGTATTCTTGCATAATACAAGCCCAAGGTATTTAATTGGTTCATCAGACCATCCAAAATTGCATATACCATTTGTTTTATTATAATTTATATTAAGTGGTATAACTTTGATTTTGTTTAAATTAAGTTTTAAGCCAGAATGATCCCCGAACTTAATAACATTTTGAATTGCGACATTTCTTACCTGGACGGAATTAACAGAAAGAGCGGTGTCGTCTGCTAGCTATGAGATCTTTAATTCTTTTGAAAAATGGTTCTTTGTGGAAAGGAATCTTAATACCACTGACTTTCTTTCTGTGACGTCATTACCTTAACAACTAAAACAAATAACAAAGCCGATAGAGGTCACCCTTGTCTACACCCTTTTCTATCTTAAACTGTTTTTAAAATCCAACCATTATTTATTACTTTGCCTCCAGCGTTTTTATATAATACTTCAACCCATTCGATAAATTAATCTTTAAAATTTAATATTGACAGGGTTTCGAAAAGAAAGCCATGTCTCACACAAACAAAATGTTGTTTGAAGTCTAAATACCAATCCTTGTTGTTCCAAAATTTTGCAATAATCAATAACATCTTGTAAAACCTTAAGTTATCTGTTTTTCCGGCGGCGGCGTATCTGAAATGACAGCATATCTTTAGAAAGTTTATGGATCTGAAATATGAAACTTGGGAATAATACTAATCAAGTGACACTGATCATCCTGTGCAAGTTTCAGGTCACATGATTAAGGTGAAGGTCATTTAGGTCATTTAAAAAGTGTGACTTTATCAGAACACTTTGTTGGTGCATAAACATTCGATAATAAATAACAACAATTATTATACATTAATCTAAGAGCAACGGTCCTTCGAACATTTCTGGCGTAGATGTTGACAATTTCTAGAGGTAATTTCTTTCTCAATAATATTGAAACTCCTTTGGAGTGGTTAGACCCATTACTAAAGAAACATGCACCATTCCATTGCGATGAAGTCTCGTGTTCTAGCTCTTTCGTCCAGTAAGTTTCTTGTAAACAAACAATATCTGTCTTTTGTGCACGAAGCCACGATATAATTTTGCTTCTTTTCGTTTTATCCCACATTAAGGATATAAGATGAAGAGAAATCGAGTCATCATTCATTAATTTTGTTGATTTTGAATTGATTTCTTCCATTTCATGATCGACTTATACTTTTCCCTTTCATTCGTTATTCGCTCACAGCTTAGTGTTTTCCTTTGCACTCTACTTTTTTGCTTGTTATCTATCCTTTTAGTTTTCTTTTCGTATAATGTTTTTCCATGTTTTTGCCTGTCTGGAGCTGGAGTTTCCGGCGATAGTGGTGATTTCTCGTCGTCGCTTGAAGTCGAGCAGTGAATTCATCATCTCCATCATCATGTGTTGTACTGCGGTGAGAAGCGTATTATATTTTATATATTAGGCGTGGTGTTTCATTCTCTATAATGATACCTTGTGCCGAACTTTGTTGTGAAACGTTTTATCCTTTCCATATTTCTTGTTTTCTATTAAATTTTTATCCACCATTTATTTGACAATATATATGTGCAAAGTAATTTAGAATGTAAAAATGGTATATTTATATATAATAATATAATACATAAAGATTGAAATATCAAAACCTTATAATCAAGGGTTGAAAAAGGGAGTATTAAACATCAACAGTTACATCAACAGTGTGATTTTAAATGGTGATTAATCAAGGCGATAATATAACACCAACAATATGTGATTAGGAAGGGCACTAACTACAACTTCAAGATAAATGAATTATAGGCCTACACAAAAAGGTTTGACTTTGTAATCTGATCTAGGTATAAAATTAGTATTGAGCACAGAATATTAAAAAAAATAAATTCTGGGTAATGATAATAATTATTTATAGTAATATAGAGTACTCTCCATCTTGATGAAATAATCAAAGCGATTCAAGGATTATAGGAAGAAATCCACAACAGATTAAAAACTTTGACGATGAACGTACTTAATAAAGATGCCTAAAACACTCTCATAGGAAAACAGGTATATTTTCATAAATTATTACACCGCCATGAGAACTTTAAACTGAAACCATTTCAGTTATGTAATGTATTCCTTGGAACGTAGACTGGAACCACTTCCACGGCAGAGCGGTTCCATTACTTGACTCGGCGATGTGACTCCGGAATCTACTCATCCAGAATCGAAACGACTCAAATTCGTAGGCTACAAGCCAGTCGTTCCATATTGTAAACACCATCAGCTTGAAGTTGGAAGTACGTTTCCACACCGTCTGAACCCGCTTGCCATCCAAATCTGCCATTAGGATATCTTGGGGATAGCCTTCCTCAGTTGAAAGATAGTCAGACCAAAATATCTTGCCAACTTGTAGTGAGATAGAGGCAAAAGAAAAACGAGTGGTTTTAGGATTATGTTCTAAATTCGGAGTTTAATGGCCGTCAAACATCAAAAAAGGTAGCCCCTGCAACCAAATTGCCCTTACACCTTCAGTTGTTGAAGCTTATCGGAGACCTCAGTGCACTTATTTTACAATTATACATTGAAAAGTTGGCTTTTATATACATGTATTTTGACTATGGAAAGCGGTAGACGCCATAATTCGTTACAGGTTATTCCAAACAAGCAGACACACACAAGCGTGTGAGTTGTCATATTTTATGATCAAAGTGTGTTCACCCAAAGGACTGTGCGTTTACACGTTGACGTCTTTCGCTTTCCATATAATTGTAGTCAGATAGAGGCAAAAGACAAAACGAATGGTTTTGGGATTATATTCTTCAAGGTCAAGTCAACCCCAGAAAAATGTTGATTTGAATAAATAGAGAAAAATCAAACTAGCATAATGCTGAAAACTTGATTAAAATCGGATGTAAAATAAGAAAGTTATGACATTTCAAAGTTTCGCTTATTTTTCACAAAACAGCTATATGCACAATTCAGTGGTAAGCAATCGAGAGAGTCGGTGATATCCATCACTCACTATTTATTTGTTGTTTTTTTTTATTGTTTGAATTATACAATATTTTATTTTTTACCAATTTGACATCAAGGGCCAACTATTGCAATGGTAATGCCACATGTTCAGGGTGAAATAAAACTTTGATTTACAGGACAATGAGGAGAAAATTAGAATATTTCATATTTCATATAATACAATACAAAAGAAATAGTGAGTAATGTCATCAGTCCCCTCATTTGTATACCGACCAGGATGTGAAATTAAGCGAAACTTTGAATCCTTACTATAATTTGGCTAATCTTGTGTGTCCTTCCGTTTGTTTGACGCAGCTTTTTTCCGTGGTTTTCCACTCAATGGAGCTGGAATTTTTTCTAAACATGGTTAAATTGTTCACAGATTGTCATGAGGGGGTTGTTTGTGGTATTTTGGTCGCATTATTTAAAGTTTTTTTACAATTCGTAACTTTTTGGCATTCCTTTTCGCAGCCCTGAGTATAGCTTCGAAGTTCCCAGTCCCTTTTACCTCTCTAGGGTCAGCGAAATACAAAGCATTCATGCCATCATGCCGACTGTCGACCGGGTAGCGCGTTTCCGTTTACACCCTGGCGAAGGCATTTTCCGGAAAAGTAGCCAAAAAGCGACTAGTGAAGAGTCTACACACGTCGCTGGTTGCATGCAGCGTGCGACACAGGCGAGTCCACCACCGCATGCAATTTGCACAGTTACTTATCAGAGCACAGAGTTCCTCGGCATTTCATGTACAGAGAGAGCGGCAGTCAGGAGTGAAATCCGAACATGCTTTTGCAGTCGCGTTGTTTATGATAGTTTTTTTTTTCTAAAAATAAATTATTAACTAAATGAATAGAATGACAGACAAAATCAAAATAAACAGATACTTATAATGGAAAGACACATTGAAGTTTGCTGATTGATACACTTAGAAGCTGTCGAAAGATAGATATAGAAGACTGACAAATAGATATAGACAGATAGATAGATAGAAATAGAGAAGAGAGAGATGTTATAGATAGAAATATGGATGGACAAAGAGAAAGAGAGAAAAAAGACAGACAGATGCTAGAGAAGGAGAGAGATAGAGAATTTGAGAGACAGATAGATAGATGTTAGATAGATAGAAAGATAAAGAATGAGAGAGACAGAGAAGATAGACAATTAACAGATAGATAGATACAGATAGATAGATATATAGATAGATAGAGAGAAATAGAGAAAGACAGACAGATGGATAGATAGAGATAGATAGATAGAGATAGATAGATGTTTTTAGATAGATAAAGAGGGAGAGAGACAAAGAATATTAACAAATTAACAGATAGATAAGTTAAAAAAATAGAGAGAATAAGAGAAAGACAGACAGATGGATAGAGAGATATTAAAAGAGATAATTAAAGAAAGAGAGACAGAGAAGATTATAAACAAATTAACAGATGGATAGATATCTTGTAGTTAATGGTAAATAGAGAGAAATAGAGAAAGACAGACAGATGGATAGCTAGATGGATAGAGAGATAGATAGAGAGATAGATAGAGAATTTGAGGGGAATCAGATAGATCAAGAATGAGAGAGAAGAGCGACAAATTAACAGATAGATACTGTAGTTACATAGGTAGGTAGAGAGAGAGAAATAGAGAAAGAGATGGATGGATAGATAGAGATAGAGAATTTGAGATAGATAATGTTAGATAAAGAATGAGAGAGACAGAGAAGATTATTAGATATATAGATACTGCAGTTACATAGATAGATAGAGATATAATTTGAGAGATAGATATATAGACAGATAGAGAGAAAGACAGACATCAGCAAATCGGCAGGCAAATGATCAAGGCAAACATTCGTATGAACCTGGAAAGTATAAGCTCAGCTGCATTTGCAAGTACGGTTCTGCGGATAACTTCGGTGCGGACTTTGGATCGCGCGCCCAGCTGATAATGTAAACAAACGTAGACGTAGACTCTTCACTAGTCGCTTTTTGGCTACTTTTCCGAAAATGCCTTCGCCAGGGGTAAAACGGAAACGCGCGACCGGGTATGGTACGGTACGGTACGTACTTACTCATGCGCTGGCTGCATGCATATATGCATGTGTGCGCTCTGCTGAACGTAAACAATGTGTGAATAGGCAGTCTAGCTGTACATACAAGATTGTCACCCCCTCCCCTCCCCCACACACTTTGATAAAGAAAATGACTCCTACCCCCTGTGCTGCCACGGTAATTGCTGCTAGTTGTCATAACTTTCTTATTTTACATCCGATTTTGGTGAAATTTTCAGTGTTGCGCTTGTTAGATTTTTATCTTTTTATTCAAATGAACTTTTTGTTGCGGTTGACTTGTCCTTTAATCTAAGGTTTAATGTCGTCTAACGTTAAAAAAAAATGATTTTATACACAAAGTGCCCTTACACCTTCAGCTGTTAACCTTATCTGAGACCCCAGTGCATTTATTTTACGATTACATATTGAAAGGTTGACTTTTATATATTTTGACTAGGGAAGCGGTAGACACCATAGTTCGTTCCGGGAGTTCGTTACAGGATTTTCCAAACAAAGCAATTACTAGCGCGTGAGTTGTCATATTAATCAAAGTGTGCTAAACCTACGGACTTTGCGTTTACTGCAAAGGCCGATTTCAATATCAAATCTTTGTCAAACGACGTCCTACAGATTTGGCAAATTGAATCCTTGTACCTACTTTTATCTTCCACGACGAGACTGCATCTAGCTACTCCTGCTGGATATTTTTCCTCGGAAAATAAATGAACACGGTCAGCAGTGTTCATACAATCGTCTACGGTGCAGCTCATTATCCCTTTCGAATCTATCCAGAAAAGTAATCTGTAATGAAAGAATACAAGAGCCGGAATAGCGTTTTCTTTTTAAATCACTGAGATAAGCACGAGTATTCTTTCACTCCAATGACTGAATGTGAATTACAGGGCATGACTCCAGTGTTCCATCTTACAAAGACTTACGATTGATCCACTCAACCTTAAAGGTCGAGTCCACCTCAGAGAAATGTAGATTTTAATCAAAATAAAAAAAATCAGACAAGCATAATGCTGAAAATTTCATCAAAATTGGATGTAAAATAAGTTATGACATTTTAAAGTTTCGCTTACTTTTTCACAAAATAATTATATGCACAAATTAGTCACATGCAAATGAAAAAATCGATGATGTCCCTCACTCACTATGTCTTTTGTTTTTTATTGTTTGAATAATACAATATTTAATTTTTTACAGATTTGACAATAAGGACCAACTTGACTGAATCATAAAATGTTAAACAATGGTCATTCCACATGTTCAGTGAAAAATGAAACTTTGTTTCATATGACAATGAGGAGAAAATTAGAATATTTTATAGATTACGAAATGAATAGTTAAAAATGTCATAACTTTCTTGTTTTACATCCGACTTTGATGAAATTTTCAGTGCTATTCATGTTTCATTCTCCTCTTTTTTATTCAAATGAACTTTTTGATGGGATGGATTTGTCTTTCAACTTCATGGAAATCCAACTATGTCACATTTTTTCTCCTAGAAATTTGCACAATGTTCTTTGAAACCAAAGGGGAAGCACACCAATTTGTCACGACAACGATGGATGCACGAATATACATCATTACCTAGAAATCAAATGCATTTTAGATGTTGGCGTTGCTGGCTTTCCATAGTAAGGTTGTGGATGAATCGAAACAACGAAATAGAAATCGGAGATGGCGCATACCTACGGATGTGTGAAATGGCCATGACGAATGGACCAGGATGAATAGGAGTATCCTCTGGTGTAGGCCTAGTGTTGAGGATTCCATGGTAGATTGTCTCCTCATGTAGCATATCCGGAAGCTGGTGGCGCGTTATGAGACCGGAGTCGCTGTTACCCAGATATAACCAGGTAGAATTGTTGCCAAGCAATATACTCCTTCCTTTGACAAAAATAGAAACATAAAATATTCAGAATTCGCCAAGTGATATGGCGAAGTCAGTACAAGCAGTTGGGATAAAAATGGTAAGGAAAGTGCACATGCCCCGTGGGGGTGGGAGGGGTGTCAAAAATTATTCGACGAAAAAGTTCTCCCGAAATTGATTGGGGCCTCTTCCTTTCTTTTTTTTGTAGTTGTCAGATTTAGCCCCCCTTCTGGTAAACCCCTGCTTAAAGCCTTTTTAGTTGGTCGGTAGCCCCTTTCACCATCTGCTCTGCATCAATGGTGTTGCCGCCACTTGTTGCTCTTTTGCGAGACCGTGTCCACTCTGTCTCTGGGTAGCCCCTGTAACTTATCTTGTATTATGAATTTAGATGTCGCGTTCGCACCCTGAAGGAAAATGCCACTACTGGATTGTAGCGGGACCAGGGTTCAGTTTCATAAAGGACTTGCGACTGTGGTAACTTTGCCATTATGACAACTACCATGGTAACAGGGCTCAGCAGCCATTCAGAATCAAGGTTGCCGTGATAGCTGCCATAATGGCAAAGTTACGACAGTCATATGAAACAGGCCCCAGGACGGTCTCCCTTAGACTCACAGAAAGCAAGTTTGAATACGGTCCATTACAAAATGCAAAGACCACGACTAAAAATAAACATATAATTTCTGCGGTGGGTCTCCGCACTTTTTCCTCGGGATAATGGACCATGAGCATAATTTGAACAAAGAGCAAATCCAGCCTGTTGTAAGAAATTTCACATTGAAAAAAATGGTAGAAGGCCCCAAAAAATTACCTTTTCCGGGATACATTTCGGTGAAGTTGTTGAAACGCTCAAAGTGGCCAGAAGCCCTTGGTCGGCCACGGTAGAAGACATCATTCGCCGCAACGTAGACCAGATCATTCAGGCGATCGTAGACCGTGTAAAATTTGTATTGCACTATCATTGGATCGGGAGGAGCTATCAGTATCTCGTGTTCTAACTCAAATGTCGGCATCTTGAACAACAAGAGCTTTCCTTCATTGTCGAGAATCCCACCCATTTTCCCGTTTTTCTCTGCATTAACATAAATGATACAAGGGTTTTACTTCGTCTGTTTCTAATATTACCACGGGTATAAAGAGGAAAATGTTATCATAAAAAATAATGAATTCGATATAGAAATGTGAAACTTATGATGATTATCATGATAATGATAAGACAAGTAATCAACACTGAGCAGTGGCGTTATTAGCTATTATATTTGACGAGGTTAGTAAGCGAACCATTTTGTTAAGCCTTTTCTAATGAAAATTTTGTCATACCATCCAGAAAATAATATCATACTTTCATTTTTTCAACAAAAAAAGATGATGAAAAAGTTCAAGAACAAGAATTTGACGAGAAATATCTAATAACTTACGACACTCGTCACCGTAGTAACCGAAAGCACAGTCGCAATCGTATCCCTGGTTGTACGGATGTGCGTAGCACTCCTTGGCTTGACTGCAGGGGTTTGATGAACATGGATCTGTTGGTTGGATTAGCAAAAACAAAACAATACAAAAAAGCAAAGAAAAGCAAATACATACAATCTTTACAATATAAAACACACACGAAATGCTTTGGTTGCAGTGCCAAACTTTCGGAAGTATGGAAGGCCAATGAATACCCATCTCATATAATGTGCTCGGGAAGTGCAAATGACAGCCGCCCTCAATCATGCTTATCGTACGTATTCACCTTTCAACCAATCAGCGCACTCCTTATTTAAAAAGTACTGTGGACACAATTAGTATACACTATGGCGTCATTGGTCCTTCCATACATGTCCATATCATAATAATTATTTTAGTCATAGAAAGCAAGAGGGCCTATATCAATCTCTTTTAAGGGATTGCCCTTGCCTCCTGCGTAATCTATATGATCATATTAGTCAAGTATATACCTTTGTCAGGAGCACAATAAACGATGGATGTGGTGGCGGTTCTTTCCTGGTTTCGTTTGAGGACAGAACTTGTATTGACAAGGGTTCCTTGAACCAGTACCCCCATCCTCACGCCTTAAGTACCGGCAGCTTTGACACTCAGAGGTCCTAAGTGTCGACTTTAGCCGAGTCCCTCCGATAGTCGTGGAAGCTTGAAAAAGATAGGTAACAATGGCGGAATAGATAATCACAAAAAGGATACACTTGAAAGAACAATAAAATTAAAAAATCTCTTACTGAGGATTGTGGTCTCCATGCTATCGGTCTGTAACCTCCTGAAATCATTAGGGAGCAACCTTTCCAGAAAAATTACTTATGTTGATACATTTGGAATAGGACAGTTGAGAGATCACTGAAAATCATCTGGTATGCTGCCAAAGATCTCTGGAAGACTGTCAGAGAGACCACTGAAAGAACTTTGAAAGACCAAGACAATACCCCCTTGATCCGAGACGGTAAACTCTGAATTACATTTCTTGTCTAGCGGAGATTGTACACTAGTCCTATACAGCGATCTTTCAATAGAAATCTAATGGTCTTTTATGGAACATGATTTTTCGAAAATCTTTTTTTTTCAGACTTTCCCTTGTCTTTCAATGACTTTTAAGGATCTCTCGGCAGTCTGTTAGTGATTTCGACAAAAAAATTGAGAGATTGTCGAAAGATCGTGGAAAGACTAACAGGGCAATTCAATGCCTTTTTTTATCTCTGTTTTTTTCTCTTATAGTCTATTTTTCATTTCTATTTTAAAAGATAATCGAGTCAAGTTAAGCCTTGGTCCTAGCAATTGGTCCACTTCTGGTACTACTGGAGGATCACAATCGATCAAGAATATGCTCCTTTAATTTCATGTAAATGAGATGACAAATGTTGTCCGAAATGTCCAGCCTCGACAACAAAACACTGAACATGTTGAATCGGCCAAGAAGTCCTTTGGAAGCTCACCATTGTGATCGAGAGTGCTTAAAGACCACTGAAAAAACATTTTCCTGAAAACCCGCTGAGCGACTGTTTTTTTTTAACTGTCTGCAAGCCTATGGAGAATTATATGAGTTAAAGAGTAATATAGCGTTACAAGACCTATACCCCTATTTTTCTTTTCCGTTCGTCTCTCCTCATTTTCTTCCTCTTTTCCCCCTCTTACATGTCACATTTCCTTCTTTTTCAATACTTCAAAATCATAGGGTAGTTTGCCCCCCTTATAGCAGCACGTTGAGCATAATCAAAGTCAAACGAAACATTATTGATCATACTTACCCGTCACAATGACCACCGTGACGAAATATAAGTGTTCCAATCCCAGAAGACCAGCAAACATAACTGCAGTTGATTGGTAGGCCTACTTCAGTGAACTTTGAGTAAAGTAATGCGTTCCGTCTTAACTGGCTAATCTAATTCTTATAGATTTTGCGCTTGATGCTAACACCGCAAGTGTTGAGTGCGATTCATCCCAAACTTCAAAATAGCATTTGACTATAAGCAAGTCCGTAGTTCCTTTCTGCGCATGATCAAAAGATTCTACGCATGATCAAAGGAAGGTCATTGTACTGAAGTGACATGGTGCTTTAAAATCTAATGAGATAAGCACCAACTTTGATGTCTTGATTATTCATATATTCTTTTGAATAGTGGTATTCATTTACTTCCACACAAAACAACAATGCGTCCATGAACGACTGGTATTTCACAGTTTGCCTAGCACACTGTGCAACATGCTATGATATGCATTCAAAGTAGGAATGCAACAAATACCTTCATAAAGTGTTCGTTGGTGTGCTATTCTAGTCACCTGGGCTTTTCAATTTCTTCATCCTGCTATGTAAGGCAAGCTTACGTAATATCTTACTTTGAAATCTGACTATCATAATGAAAGAAATGAAAGGTCATTTGACCAAAATTGTCCATGAAGTAACTACGAACTGGTCTATTACACTGGCCACTAAGAAGAATGGTCAAACTCTTTAAACTATATAACTCAGGGCAGAAATTTTGTCACCGCCCATAAAAGCTTACAATTGATTTGGAACAACAGTTCTAATTGGTCAGCATTTTGAACACGATACGCTTGCGATAAAAAATATTGACCGGCCACTAGGACGTCACTAAATGGGAGTTGTGCTCAAGTATAGGAAATAAAAGAGATAAGATAGGGAGAAAGAAAAAAAGAAGAAAAGGTAGAGTATGAGAAATGGAGAGGTGGGCCGCGAAACACTATAACACCCCTCTTATTAACTTGGAAGAAAAAAACACTAGCGAAAGGTCGTCTCACCCCCCTCTCCCTCTTAAAATATCCCGGTGTTGCCCCCGACGGACAATGCCGGATTCAATGGTTACTGCTTACGTGTTCCGAGGCCTATATCACGTTTTCCTGATTTAATAGCTGTAAGAACCTTGGCTCCGCGTAGATTAAATTTGAAGATTGAAATCAGACTCGTTATAGATTATTAATAATCATTTGTAATATGATGACGTCTTCTTATCAACGATGCCTTGACGTTTACCAGTAACAAGGCAAGTTTAACGAAGTAAAGGCCTGGTCACACCGCCCGAGCGTTGTTGAAGCGATAGGGAGAGAGGGTCGAATTTTGCTCGCAAAGTTGGGGAAAAAAATCGAAAATCGAAAACAAAATAAAAACAATAATAATAAAATACCATTTTTAGCTCGCTCGCTTCGCTTATTCACTAATTTGTCAATTAGTTAGCTATACATCCAAATGAAAAGACAGCACTTCACATTTCTTCGACATCTTTTATTCTCTGTCCTTGATTTCGTTTTATCATAATGCAGAAAGGGACTTCATTGTAATCCACCTTTTTTCAGAACTTATTCATTAAACTTAAGTTAGAGCCGTAAATACACAACTGGCAACACCTTTTTTGGGGTAAAAGATACCTCTTTTGTTCATGTTCTCCCCTTAACGTTTTTGTGTCCACCTAGAAGTTGTAACTTTGCACGTTTTATGCTGCGTTGATTTTACGTTCAATGGTGCAATTCGAATTGTAGCTTTGTAACTATAAAAATACATGTGGACTGTAAAAAAAAAAGCCCGGTGTTAATTTAACACCGGCCTGGTATCTACATCGGTCCACACCAGTGTTGAAACACCGGTTTGGTGTTAGGCTAACAACAGTCTGGCATTTAAAGGTCAAGTCCACCTCAGAAATAAGTTGATTTGAATCAATAGAGAAAGATCAGACAAGCACAATGCTGAAAATTTCATCAAAATTGGATGTAAAATAAAAAAGTTATGACATTTCAAAGTTTCGCTTATTTTCAACAAAATAGTTATGTGAACGAGCCAGTTACACCCAAATGAGAGAGTTGACGATGTCACTCATTCACTATTTCTTTTGCTTTTATTGTTTGAATTATGAAATATTTCAATCTTTATGAATTTGACGATTAGGACCTCCTTGCCTGAAGCACAAAATGATAAAATAATGGAATTCCACATGTTCAGGGAGGAATGAAACTTCATTTCACATGACAATGACGAAAAAATAACAATATTTCATATTTTATATAATAAAATACAAAAGAAATAGTGAGTGAGTGATGTCATCAACTCTCTCATTTCGATGTAACAGGCTCGTTCATATAACTATTTTGTTGAAAATAAGTGAAACTTTAAAATGCCATAACTTTCTTATTTTACATCCGATTTTGATAAAATTTTCATTGTTATGCTTGCTGAATTTTTCTCTTTATTCAAATCAAGTTTTTGTTGGGGTGGACTTGTCCTTTAAGTACAAACAATTAGTGTTATCGGTTTGATTGTTAAAGGATAAGTCCACCCCAACAAAAAGTTGATTTGATTAAAAAGAGAAAAATCCAACAAGCATAACACTGAAAATTCCATCAAAATCGGATGTAAAATAAGAAAGTTATGACATTTTAAAGCTTCGCTTAATTTCACAAAAAAGTCATATGCATATCCTGGTCGGTATGCAAATGAGAAGACTGATGACATCATTCACTCACTATTTTTTGTGTCTTATTATATATATGAAAGATTCTAACTTTGTCCTCATTGTCAAGTGAAACAACGATTAATTCCTCCCTGAACATGTGTAATTAGCATTGTGTAATACATATGGTTCAATCAAGTTGGTCCTTATTTTCAAATATGTCAAATATGAAATATTGTATGATTCAAACAATTAAAAAAAGAAAGGGCAAGGGAGGGACATCATTGCCCGTCTCGTTTGCATGTCACTGAGCTGTGCACATCATTGTTTGTGAAAAATAAGCGAAACTTTAAAATAACTTTCATAACTTTCTTTTTTTACATCCGATTTGATGAAATTTTCAGCCTTATGCTAGTTTGATTTTTCTCTTTTTATTCAAGCCAACATTTTTCTGGGGTGGACTTTACCTTTAACTGGTGTTGTTTCGACGCTTCTATGTAGACCGATATAGATTTCAGGATGGTATTAAGTTAACACCGGCGTTTTTGCAATGTAGATAAAGCCATTAAGGTGATCTTCGGAAGACGCTATTCTCACACAGATAGCTCCATGGTTGAATCGCTAGTGAATCGTTCTGTCACGCTCTGGCTTGGATACCATTATAAAACGTGACCGTTATTGAATTATTTTGTGGTTTTCATCACGGTTTCAATCTTATGCTTGTAAGGAAAAGGAGGAAGAGGGGGGGGGGGGAGGTGGGTTAAAGCTAGTTAGCTTGAACGAAAAAAGCAAAATAAATATGATCAATGAAGATTGAGACGAATAATTGAACCAACAATGGGAGAGTTACCAGCAAATCAATGGAGATCTTTGCACTCGCAATGAGAACAAGAATTGTTATGTCACACATAAGAACTTTCTACTTCGTACGCCATGTACATCGAAAATATACTCCGAAGATACGTTTTTGCTCGTTCTTACGTGCATGTGTACAACAATTTTTGTCTATGATATATTTTTGAAACATCTTTGTAAAACCTCTGGGTCCCGTCTTTTTTTAAGAAGAGTTGAGATTGGCCAAAATCAACCACTACTATGGAAAGCCAGCAACGTCAACATCTAAAATCCATGTTTCTTCAAAATATGTTCTAGATTTTCTGTCTTTTCATATATTCATTGTTTTCTCGTAATTTCAGTGTGCTTCGCTTTGTTTACAAAGGACAATGATCACATTTCCTGTAAAGAAAATGACACTGATGTATTTCCATACAGATGAGGTTGAGTTGATTAATCTTAACTCTTTGTAAGACGGGACCAGGATGCACTGCAAAAACTCTGGTGTTGATTTAACACCAGCCCGGAATCTAGGTATGTCCACACCAGAGAAGTGTTAAACAACACCAGTCTCGTTTTGGTCTAACACCAGATAGATGTTTGTACAATACCAATTAGCATGGTTAGTATTAAAACAGCATCGGTTTGATTTCAAACTGGTGTTGTTTCAATACTTCTCTGGTGTTGAATCAACACCGGAGTTCTTGCAATGTGTACGGCACGTACGGATTGACTTTAAATTGGCAAATTCAATAAAATATGTACAAAATTAACGAAGACGCTATTCAAGTGTGGCATCATATTCATCTCTGTCGCATCGCAATTGGGAGGAAGTCTGTATTCTTGATCTTAACATTCAAATGCCTCTATAACTTTATTATACTTTATTTTATTTTCGGACTTCTCTGATTTCATTTCCTTTATATTCTCATGTAGATTTGCTTTGCTCTATTTCTTCTGCCCTTATCTTCTCTATTTCTCTTGCAGAACCTGTCCATCTCATCTGTTGCCTTTTTTATTCTCAAACAGTTTGGGCAATACATATTTCAACGGTTATGATTGTTGTCAAATGTGTAATATGTACTACACTGCAAAAACTCCGGTGTTGATTTAACACCAGCCTGGAATCTATATATATATCCACACCAGAGAAGTGTTAAACAACACCGGTTTTGGTATTGTCTAACACCAGATAGGTGTTTATACAACACCAATTTGTATTAAAACAGCATCGGTTTGATTCCAAACTGGTGTTGTTTCAATACTTCTCTGGTCTGGACATATTTAGATTCCGAGCTAGTGTTAAATCAACACAGGAGTTTTTGCAGTGTAGTATGTCAACACATGTGTGTATTCACTTATATATATATATATATATACACACAGAGCGTCCCCCCAAAACTATACACTTTTGAAATGGCTGCCAAATAAAAAAATGTAGCACTTTGGGGGAAAAGACTTATAGATATGGAAAGCCAAAAAAGTCAACTTTTAAATGACACCAAAAAGTTGGAAAACTATTCATGCTTGAGCGAGCACTGCCCACTGAAACAAAGGGTATGAAAATTAGGGTGGGCTGGAATTAGCCTTCCAATTTCTTTCAGGTGTTTTTGTATGGTACTTGCAAAGTTGAGGGTTATTTGGTAAATTAAAGATCAGTTGTGATCAGTTTGTTGTTTGTGAAAATTTAATGCATTATTAAATTGAAATTTAATGCATGAATGATCATGAATTGCAATTTTAAGTATAGCAATTTGTCTTTATCATGTGGATCTCAACAATGTGTTCATGAGAGTCAGGAGAAGAGGGGGTAAGATAGGACTGAAGTAGGTGAAGTACGTTGATGGGATAAAAGTCAACATAACATTTAGCTACCCCTCTCTCCATGTCACCCCCCACTTCTCTCCTCCTGAGAGACTAACCTCGGCTAAGCTGGGCAGGAATTAGCCTTACAGTTTTTTTGAGCGGTTAGTCCTTTGGCACTTGCTAAGCTAAATTAATGAGTGAGATAAGTTTTGGTTTCTTAGGCAAATTTCACGAGTTACCGAAGTGAAATTTAATGCATGAGTGACAGGAATTGTAATTTTATGTATTCATCTTGTGGACCTCAGAAGTGTGTTCGTGAGAGTCAGAGTCATGTGATGGTACCTGTTACAAGCAAGAGGGCAAGATATGCTAAGATAAAAGGGCATTCCTCTTCTTTTTGTCCTTGTTAAAAATTAAAAGTCATAATTATGTACCCTTCCCTCTCCACTTCCATTTCCCAGCCCCCCCTCTTTCTCAGTCTCACCTCCTGGAGTGTACCCTATTCAAAACTTAACTGCCAAGTGACCGGTGGTTGATGGTCTTTTTTTTGTTGAATGATTACCGAGAAATTTAACGATTTTGATGATTAATTAAATAATTTATTGAAAAAAAAATGCATGTTTGATTGTTTACATTGCACATTGAATGAGTTGATTTACTGATAAATTGTTGATTAAATGATTGATAGGAAAAAGTTGATGCCCCAATTCAGAATAAATAATTAAATCAACATTCTGCTCTGGACTTCACGCTTACACGACAATAGCCATCAGCCTCTCAACGGGAGGGGAGGGCGGGAAAGAGAGAGGGGGCGGAGGCGAAATGTTCTGTTGACCCTTATCCCATTTAAGTCCTATCTCATCCCCTATTCTCCCGACTCCCATGAACACATTGCTGAGATCCACATGATAAAGATCAAATGCTGCCCAAAAGAGATCCAAATGATAAAGTTGAAATGCTGCCCAAAAAGTATTCACTCATGCATTAAAATTCAATTCAATAATTTACAGAATTTGCTTAAGCAACCAAAACTCGTCACGGTTTGTCATTAATTTTTCAAAACGCCCTTAAATTTGCAAGTTCGAAAGGATTTGCCTCTCAAAAATTGACATAAATTGGAAGGCTAATTCCAGCCCACCCTAATTTTCATACCCTTTGTTTCAGTGGGCAGTGCTCGCTCAAGTATAAATAGTTTTCCAACTTTTTGGTGTCATTTTAAAGGTCACTTTATTTGCTTTCCATATATGTAAGTATTTTCCCCCAAATTGCTACATTTTTTATTTGGGAGCCATTTCAAAAGTGTATATTTTTGGGGGACGCACTGTTTATATACCTAAGAGCAAATTTTGTGTATTTCTTTTTAAATACATGACAATAAATCATCTTGAATATTTTGATAAATAACTTTAGGATAAAGGAGGAGTATAAAGGTTTGAAATCAATGCTATAACATTTTTATCAAGATTTTACAAAATGGCCATGCACTGACATATTAAAATGGTATACGTGGAGAAAGTATTATTTGTTAATTAATTCTAAAACTTCTTGAAATCCATTATATTGCTACATACTCAATATCCTTTGTTACCACGGTAATCTAAGAAAAGGGGTTTTCTCGAAATACGGGCTAGTTTGACGGGTTTCGTTGCATGAGAGCCACGCCTACCATTTATTATTTTCTTCTTGTCCTTTATGTTGCTGTTATTGAATTGAACTGAGTTTTATTGATTGGTAAATAATTTTATGACCATAATTAACACTGGACTGATCAGTTATATTTTTATATGAATCTTGACGCCATGCATTATTAATGGGATATTCGATTTTTATTCGGAGTCAATGCACTGCTACTCAGGAAAATTCACAAACAAACGAAATAGAGAAAGGCGCTGGTTTTCTTATAAAGAACAGAACAATTGTTGACAATTATTTGTAGTACCGCTACAATAACATAAAAAGCCTCTGATATGTAAACGAGATTTTTATCTGTCTCTGCACTTTCTTTTTAGTCTAAAGATTCTTTCAATGTCGAAGAGACCGTCGACCCCCTTTTTAGAGAAAGGTCCTTTGAACCAAAGATACTACTAGGGGAAGATCGGATACTTCGGCGATTTTTTGAAACGCTCGATAAATGCTGATAGGGAAGGGCGCCCATTAGCGTTGAGTAAGTAAACCTTCACATATTGGCACGCGACTGTGATTGGAGAAATGATTTAGGTTCGATACAATTTTGTGAGATAGACTTAATTAATTCTAATATAAACTTGCTTCTGTTGGGGAGGGAAATTAGCTTTAAGGAGGTATTATCAAGAAAAATATATGAATATTTTATTAAAGAATTGCAAAAGTCATATGATTTACAGATAAGAGATGGACAAAATAATTATAATTATACAGAGAAAGAAATTAGTGAATGTTTTTTTAGACCAAGAATAACATTATTAATTGGAAGACAGAGGGAATTTCAATTTAAGCTTCTGCATGGGGCAATTTACACTAAAGTTAATTTGTTTAGATTTGGATTTGTTGAAGATAATCTCTGTTCGTACTGTAAACTGGAAACGGAAACATATTCACATATATTTTTGTCTTGCTTAAAGGTCAAACTGATATGGGAAACTTTGATACAGCGATTTGAATTAGATGAAATAAAGGACTTGAATTGGCGGGATATATTTGTTGGTTTGTCAGGCAATACAAATAGAATAAAAAGTTGTAATACTATTATCTTTATGGTAAAATATATATTATTTATATTTAGAAAGGAGGGGGTTTTACCAACCATTGACGATATACATAAACTTATTTTAGAATATAAGGATCAAGAAAAGAAAATAGCTATTAAAATGGGGAAATTAGGGCGGCACTTGCAAAAATGGGAAACAGTAAAATTGTGACAAGGTTAAGTTGTAAGTCTTTATTTACTTTCAATATATGTAATACTTCTCCCGTGAGCTTGTTATATTCAAATTTTTCATCGAATTGTTTTGTACTTTTAAACATGATTTATTTATAATGAGTGTGAGCAGATCTTCTGGCAGTGGTGTGTTGGGTGTGTGTGTGTGTGGGTGGGGGGGGGGAAGTTTGGTCTTTAAGTTTTTTTTATAATAACTGATTTCATTGTTGATTTTTTTTAAAGATATATATGACTCATGATTTTGTTAAGTTAGTGGAAAAAAGTGAAAATATGAAGTGTAAAGTATTATATATGATTTGAAATGTTAAATTGAAATGTTATGTTCATGAAATCAGAATAAAAACATTATTCAAAACAAAAAAAAGTGTATAAAACATATGGGGAAATGAGAGAGTGGAGTTTGGAGAGGGCTCAAGGGTGGCTCGTGAAAATATTTCCACATTTTCTTACCAAGAAACATCTGAAATATATTCATCTCAAATGTAAGGGGGAAAAATTGAAGAAAAAAAATTTGAAATGTAAAAATAGTCCATCCCTTCAACCCTTCACCATTTCTCTCATATGTTTTGTACACAACCATCTCGCGATACGCAAAGGTAAAAAAGGTCGTTACTTACTCAACGCTGTAGGGCGCTCTTCCAGAGCGTTTCCTTTCCACAGAGATACGATCTTATGTATACGTAAGCTCCCGAAGGGAGCTAGAGAGGGAACTCTTTTCGCGCGTTTTCTTCTCCCATAGGTTTGTACACAGCCAACATGGCTGCCGGCGGACAATTTGAATGTTGATTTTGGAGGGTCAATGTTTAATTCATGAAATGACGTCAAATTACGCAAAATGCACTTCTATGATTGGCTAAGACGCTAATGTTTTCATATCTTATGAATTAAACACGTTTTTTCCTTCCCACAATTCCCCACGAGATCTGTGCGAAGTGTTGTTCTTTTGGACTCTGCGAATTTCCAGTTTCTACAACGAAATGGCTCGACTAATCATCTGTTTATAGAATTGATGTTCGAAATCGTGATTTCTGAGTGAACTTCATGAAAATCTTGGAGGGAACATCAATATTAATCTAATGACATTCCATAAGAATAAAAGTTAGCTAAGTTTATTTTCTTGTTTTGATCTCACTTGCAAAGGTGATGTGTTTGCGGGGGTTCGGGGCCCATCCCGTATTTACTTTACTACGTAAACCTCCATTTCCATGCACTCCCATTTCTTTTCCCTGACTTCCAAATAAATCATCTATCAGTGAGTTTCTCAAAAAAATAGGCCTAACTTACCATTTGTCGTAGATCTAGACCTTCATCGGAATACTTCATGTAGGCAAAAAGTAAACCTGTATTTCAGCTTTATTGTCAATTATCAGGGGGTAGATGTGGACTTGTTTCCGACCTCCTGTTTTAGTAAGGACAAACTGTCGATTTTGGCCAGAGCGAGATCCGGCCTTGATATCGCCGGTGCTAGCCGGCTAGCGAGATTGTCGATGTAGTCATGGGGTATGAAAATAGCGGGGACGGACTAGGCCCAAAGGTAAACTTCAAGATTGAAAGTTGAAGATTAGGCCTAGTCCGTCCACGCTATTTCATCTTCATATTGATTCAGCAGCTTCTTTTATTCAGAAACCTTTTACTTCAGAGTAATCATGAATGAAATCCAATTGATTTACTGTTAGATTTGAATGAAATGGCTTAGGCCTAGACGTAAATCAAGTTTCTATTTGAACAGGATGCCCTGGGCCTGGCCTGGGGTGGTATTCTGAAAACGTTTTTAGTACATAATTACTACTCCATTCAAATGTGATGTGTTTCTTTAGTTATATACAGGACCAGCATAGTCGGATAGACCAGGTCCTGATTCAGCTATACAGCTGGAGCAATATATGGTTGGAATCATTTTACTTTAATAAACATGTCGGGTACCTGGTATGCTTATGCCTCTCTGTAAAACTTTATGATACTATACAGAGAGAATGAAGTTTTTGGACCAGATAATTCAGTTTGGATTATTCATGGGCCAATGATATGGGCAGCTGGAAATTTTTTAAATATTGTTTAAGAAGAGTAGTTTTATTTATCTCCTCTAATGTAAAAAAAATGTTTATTGCAGATCCAATAGGACCAAGAACTTAGAATTTATAGACTCTATAAATCGTATATTGTGCGAAAACCAAAATTACATTCAGAAAAGCCATGTTTCCATTTTCAACATCGTGGCCAATCAATAATGTTTTCTCATTAATTTGAATATTCGCACTAAACTGGATCTTTATGAAATACCGTAGTTTCTGCCAAAAAGAATTCACATGTGGATAATGCTACAAAAACATGATCTAGAGTTTCAGTTTGTTTACAATGGTGACAAGTCATATCTGATGTGATATTCCATCGAACCATCGAACTAAATTCTCTTTATACAGCAAAATCCGATGCAGCAATTTGAAATTATATTGTTTAACTCTGTTATTAAATAATTTTCGAAACTTAAATTTCATCAATGTGATCCAATTATAATCTTCTGCAAGTGATAGTCTATCTTTCCAAAAATATAACACCGTTGGGTGTAAATTCTTTTTTAAATCTACAAAATATGTGTAGAATTGTTTTGTTTTTGATATTGTAATGTCAAATGAGTCACCGGTTAATTTAAATCAATTTATCATTTTGCATTCGCTAATCACCGTGATTTTCAAGCTGAGCATTGTTCAACTTATCGAACCAATATTTTGGAAAAGCGGTTTTAATTTTAGCAATATTGATACAAAGAGAATTCATCGACAGTAAGTCTGTAATACTTTCAGAGTTTTTCCATGATCAATTTTCAGTTAAATGGTGTACTTTCTATACCCTTATCGTACCATTTTCTGAAATACAATAACATGTTTTCATGTTTTATATTTGAATTATTCCATACGATTTCATTTTCAAATTGAGTTACTTCGAATATATTAAGATAGTGAAGTTCAGCCCATGAAGTAAGTCTGTATAAAATGTAGGTAATGAATATTTTTTTTACATAATTTGATCATGTCTACTGGAGAACAGTTAAATTGAATGGATAATGGGGTTACACTTCGTAATTCCGAAGGTTCTTTATTCCGAAGGTTCGTAATTCCGAAACACGTAAATTGCATATACCTCAATGTTCGTTAATCCGAAAACGAAAAAGGGTTCGTTAATCCGCACATTTGTGGCGTCATTCCGAATACGAAATAAGGTTCGTTGTTCCGAAGGTTCGATAAACCGAAAACTATATAAGGTTCGTTGTTCCGAAGGTTCGTTTATCCGAAAACGAAATGAGAATCTTAATTCCGAAGGTTCGTTAGTCCGAAAACGAAATAAGGTTCGTAATTCCGAAGGTTCGTTAATCCGAAAATTAAATAAGGTTCGTATTTCCGAAAATGAAATTAATTCATTTTGGTAACAAGAACGGTGTTGTCCTTGCAAGATAACAGGATATTATGCAATGATAAAATAACGAACGATGATACATGTGCGAAGCGCGAGCTTTATATTTTTTGTTGAAAATATGTTGGGCAATATGTTTGTGAAATTGTGATCTTCAATACAAGATGGCTATGTATGAACTATAAACTAGATAACAGCTGCGAGCAAGAAGCGCGAGCAGAAGTTTTTATTATAAGCTCTGACCTGATCTACATGTAAAAGGGACATGTTAAGAGATTTTTGCAGCTAGCCATGAAGATGATACATGTTTCAACCAAGGGCGGCGGAACGTATTTTCCGGGGGGGGGGGGGGCAAAGCCAAAAAGGTGCACTTCTATGCCTAAACGGACATTTTTGTGCAAATCATGAGATTATCATCTGTGTAATGCTGTGTGTTTTGTAGTAATTAAGTTGAGTAATGTTTTTTTAATTGATTTATGATTGATAAGATATATATTTAGGTTTTATTTTCGCGAGCAAACGTAGCGAGCATGTGGTTTGGAAAAAAAGTAAATCTGAAGTTTTTTGACTCGCATTTGTCAATTATGGACCTAATTTCTGTTAAAAGTGCATCATTGTGAGATATTGCGAGCGATTCACGAGCTCAAGCTTTGGAAATTTCATGTAGGCATAATAAGACATAATAGTAATAAGAATAATAATAATAGTAATAATGGTATTATTTACCAAGGGAAGCCACTTCAGTTCTGAAAACTGTTATTATCACGGCTTTAGCTGGGCTGCCTAGGCGCCCAAAGGAATGCATTTAATTAATTTCTTCATACCGGGTACCCAGTCACCTCACCCGGGTGACTAAATTTCTTGTTGAAGGAAATTACGCAATGGCTGGGATTAGAACCTACGACCACTATTTCATGGTCAGAAGACTGATCCACTGGGCCACAACGCCCCACATAAAAAGTTAACATTGCGAGCATTTTTTGGTAATCATGAAAAACAGATTAACATTGTTAACAAGAGGCGTAACGATCAATAAAATTTTATTAACATTTATATTCTTTATCACCATTTTTTATCATATTCATCGTTTGGGATTATTATGATCATCATTAGTATTATTTATTTTATTACCAGCAGAAGCTCCTATTAAAAATGACATCCCATCCAATACAAATCCTATTATCTGGAGGTTACTCGCACCCGACCAACACACTTAATCCCCTGCATCTTTAAACCATTTGCTTCGGCAGCATTTGCTCAGAGAAAAATCGAAATTAAGCGTATGATCCGGGCGCCTATTCTTAAATTAATACATTATTTGGCCACAACACACACATGCATCATCGTTTGTTATTTTATCATTGCATAATATCCTGTTATCTTGCAAGAACAACACCAAAATGAATTAATTTCATTTTCGGAAATACAAACCTTATTTAATTTTCGGATTAACGAACCTTCGGATTAACGAACCTAATTTCGTTTTCGGATTAACGAACCTTCGGAATTAAGAACCTTATTTCGTTTTCGGAATAACGAACCTTCGGAATTACGAACCTCATTTCGTTTTCGGATCAACGAACCTTATTTCGTTTTCGGGTAAACGAACCTTCGGAATTACGAACCTCATTTCGTTTTCGAATTAACGAACCTTCGGAATTACGAACCTTCGGAATAACCGAACCTTCGGAATAACGAAGCTTCGGAAATACGAATGTATGCGGGATTATGGTATACCGCCTAATTTATGTAACCAAAACTCACAAATGTATTTCCAGGGTGGTTCATCGCCTCTTACAATTTTTGGTAACCAAGAAAGTGTGAGTGATTTCAATCTAGAATTTATGTCAATCATATCCAAACCCCATATTGGGATGGATTAATAATGCAAACTCTTCACTTTTACTCTTTTAGAATTCCATGAATATGAATGAATTATTTTATTAAGTTCTGTGGCGTGTGATACGTCGAAACAAAACCCCAAGAATCAGACCTAGTCTAGTTTATGTGTGCACAATAAGACTGACTGGTTCAATCTGCAATTTAATAACAGAATAAACAATACTGGTATAAGCTAAATTGACAACATGTCATGGCATATATATATATATATATATAAAATGTCTATAGATTTACAAACAGGCAAACAACGTTGACCGGCATTACAACTTAAATTATCCAACAAATTACCACTCATTCAATGAACAAGGTTATGATATAACCTTGTTCTCAGTTACATTTCCATGTGTGGCAAAATAATGGTGGCAATGTTTGGCTTAATTTCTCTTTTTATATGGGACAAATGTTTGATTTTCTTACACTGTCAGTTTTCATTACAGCTATTCATCATATAACTTGGCTCTTATGTAAATTTAATTCTTTAAATTATTTTTTTCTGAATCAAATATAGAGATTGAAAAATTGAAATTTTCTTGCCATATTACTTTCTACCAATAGAGGGCATACACAAAAATATGCCCAAAACTCAAGTTTTTGAGCGATCTGGTGAATACAAAAATTATTCCCAAGTTACTAATGAAAAATAAATTGTAATTGTATGGAAATCAGCAATTTTGGTCACAAAAGTGATATTTCAATGATTTTTCAAAGTGTGTGCTATGTACAGCATTGGCATACCATAGTCCTACCTGTAGATTCCCCACAGGCAGGATGGTTGCAGTGAACAAGTGCAAATTACCTTGACAAGTTTAAAGGTCATATCAAGTATAAGCATACTGTATACGTCATGTAGTACAGATCAATGCCCCTAAATTCATCCCTTTTGTACAGCAGTTTTCATAATAAAAGAAATCAATTACTACTTCAAATGCGTATCTGTTTACTTCTTTATGTTTACATGGCTTATGACAATGCAGACATCACGTGCCCGAAGGCGCCAAATTCAAGTTACATACACAACTACGTATAACGCCACGTACGCTTTCTATTACATAATGCATGCATGTACACGTATACGGCGTTTTCATAAGAACAAATTCACTCAGCTTACATAACTTTGACATATTAATTCGTAATATTTCAAACCATATTTCAGCATGCCACTCGGCTTATCTGATAATATAACTGATAAACTTAAAAAAACAACAACAACAATACTTACGTCATTGGGCTCGTATCACGAAATTAAAGAAATTTAACAACTAAACGGACAAGCGACACGCTTTCCATGACTGTACAAAAAAAAACAATACGCCCTCAATCGGTGAATTCAAATCTAATTAAAAATAAATTTACAAAATGAAACAAAGAGAGTCATCATAAATTAGAAAATTACTAAAATCTTTATCCTGTACAAGGCAAGTTCTTTGATATAATTTTGGGGCATGATGTAGCATGTGCTTATATACAAGTAACATTTTTATAATAACTATTTTCCCATAGTATGTCAGATTTCTCATCTTCCAAAGATTTATAATACGTTTAATTTTATCTATCTTTACAGACCAATTAAGGACATTAAAGTCATTGGTATTCTTGCATAATACAAGCCCAAGGTATTTAATTGGTTCATCAGACCATCCAAAATTGCATATACCATTTGTTTTATTATGATTTATATTAAGTGGCATAACTTTGGTTTTGTTTCAATTAAGTTTTAAGCCAGAATAATCCCCGAAATTAATAACATCTTGAATTGCGACATTTCTTACCTGGACGGAATTAACAAAAAGAGCGGTGTCGTCTGCTAGCTATGAGATCTTTAATTCTTTTGAAAAATGGTTCTTTGTGGAATGGAATCTTAATACCACCGACTTTCTTTCTGTGACGTCATTACCTTAACAACTAAAACAAATAACAAAGCCGATAGAGGTCATCCTTGTCTACACCCTTGTCTATCTTAAACTGTTTTAAAATCCAACCATTATTTATTACTTTGCCTCCAGCGTTTTTATATAATACTTCAACCCATTCGATAAATGAATCTTTAAAATTTAATATTGACAGGGTTTCGAAAAGAAAGCCATGTCTCACACGAACAAAATGTTGTTTGAAGTCTAAATACCAATCCTTGTTGTTCCAAAATTTTGCAATAATCAATAACATCTTGTAAAACCTTAAGTTATCTGAGGCTGAACGCCCCTTAATATACTCGTAACCTGTTTGATTAAACGAAACCATTTTATGAATTAATCGTTGTAGTCGTTGTGACAAAACTCTCGCCAAAATCTTATGACCAGTATTTAGTAATGAGATTGGCCTCAAATTGTCTAATAATCTACTATCCCCTACTTCTCAATGGCAGTGTGAGTATACCTTGTCTTTGACCTTCTGACAACCCCCTTGAGCGTGTCCTCCATTTAGACTGTCGATTAGCAAATCTTTTATGTCTGGCCAAAAACATTTATAAAACTCCGAACTCGATCCATCGCAACCAGGTGCCTTGTTATTTTGCATTGAAAGCAAAGCTTTATACACTCGTTTTCGGTTACTATTTCTTCACAACTTAGTGCATCCTTCTCCTCTAATTCTTTCAATTCAATATTTTTAAAGTATGATTTGATCCCGGATTTGATGTTCATATCGACATCGTTATAGCTACTTATGTACAATTTACTGAAATAATTATTAATAATCTTCAAAATCCCGTTTTCTTAGTAAATGTCTTACCGTTTTGTACCATACCGTTAATCTCTTTTTTTTCCATTCCATTTATGGTTTCTTTTTTTTCAAAAATTACTTGGACGACTTTTCGCCAGACTCCATCCATTTCTCCCTCGCTCTAATATAAGCACCTTTGCACTTTTATGTGTAACATTTATCTAATTCATTTCTGATTGTTTCTAACTTATCAATTTCTTTCTTGGTTGGATTTTTATCAGCCTTTTCACTCTGTTTATTGAGCTCATCTTGTAACTTTGTAAAATAACATTTTCTTTATCCATGTTTTGTCTCACCTGCACAGCAGAGTGAGACTATAGTCGCCGTTTTTCCGGCGGCGGCGTATCTGAAATGACAGCATATCTTTAGAAAGTTTATGGACCTAGTTCATGAAATTTAGACATAAGTTAATCAAGTATTACTGAACATCCAACCTGGGTTTCATGTCACATGACCAAGGTCACATGTCACTTAGGGTCAATGAACTTGGACCATGTTGGGGGAAATCAACATCCAAACCTTAACCTAAGCTTAAGTTTTTTGAAATGTCATCATAACTTAGGAAAATATATGAACCTAGGTCATGAAACTTGAACATAAGGTTAATCAAGTATCACTGAACATCCTGCATGAGTTTTACATCACATGACCAAGGTCAAAGGTCATTTAGGGTCAATGAACTTTGACCAAATTTGTGGGGTATCTGTTGAATTACCATCATAAATTTGAAAGTTTATGGATCTGATTCATGAAACTTGGGAATAATAGTAATCAAGTAACACTGATCATCCTGTGCGAGTTTCAGGTCACATCATTAAGGTGAAGGTCATTTAGGTCATTTAAAAAGTGTGACTTTATCAGATTACTTTGTTGGCGCATAAACATTCAATAATAAATAATAACAATTGTTATAAATTAATCTAAGAGCAACGGTCCTTCCATCATTTCTCGCATAGATGTTTACAATTTCTAGAGGTAATTTCTTTCTCAATAATATTGAAAACCCTTTGGAGTGGTTAGACCCATTACTAAAGAAACATGCACCATTCCATTGCGATGAAGTCTCGTGTTCTAGCTCTTTCGTCCAGTAAGTTTCTTGTAAACAAACCGTTAAAATATCTGTCTTTTTTTGCACGAAGCAACGATTTGCTTCTTTTCGTTTTATCCCACATTAAGGATATAGGATGAAGAGAAATCGAGTCATCATTCATTAATTTTGTTGATTTTGAAATGATTTCTTCCATTTCATGATCGACTTATACTTTTCCCTTTCATTCGTTATTCGCTTACAGCTTAGTGTTTTCCTTTGCACTCTACTTTTTTGCTTGTTATCTATCCTTTTAGTTTTCTTTTCGTATAATGTTTTTCCATGTTTTTGCCTGTCTGGAGCTGGAGTTTCCGGCGATAGTGGTGATTTCTCGTCGTCGCTTGAAGTCGAGCAGTGAATTCATCATCTCCATCATCATGTGTTGTACTGCGGTGAGAAGCGTATTATATTTTATATATTAGGCGTGGTGTTTCATTCTCTATAATGATACCTTGTGCCGAACTTTGTTGTGAAACGTTTTATCCTTTCCATATTTCTTGTTTTCTATTAAATTTTTATCCACCATTTATTTGACAATATATGTGCAAAGTAATTTAGAATGTAAAAATGGTATATTTATATATAATAATATAATACATAAAGATTGAAATATCAAAACCTTATAATCAAGGGCTGAAAAAGGGAGTATTAAACATCAACAGTTACATCAACAGTGTGATTTTAAATGGTGATTAATCAAGGCGATAATATAACACCAACAATATGTGATTAGGAAGGGCACTAACTACAACTTCAAGATAAATGAATTATAGGCCTACACAAAAAGGTTTGACTTTGTAATCTGATCTAGGTATAAAATTAGTATTGAGCACAGAATATTAAAAAAAATAAATTCTGGGTAATGATAATAATTATTTATAGTAATATAGAGTACTCTCCATCTTGATGAAATAATCAAAGCGATTCAAGGATTATAGGAAGAAATCCACAACAGATTAAAAACTTTGACGATGAACGTACTTAATAAAGATGCCTAAAACACTCTCATAGGAAAACAGGTATATTTTCATAAATTATTACACCGCCATGAGAACTTTAAACTGAAACCATTTCAGTTATGTAATGTATTCCTTGGAACGTAGACTGGAACCACTTCCACGGCAGAGCGGTTCCATTACTTGACTCGGCGATGTGACTCCGGAATCTACTCATCCAGAATCGAAACGACTCAAATTCGTAGGCTACAAGCCAGTCGTTCCATATTGTAAACACCATCAGCTTGAAGTTGGAAGTACGTTTCCACACCGTCTGAACCCGCTTGCCATCCAAATCTGCCATTAGGATATCTTGGGGATAGCCTTCCTCAGTTGAAAGATAGTCAGACCAAAATATCTTGCCAACTTGTAGTGAGATAGAGGCAAAAGAAAAACGAGTGGTTTTAGGATTATGTTCTAAATTCGGAGTTTAATGGCCGGCAAAACTTAAAACAAGTGGAATGCCTCTGGCCGTCTCACCTGCATCACGCGGTTCAATATAGCAGCAGTGCTCACTTTGAATACTACTCTAACTCGCACAAGATGTTCAGTGATACATGGTTACTCTTATTTCCCTTTTTTATGAACTAGACCAATAAACTTACAGAGATATGATGGTTATTCAACAAAAACCCCAACATGGCCAAAGTTCATTGACCTTACATGACCGTTGACCTTGATCATGTGACCTGAAACTCGAACAGGATGTTCAGTGATACTTGATTACTCTTATGTACAAGTTTCATGAATCAGATCCATAAACTTTCAAAGTTATGATGGTAATTCAACAGATACACCCAATTCGGCCAAAGTTCATTGACCTTTGACCTTGGTCATGTGACCTGAAACGCGCACAGGATGTTCAGTGATACTTGATTACTCTAATGTCCAAGTTTAATGAACTAGACCAATAAACTTTCAAAGTTATGATGGTAATTCAACAGATACCCCCAATTCGGCCAAAGTTCATTGACCCGAAATGACCTTTGACCTTAATCATGAGACCTGAAACTTGCACAAAATTTTCAGTGATGCTTGATTACTATTATGTCCAAGTTTCATGAATCAGATCCATAAACTTTCAAAGTTATGATGGGAATTCAACAGATATCCCCAATTCGGCCAAAGTTCATTGACCCTAAATGACCTTTGACCTTGGTCATGTGACGTGAAACTCATGCAGGATGTTCAATGATACTTGATTAACCTTATGTCCAAGTTTCATGAACTAGGTCCATATATTTTCTAAGTTATGATGACATTTCAAAAACTTAACCTCAGGTTAAGATTTCGATGTTGATTCCTCCAACATGGTCTAAGTTCATTGACCCTAAATGACCTTTGACCTTGGTCATGTGACATGAAACTCTGATAGGATGTTCAGTAATACTTGATTAACCTTATGGCCAAGTTTTATTAACTAGGTCCATATACTTTCTAAGTTATGACATCATTTCAAAAACTTAACCTCAGGTTAAGATTTGATGTTGACGCCGCCGCCGCCGCCGCCGCCGCCGTCGCCGCCGCCGTCGCCGTCGCCGTCGGAAAAGCGGCGCCTATAGTCTCACTTTGCTTCGCAGGTGAGACAAAAAGGTAGCCCCTGCACCCAAATTGCCCTTACACCTTCAGTTGTTGAAGCTTATCGGAGACCTCAGTGCACTTATTTTACAATTATACATTGAAAAGTTGGCATTTATATACATGTATTTTGACTATGGAAAGCGGTAGACGCCATAATTCGTTACAGGATATTCCAAACAAGCAGACACACACAAGCGTGTGAGTTGTCATATTTTATGATCAAAGTGTGTTCACCCAAAGGACTGTGCGTTTACACGTTGACGTCTTTCGCTTTCCATATAATTGTAGTCAGATAGAGGCAAAAGACAAAACGAATGGTTTTGGGATTATATTCTTCAAGGTCAAGTCAACCCCAGAAAAATGTTGATTTGAATAAATAGAGAAAAATCAAACTAGCATAATGCTGAAAACTTGATTAAAATCGGATGTAAAATAAGAAAGTTATGACATTTCAAAGTTTCGCTTATTTTTCACAAAACAGCTATATGCACAATTCAGTGGTAAGCAATCGAGAGAGTCGGTGATATCCATCACTCACTATTTATTTGTTTTTTTTTTTATTGTTTGAATTATACAATATTTTATTTTTTACCAATTTGACATCAAGGGCCAACTATTGCAATGGTAATGCCACATGTTCAGGGTGAAATAAAACTTTGATTTACAGGACAATGAGGAGAAAATTAGAATATTTCATATTTCATATAATACAATACAAAAGAAATAGTGAGTAATGTCATCAGTCCCCTCATTTGTATACCGACCAGGATGTGAAATTAAGCGAAACTTTGAATCCTTACTATAATTTGGCTAATCTTGTGTGTCCTTCCGTTTGTTTGACGCAGCTTTTTTCCGTGGTTTTCCACTCAATGGAGCTGGAATTTTTTCTAAACATGGTCAAATTGTTCACAGATTGTCATGAGGGGGTTGTTTGTGGTATTTTGGTCGCATTATTTAAAGTTTTTTTACAATTCGTAACTTGTTGGCATTCCTTTTCGCAGCCCTGAGTATAGCTTCGAAGTTCCCAGTCCCTTTTACCTCTCTAGGGTCAGCGAAATACAAAGCATTCATGCCATCATGCCGACTGTCGACCGGGTATGGTACGGTACGGTACGTACTTACTCATGCGCTGGCTGCATGCATATATGCATGTGTGCGCTCTGCTGAACGTAAACAATGTGTGAATAGGCAGTCTAGCTGTACATACAAGATTGTCACCCCCTCCCCTCCCCCACACACTTTGATAAAGAAAAATGACTCCTACCCCCTGTGCTGCCACGGGTAATTGCTGCTAGTTGTCATAACTTTCTTATTTTACATCCGATTTTGGTGAAATTTTCAGTGTTGCGCTTGTTAGATTTTTATCTTTTTATTCAAATGAACTTTTTGTTGCGGTTGACTTGTCCTTTAATCTAAGGTTTAATGGTCGTCTAACGTTAAAAAAAATGATTTTATACACAAAGTGCCCTTACACCTTCAGCTGTTGAACCTTATCTGAGACCCCAGTGCATTTATTTTACGATTACATATTGAAAGGTTGACTTTTATATATTTTGACTATGGAAAGCGGTAGACGCCATAGTTCGTTCCGGGAGTTCGTTACAGGATTTTCCAAACAAAGCAATTACTAGCGCGTGAGTTGTCATATTAATCAAAGTGTGCTAAACCTACGGACTTTGCGTTTATTGCAAAGGCCGATTTCAATATCAAATCTTTGTCAAACGACGTCCTACAGATTTGGCAAATTGAATCCTTGTACCTACTTTTATCTTCCACGACGAGACTGCATCTAGCTACTCCTGCTGGATATTTTTCCTCGGAAAATAAATGAACACGGCCAGCAGTGTTCATACAATCGTCTACGGTGCAGCTCATTATCCCTTTCGAATCTATCCAGAAAAGTAATCTGTAATGAAAGAATACAAGAGCCGGAATAGCGTTTTCTTTTTAAATCACTGAGATAAGCACGAGTATTCTTTCACTCCAATGACTGAATGTGAATTACAGGGCATGACTCCAGTGTTCCATCTTACAAAGACTTACGATTGATCCACTCAACCTTAAAGGTCGAGTCCACCTCAGAGAAATGTAGATTTTAATCAAAATAAAAAAAATCAGACAAGCATAATGCTGAAAATTTCATCAAAATTGGATGTAAAATAAGTTATGACATTTTAAAGTTTCGCTTACTTTTTCACAAAATAATTATATGCACAAATTAGTCACATGCAAATGAAAAAATCGATGATGTCCCTCACTCACTATGTCTTTTGTTTTTTATTGTTTGAATAATACAATATTTAATTTTTTACAGATTTGACAATAAGGACCAACTTGACTGAATCATAAAATGTTAAACAATGGTCATTCCACATGTTCAGTGAAAAATGAAACTTTGTTTCATATGACAATGAGGAGAAAATTAGAATATTTTATAGATTACGAAATGAATAGTTAAAAATGTCATAACTTTCTTGTTTTACATCCGACTTTGATGAAATTTTCAGTGCTATTCATGTTTCATTCTCCTCTTTTTTATTCAAATGAACTTTTTGATGGGATGGATTTGTCTTTCAACTTCATGGAAATCCAACTATGTCACATTTTTTCTCCTAGAAATTTGCACAATGTTCTTTAAAACCAAAGGGGAAGCACACCAATTTGTCACGACAACGATGGATGCACGAATATACATCATTACCTAGAAATCAAATGCATTTTAGATGTTGGCGTTGCTGGCTTTCCATAGTAAGGTTGTGGATGAATCGAAACAACGAAATAGAAATCGGAGATGGCGCATACCTACGGATGTGTGAAATGGCCATGACGAATGGACCAGGATGAATAGGAGTATCCTCTGGTGTAGGCCTAGTGTTGAGGATTCCATGGTAGATTGTCTCCTCATGTAGCATATCCGGAAGCTGGTGGCGCGTTATGAGACCGGAGTCGCTGTTACCCAGATATAACCAGGTAGAATTGTTGCCAAGCAATATACTCCTTCCTTTGACAAAAATAGAAACATAAAATATTCAGAATTCGCCAAGTGATATGGCGAAGTCAGTACAAGCAGTTGGGATAAAAATGGTAAGGAAAGTGCACATGCCCCGTGGGGGTGGGAGGGGTGTCAAAAATTATTCGACGAAAAAGTTCTCCCGAAATTGATTGGGGCCTCTTCCTTTCTTTTTTTTGTAGTTGTCAGATTTAGCCCCCCTTCTGGTAAACCCCTGCTTAAAGCCTTTTTAGTTGGTCGGTAGCCCCTTTCACCATCTGCTCTCTCTGCATCAATGGTGTTGCCGCCACTTGTTGCTCTTTTGCGAGACCGTGTCCACTCTGTCTCTGGGTAGCCCCTGTAACTTATCTTGTATTATGAATTTAGATGTCGCGTTCGCACCCTGAAGGAAAATGCCACTACTGGATTGTAGCGGGACCAGGGTTCAGTTTCATAAAGGACTTGCGACTGTGGTAACTTTGCCATTATGACAACTACCATGGTAACAGGGCTCAGCAGCCATTCAGAATCAAGGTTGCCGTGATAGCTGCCATAATGGCAAAGTTACGACAGTCATATGAAACAGGCCCCAGGACGGTCTCCCTTAGACTCACAGAAAGCAAGTTTGAATACGGTCCATTACAAAATGCAAAGACCACGACTAAAAATAAACATATAATTTCTGCGGTGGGTCTCCGCACTTTTTCCTCGGGATAATGGACCATGAGCATAATTTGAACAAAGAGCAAATCCAGCCTGTTGTAAGAAATTTCACATTGAAAAAAATGGTAGAAGGCCCCAAAAAATTACCTTTTCCGGGATACATTTCGGTGAAGTTGTTGAAACGCTCAAAGTGGCCAGAAGCCCTTGGTCGGCCACGGTAGAAGACATCATTCGCCGCAACGTAGACCAGATCATTCAGGCGATCGTAGACCGTGTAAAATTTGTATTGCACTATCATTGGATCGGGAGGAGCTATCAGTATCTCGTGTTCTAACTCAAATGTCGGCATCTTGAACAACAAGAGCTTTCCTTCATTGTCGAGAATCCCACCCATTTTCCCGTTTTTCTCTGCATTAACATAAATGATACAAGGGTTTTACTTCGTCTGTTTCTAATATTACCACGGGTATAAAGAGGAAAATGTTATCATAAAAAATAATGAATTCGATATAGAAATGCGAAACTTATGATGATTATCATGATAATGATAAGACTAGTAATCAACACTGAGCAGTGGCGTTATTAGCTATTATATTTGACGAGGTTAGCATGGTTAGTAAGCGAACCATTTTGTTAAGCCTTTTCTAATGAAAATTTTGTCATACCATCCAGAAAATAATATCATACTTTCATTTTTTCAACAAAAAAAGATGATGAAAAAGTTCAAGAACAAGAATTTGACGAGAAATATCTAATAACTTACGACACTCGTCACCGTAGTAACCGAAAGCACAGTCGCAATCGTATCCCTGGTTGTACGGATGTGCGTAGCACTCCTTGGCTTGACTGCAGGGATTTGATGAACATGGATCTGTTGGTTGGATTAACAAAAACAAAACAATACAAAAAAGCAAAGAAAAGCAAATACATACAATCTTTACAATATAAAACACACACGAAATGCTTTGGTTGCAGTGCCAAACTTTCGGAAGTATGGAAGGCCAATGAATACCCATCTCATGTAATGTGCTCGGGGAAGTGCAAATGACAGCCGCCCTCAATCATGCTTATCGTACGTATTCACCTTTCAACCAATCAGCGCACTCCTTTTTTAAAAAGTACTGTGGACACAATTAGTATACACTATGGCGTCATTGGTCCTTCCATACATGTCCATATCATAATAATTATTTTAGTCATAGAAAGCAAGAGGGCCTATATCAATCTCTTTTAAGGGATTGCCCTTGCCTCCTGCGTAATCTATATGATCATATTAGTCAAGTATATACCTTTGTCAGGAGCACAATAAACGATGGATGTGGTGGCGGTTCTTTCCTGGTTTCGTTTGAGGACAGAACTTGTATTGACAAGGGTTCCTTGAACCAGTACCCCATCCTCACGCCTTAAGTACCGGCAGCTTTGACACTCAGAGGTCCTAAGTGTCGACTTTAGCCGAGTCCCTCCGATAGTCGTGGAAGCTTGAAAAAGATAGGTAACAATGGCGGAATAGATAATCACAAAAAGGATACACTTGAAAGAACAATAAAATTAAAAAATCTCTTACTGAGGATTGTGGTCTCCATGCTATCGGTCTGTAACCTCCTGAAATCATTAGGGAGCAACCTTTCCAGAAAAATTACTTATGTTCATACATTTGGAATAGGACAGTTGAGAGATCACTGAAAATCATCTGGTATGCTGCCAAAGATCTCTGGAAGACTGTCAGAGAGACCACTGAAAGAACTTTGAAAGACCAAGACAATACCCCCTTGATCCGAGACGGTAAACTCTGAATTACATTTCTTGTCTAGCGGAGATTGTACACTAGTCCTATACAGCGATCTTTCAATAGAAATCTAATGGTCTTTTATGGAACATGATTTTTCGAAAATCTTTTTTTTTCAGACTTTCCCTTGTCTTTCAATGACTTTTAAGGATCTCTCGGCAGTCTGTTAGTGATTTCGACAAAAAAATTGAGAGATTGTCGAAAGATCGTGGAAAGACTAACAGGGCAATTCAATGCTTTTTTTATCTCTGTTTTTTTCTCTTATAGCTCTATTTTTCATTTCTATTTTAAAAGATAATCGAGTCAAGTTAAGCCTTGGTCCTAGCAATTGGTCCACTTCTGGTACTACTGGAGGATCACAATCGATCAAGAATATGCTCCTTTAATTTCATGTAAATGAGATGACAAATGTTGTCCGAAATGTCCAGCCTCGACAACAAAACACTGAACATGTTGAATCGGCCAAGAAGTCCTTTGGAAGCTCACCATTGTGATCGAGAGTGCTTAAAGACCACTGAAAAAACATTTTCCTGAAAACCCGCTGAGCGACTGTTTTTTTTAACTGTCTGCAAGCCTATGGAGAATTATATGAGTTAAAGAGTAATATAGCGTTACAAGACCTATACCCCTATTTTTCTTTTCCGTTCGTCTCTCCTCATTTTCTTCCTCTTTTCCCCCTCTTACATGTCACATTTCCTTCTTTTTCAATACTTCAAAATCATAGGGTAGTTTGCCCCCCTTATAGCAGCACGTTGAGCATAATCAAAGTCAAACGAAACATTGATCATACTTACCCGTCACAATGACCACCGTGACGAAATATAAGTGTTCCAATCCCAGAAGACCAGCAAACATAACTGCAGTTGATTGGTAGGCCTACTTCAGTGAACTTTGAGTAAAGTAATGCGTTCCGTCTTAACTGGCTAATCTAATTCTTATAGATTTTGCGCTTGATGCTAACACCGCAAGTGTTGAGTGCGATTCATCCCAAACTTCAAAATAGCATTTGACTATAAGCAAGTCCGTAGTTCCTTTCTGCGCATGATCAAAAGATTCTACGCATGATCAAAGGAAGGTCATTGTACTCAAGTGACATGGTGCTTTAAAATCTAATGAGATAAGCACCAACTTTGATGTCTTGATTATTCATATATTCTTTTGAATAGTGGTATTCATTTACTTCCACACAAAACAACAATGCGTCCATGAACGACTGGTATTTCACAGTTTGCCTAGCACACTGTGCAACATGCTATGATATGCATTCAAAGTAGGAATGCAACAAATACCTTCATAAAGTGTTCGTTGGTGTGCTATTCTAGTCACCTGGGCTTTTCAATTTCTTCATCCTGCTATGTAAGGCAAGCTTACGCTATATCTTACTTTGAAATCTGACTATCATAATGAAAGAAATGAAAGGTCATTTGACCAAAATTGTCCATGAAGTAACTACGAACTGGTCTATTACACTGGCCACTAAGAAGAATGGTCAAACTCTTTAAACTATATAACTCAGGGCAGAAATTTTGTCACCGCCCATAAAAGCTTACAATTGATTTGGAACAACAGTTCTAATTGGTCAGCATTTTGAACACGATACGCTTGCGATAAAAAATATTGACCGGCCACTAGGACGTCACTAAATGGGAGTTGTGCTCAAGTATAGGAAATAAAAGAGATAAGATAGGGAGAAGAAAAAAAGAAGAAAAGGTAGAGTATGAGAAATGAAGAGGTGGGCCGCGAAACACTATAACACCCCTCTTATTAACTTGGAAGAAAAAAGCACTAGCGAAAGGTCGTCTCACCCCCTCTCCCTCTTGAAATATCCCGGTGTTGCCCCCGACGGACAATGCCGGATTCAATGGTTACTACTTACGTGTTCCGAGGCCTATATCACGTTTTCCTGATTTAATAGCTGTAAGAACCTTGGCTCCGCGTAGATTAAATTTGAAGATTGAAATCAGACTCGCTATAGATTATTAATAATCATTTGTAATATGATGACGTCTTCTTATCAACAATGCCTTGACGTTTACGAGTAACAAGGCAAGTTTAACGAAGTAAAGGCCTGGTCACACCGCCCGAGCGTTGTTGGAGCGATAGGAAGAGAGGGTCGAATTTCGCTCGCAAAATTGGGGGAAAAAAAAAATCGAAAACAAAATAAAAACAATCGAAATCCAAAATGGTGAACGGGAGCAAGCGTGACCATGCCTTTAAGGCATGGTCACACCGCCCGAGCGTTGTTGGAGCGGTCGTGGAGCGGAGAGAAAAAAAAATCATCACCGCTCGCTGCCGTTCACTCTTTTCGATTTCGATTTTTTTTCTCGATTTTTTCCCCAATTTTGTGAGTGAAATTCGACCCTCTCCCCCTACCGCTCCACGACCGTTCCAACAACGCTCGGGCGGTGTGACCAGGCCTTTAGACTAAATAATAATAATGATAATGATAATAATCATAAAATAAGAACGTTTTATTTACCCAGGGTGGGCACTTCAGTTAGGAAACTGCTTTTCCAGCCGGCCCTGCTTAACATAATATGTTATGTTATTATAACCCTTCTCCAATCTAAACGTTGAGCGCCTAGCAAGAAGGCAGGAGGTTCCATTTTTTTCGTAAGTCTTTGGTATGACTCGGCCAGGGATCGAGCCCACGACCATCCGTTCATGAGGCGGACGCTCTACCACTGAGCCACCATGCCCGGTTCAAATAGATGGATACTTATACAATCAAAAGAGCCCTTATCTTTTAATGATAAACTTTGCGGGACTATTGCCCCCTCCCATTATAAAAGTATATCTTTTATAATGAAATCAGTATGATTACATTTTTGTTATAAAGATACTGAATATTGAAATTCCCGTACCCGTTTGAAAAAGATAACCCTTCGTACAAATCGACTTAGACCAAGTCATCATTTTAAAAGAATAACAAAATACCATTTTTAGCTCGCTCGCTTCATTTATTCACTAATTTGTCAATTAGTTAGCTATACATCCAAATGAAAATTCAGCACTTCACATTTCTTCGTCATCTTTCATTCTCTGTTCTTGATTTCGTTTTATCATAAAGCACCAAGGGACTTCATTGTAATTTTTCAGAACTTATTCATTAAACTTAAGTTAGAACCGTAAATACACAAATGGCAACACCTTTTTGGGGGTAAAAGATACCTCTTTTGTTCATGTTCTCCCCTTAACGTTTTTGTTTCCACCTAAAGTTGTAACTTTGCACATTTTATGCTGGTGCAATTCGTATTGTAGCTTTGTAACTATAAAAATAAAAATACATGTAGACTGTAAAAAAAACAAAAAAAAAAAACCGCCGGTGTTAATTTAACACCAGTCTGGTATCTACATCGGTCCACACCAGTGTTGAAACCGCATACATTCGTAATTCCGAAGCTTCGTAATTCCGAAGGTTCGGTTATTCCGAAGGTTCGTATTTCCGAAGGTTCGTAATTCCGAAGGTTCGTCAATCCGAAAACGAAATAAGGTTCGTAATTCCGAAGGTTCGTTAATCCGAAAACGAAATAAGGTTCGTAATTCCGAAGGTTCGTTAATCCGAAAACAAAATAGGGTTCGTAATTCCGAAGGTTCGTTAATCCGAAAACGAAATAAGGTTCGTAATTCCGAAGGTTCGTTAATCCGAAAACGAAATAAGGTTCGTTAATCCGAAAACGAAATAAGGTTCGTTAATCCGAAAACGAAATAAGGTTCGTTAATCCGAAAATTAAATAAGGTTCGTATTTCCGAAAATGAAAATAATTCATTTTGGTAACAAAAACGATGTTGTCATTACAAGATTACACGATATTATGCAATGATAGTAATAACGATCGATGATGTGTGTTGGGGCCAAAGCATGTATTTCATTAAGAATGGCGCCCTGATCAAGCATAGGCTAATTTCGATTTTATCTGAGCAATTGCTGCCTATAAGCAAATGGTTTAATTAAAGATGCAGGGGATCAAGTGTGTTGGAAGCGTGCGAGCAACCTCTAGATAATAGGATTTGTATTGGAGGGGATGTCATTTTTAATAACAGCTTCTGCTGGTAATAAAAATAAAAATAATACTAATAATGATCCTTGTGAGATGTTGAAAGCGCGAATCGCAAGCTGAAACTAGTAGACATTTCATGTAACAAGACGTGAAGTGAGCATTCGGAGCATTTTTTGAAATCGTGAGAAAGATGTGTATCTTTCTAAAGAATTAATGCGAGGGCGAGTTGTAATTTGTTTATATACTGACCTGGGGCCCGTTGCATGAAACTTTTTACCTGAGAAAACTCAGGTTGTTTTTACAGGAGTTTTTGCCCTGTGCTAAAGTAATTGGCGGAAATCAGACTAACCTTAGTTTTCAGTTTTTACCGGAGTTTTCTCAGGTAAAAAGTTTTATGCAACAGGCTTCAGAAAGTAATCTTTTAAGGACTGTATTTAGTGACTCATGAATAGAATATATATCTCACGAACTAAATAATGAGAGCGCGAACCGCAAGCTTAAAATTTGTGATATTCCAACCTGAAAACTGGACATTTCATACTTCTTTTTTGTAACCAGGAATAGAATGAGTTCCTCAATAAACAATACTTGATGCGAGCGAGAAACGTGAGCCAAATTTTTCCGATTTTCCAACCTGAAAACTGGACATTCTATAGCATTCTTGTAAAAAAAATAATAATAGCTGGGAGAATAGTTTTCAGAACTGAAGTGGCTTCCCTGGGTAAATGATATCTTTATCAATATCATCATTCTAGGCCCACATGAAATTTCCAAAAGATTGAGCACGTGATTCGCTCGCAACATCTCACAAGGATGCCCTTTTCACAGTATTGACCAAAAAGGTGAATTTTACATCTTCAGATTTGACTTTTTCCCCCAAACCGCTTGCTCTCTACGCTCGCAGAAATGAAACGTAAATATATAACTTTAGCAGGTTTAGTGATCACTTAAAAAATTGTGCTCAATTTAGTTACTACAAAAACACACAACCTCTTTACACAGATGATAATCTAATGGTGAAAATATCCGTTTGCACCAAATTGCCCCTATTGGCCCCTTTTTTTTACTTTGCCCCCCCAAAAAAAAAATACGTTCCGCCGCCATTGGCTAAAACACGATCGTCTTCATGGCTAACTGCAAAAAGTTCTTAAAATGTCCCCTTTAGCATGTTTAGATCAGATCAGAGCTTATATATTTAAAAATTCTGTTCGCGCTTCTTGCTAGCAGTTATTATCTAAATTTAGTTACATAGGCATCTCGCTTTGAAGATCACAAACATATTGCCCATCATATTAACAAAAATATAGCTCGCGCTCGCATTATTTAAAAAGGGTTTATCATGTTATTACATATTTACTTTATTTTATAAGGATAAAGCTAATTATTGACTGTTAGGACTACCCTTTCAAAGAAACAAACAAAAATCAACTTTAAACTGCCGATCAAGGAAAATATGGCAAAAAAAAAATTCCCCCCCCCCCTCTATTTGACGAAAGTTGGATCCGCCGGGAGGGAGGCAGGGGGCATCAAAAATGGAATAAAAAACAGGGGAATTAATATTTTCCAAAATGGGAAAGTTCCTTTTTCAAAAACAAATATGCCGTTTTTCATGTTTTTTTCGAAATAAAATACTCTTTTTAAAGTATACAAGTTAAGTTAAGTTTTCAGGCTGGAATATTGAAAAATTTCAGCTTGCGCTTCGCACTCTCATTCGATTGGTGAAATATGCATCCTTAAGAGGTCACTAAATGCTTTCTTTAACAGGTTCCTTTTCTGGTCAGTATGTTTAAGCTCGCGTTTTGCGCTCGTGTTAATTCTTTAGTTAGATGCACATCTTTTTAATGACAGCAGAAATCTGCTCGGATTTTTAAAAACTAATTTTCATTTTTTATTGAAATAACCTAAAGTAGCTTGTGATTCACGCTCGCAACACCTCGCAATAATGCCATTTTAAGAATAACTGACCACAAAAAACGTTATACAACTTCACCTTTGAATTTGTTTTACCAAGCCGCTCGCTCATTATACTCTCTCCCGAAAAATAAAGCCTAAATATACATTTTGCCATAATAAGAAGTCACTTCAAAAAAGTTATTCTCTACTTAATCACTATCAAACAGACTATGACTTCAAGCAGATGATAATCTTAAGGTGAAAATATCACCACAGTCCCAATTTTGACGTATGAGTTTCATTTTTTGGCTTTACCCCCAACGAAAATTCGTTCGGCCGCCCTTGCCTTCCCATCCTCATATGATAATTGAACGGCAACAGTGTCCCCCGCCCCCCTCCCCTTGCCTCTGCTTTCCCGGTTTTCATTTTTCGGATTAACGAACCTTATTTTGTTTTCGGATTAACGAACCTTATTTTGTTTTCGGATTAACGAACCTTATTTCGTTTTCGGATTAACGAACCTTCAGAAAAACGAACCTTATTTTGTTTTCGGATTAACGAACCTTATTTCGTTTTCGGATTAACGAACCTTCGGAAAAACGAACCTTATTTCGTTTTCGGATTAACGAACCTTCGGAATAACGAACCTTTTTCGTTTTCGGATTAACGAACCTTCGGAACAACGAACCTTATTTCGTTTTCGGATTAACGAACCTTCGGAACAACGAACCTTATTTCGTTTTCGGATTATCGAACCTTCGGAATAACGAATCGTCGGAATTACGCCACAAATGTTCGGATTAACGAACCCTTTTTCGTTTTCGGATTAACGAACATCGAGGTATAGGCAATTTACGTGTTTCGGAATTACGAACCTTCGGAATAAAGAACCTTCGGAATTACGAAGCTTCGGAAATACGAAGTGTAACCGTTGAAACACCGGTTTGGTGTTAGGCTAACAACAGTCTGGCATTTAAAGGTCAAGTCCACCTCAGAAATATGTTGGTTTGAATCAATAGAGAAAGATCAGACAAGCACAATGCTGAAAATTTCATCAAAATTGGATGTAAAATAAAAAAGTTATGACATTTCAAAGTTTCGCTTATTTTCAACAAAATAGTTATGTGAACGAGCCAGTTACACCCAAATGAGAGAGTTGATGATGTCACTCACTCACTATTTCTTTTGCTTTTATTGTTTGAATTATAAAATATTTCAATTTTTATGAATTTGACGATTAGGACCTCCTTGCCTGAAGCACAAAATGATAAAATAATGGAATTCCACATGTTCAGGGAGGAATGAAACTTCATTTCACATGACAATGACGAAAAAATAACAATATTTCATATTTCATATAATAAAATACAAAAGAAATAGTGAGTGAGTGATGTCATCAACTCTCTCATTTCGATGTAACAGGCTCGTTCATATAACTATTTTGTTGAAAATAAGTGAAACTTTAAAATGCCATAACTTTCTTATTTTACATCCGATTTTGATAAAATTTTCATTGTTATGCTTGTTGAATTTTTCTCTTTATTCAAATCAAGTTTTTGTTGGGGTGGACTTGTCCTTTAAGTACAAACAATTAGTGTTATCGTTTTGATTGTTAAAGGATAAGTCCACCCTAACAAAAAGTTGATTTGATTAAAAAGAGAAAAATCCAACAAGCATAACACTGAAAATTCCATCAAAATCGGATGTAAAATAAGAAAGTTATGACATTTTAAAGCTTCGCTTAATTTCACAAAAAAGTCATATGCATATCCTGGTCGGTATGCAAATGAGAAGACTGATGACATCATTCACTCACTATTTTTTGTATCTTATTATATATATGAAAGATTCTAACTTTCTCCTCATTGTCAAATGAAACAACGATTAATCCCTCCCTGAACATGTGTAATTAGCATTGTGTAATACGGTTCAGTCAAGTTGGTCCTTATTTTCAAATATGTCAAATATGAAATATTGTATGATTCAAACAATAAAAAAAAAGAAAAGGTAAGGGAGGGACATCATTGCCCGTCTCATTTGCATGTCACTGAGCTGTGCATATCATTGTTTGTGAAAAATAAGCGAAACTTTAAAATAACTTTCATAACTTTCTTTTTTTACATCCGATCTGATGAAATTTTCAGGCTTATGCTAGTTTGATTTTTCTCTTTTTATTCAAGCCAACATTTTTCTGGGGTGGACTTCACCTTTAACTGGTGTTGTTTCGACGCTTCTATGTAGACCGATATAGATACCAAGATGGTATTAAGTTAACACCGGCGTTTTTGCAGTGCAGATAAAGCCATTAAGGTGATCTTCGGAAGACGCTATTCTGACACAGATAGCTCCATGGTTGAATCGCTAGTGAATCGTTCTGTCACGCTCTGGCTTGGATACCATTATAAAACGTGACCGTTATTGAATTATTTTGTGGTTTTCATCACGGTTTCAATCTTATGCTTGAAGGGAAAAGGAGGAGGGGGAGGGAAGGGGGGGGGGGGGTGGAGGTGGGTTAAAGCTAGTTAGCTTGAACGAAAAAAGCAAAGAATATGATCAATTAAGATTGAGACGAATAATTGAACCAACAATGGGAGAGTTACCAGCAAATCAATGAAGATCTTTGCACTCGCAATGAGAACAAGAATTATTATGTCACACATAACTTTCTTCTTCGTACATCATGTACACTGACAATATACTCCGAGTATACATTTTTGCTCGTTCTTACGTGCATGAGTACAAAACTTTTTGTCTATGATATATTTTATGATTGATCAAATCAACCACTACTATGGAAAGCCAGCAACGTCAACATCTAAAATCCACGTTTCTTCAAAATATATTCTAGATTTTCTGTCTTTTCATATATTCATTGTTTTCTTGAAATTTCCGTGTGCTTCGCTATGTTTACAAAGGACAATGTGCACATTTCCTGTAAATAAAATGACACTGATGTATTTCCATACAGATGAGGTTGAGTTGATTAATCTTAACTCTTTGTAAGACGGGACCAGGATGCACTGCAAAAACTCTGGTGTTGATTTAACACCAGCCCGGAATCTATGTATGTCTACACCAGAGAAGTGTTAAAAAACACCAGTCTCGTTTTGGTCTAACACCAGATAGGTGTTTGTACAGCATCAATTAGTATCAAAACAGCATCGGTTTGATTTCAAACTGGTGTTGTTTCAATACTTCTCTGGTGTTGAATCAACGGCGGAGTTTTTGCAGTGTGTACGGCACGTACGGATTGACTTTAAATTGGCAAATTCAATAAAATATGTACAAAATTAATGAAGACGCTATTCAAGTGTGGCATCATATTCATCTCTGTCGCATCGCAACTGGGAGGAAGTCTGTATTTTTGATCTTAACATTCAAATGCCTCTATAAGTATACTTTATTTTATTTTCTGACTTCTCTGATTCCATTTCCTTTATATTCTCATGTAGATTTGCTTTGCTCTATTTCTTCTGCCCTTATCTTCTCTATTTTCTCTTCTGTCCATTTCATCTCTTGCCTTTTTTTTATTCTCAAACAGTTTGGGCAATATATATTTTAACGATTATGATTGTTGTCAAATGTGTAATATGTACTACACTGCAAAAACTCCGGTGTTGATTTAACACCAGCCTGGAATCTATATATATATCCACACCAGAGAAGTGTTAAACATCACCGGTTTTGGTATTAGTCTAACACCAGATAGGTGTTTATACAACAATTTGTATTAAAACAGCATCGGTTTGATTCCAAACTGGTGTTGTTCCAATACTTCTCTGGTCTGGACATATTTAGATTCCGAGCTAGTGTTAAATCAACACAGGGGTTTTTGCAGTGTAGTATGTCAACACATGTGTGTATTCACTTATATATAACAATTAGATAATTACAAACGTAACAATTAGATAATTACAAACAAGCGTTACTATGTATGTTTCTGTGAAGGGCGCGCATCCTCAGCCAGTCATCATAACAACATCTGTCTGAGGATGCGCTCTCTGATTGATACCACACATTGTATATACTCCTGAAGAAGACGGAGGTCCGTCGAAAATTCGAGTAAATAAAAACTATATTGGCATTGAAAGCATTACCTTTTATCTTCAGCATATTTTGTTACTTGTCTATCAGTGTTGTAGTGCCTTGATGCTCGGCCTTGGCCTTAAGGCGCCTTAAGGCCTATTTTTTCAAAGCCTTGGCCTTGAACATTCAAGCCTTGGCCTTGAGAGGGCCTTGGCCTTGAGGATTTTGAGCCTTGAAATTTCAAGGCATTTTCAAGGCATTTTCAAGGCTTTTCAAGGCATTTTGTATTTTGTACTTTTATTTGTTTTATATAAGTAATTGTAAATGTTTCATTTGTTCTGTATATCTAATGACACTAAATACTACCAGTCAGCAGTAGCAGCAGCAGAGCAGTAAGTGTACTTAGCAGTGCCATCAATTGCAATTATCATCACATAATTATGTAACAAAGAGAAGTGATGAAAATTAATATTATTTATTGGTAATATGATGTAATCATGACTAATAAGGATAATGACAATATCAATAATAATGATAATGATTATGATTAGGATTATAGTCAGTGACGTAACTACAGGGGGGCATGGGGGCACGTGCCCCCCCCATCGGCTGACTAAAAAAAAGGAGGAAAAGAGGGAGAAAGGAAGAGAAACGTAGTGGGAAAGAAGACATTAATGTTCATTATAATGTTATAATTATGTTATGTTACATTATACATTAGAAACATTTTTTTCATATAAATGAAACATAATTTGCTCAGGGCATAATTATGTCTTCATTGTTTCTGGTGCTCCCATTGTCTGTTTACCGAGATATATAATCCTTTTATACTAAAACCTCCCGTTTTCAAGTCAATATACACCAAACTACCAAATATATTTCCTCGCACTTCGAGTTATTCTTTTACATGTACAATAGTATGCTTCTTTTTCATGAATACTTTAAGTGATTGTCCCATTTTAAGTTCTTAATATAAAACATTTCCTCTCCGTGCTTACGTTCGCAGTAGTGGATTGGTGAAAGATGTCTGCTCTCCATCAATTCCTAGAATGACTCCTTAAAATGTCCCTTTTTCTGTTTCCTGATCTGAATATCAAAAATTTTCAGCTCGCGCTCGCATCATTTGGTTAGTGAACTACGTAAGGTCTTCTTGAATTCCTACAAACAAGTCTTAAAATGCCCCTCTTCTGGTCTGAATTTCCTAAATTTTCAGCTCGCGCTTCGCGCTCGAAAGATTTGATTAGTAAGATGGGTATGTTAATCATGATTACAAGTGCTTTATGTGCATGTTTAGATGTGATTCTAACAAAATCAGCAAGCGCTTATTGGCACTCCCATTAGATGACTATGGTGAGATGTGTATAATCTTAATAGATAAAAGATTCCTAAAATATAGTCCTTAAAATCTTCCTGTTTGGGGTCAATATTTACAAAAATTTCAGTTCGCGCTTCGCCCTCGCATTATTTAGCGAGACAGGTACGTATTATGATTACAAAAGATTGATTGTAATGTCCCTTTTTAGGTTTGAATATCAAAAATTTTAAGCTCGCGCTTCGCGCTCGCATTATTTGACTAGTGAGATACATGTCCGTTTATTGGCACTGTCCTTATAAAAATATCTCTATTACGTCAGAGTACCTGGCAACTGGGCGCGCTTCGCGCGCTCACTAGGCAATTCCAAGTTTTTGCTGGTGCCCCCTGTTACACCCACAAATGTAATAACGCCCACAAATGTAATAACGCCCACAAATGTAATAACACTTTACCCACAAATGTAATAACGCCCACAAATGTAATAACACTTTACCCACAAATGTAATAATTTTTGATCGCCCACAAATGTAACAATGACTTTACCCACAAATGTAATAAATTTGAAGGGATTTTGGCGAATCCGTTCTAAACTGAAATCCTATAGAAATGCGTTCATATAGCACAAAAGTGCAAAGTCTTTTTTCAGACCGGGTTAATAAAACATCAAACTACAAGTCCAAAGTCTTTCTTCCAGACCCGCTTGTTTCAAAAATTGTGATATAAGTCCAAAGTCTTTTTTTTCCAGACCCGGTTGTTTAAAAAATTATGATATAAATCCAAAGTCTTTTTTCCAGACCCGGTTGTTTCAAGAATTTTAATAAGTCCAAAGTCTTTTTCCTGACCCAGTTATTTCAAAATTTATTATATAAGTCCAAACTAATATACGATAATGATATTCATGTGGAAAAAATGGGAATCAAGCTTAGTCTTTTCTCCAGACCCAGTTAATTAAAACTGGTGGAATTAATGTCTTTGTTGTTGTTTCAACTTATACGGTGTATATTGTGAATATTGTGAATATATGCACTAAGAGTAAATTGAGAATCAAGCGTAGTCTTTTCTCCAGACCCGGTTACCTGTTATTTAAACATTATGAATAACAGTCTAAAAACAGTATAAAGACCCCATAATCTTATTAATTCTGGATATATAGCGTAGTCTTTCAGCCCGACCATTTTTTTCTTAAAAAAACGCTAATGGTAAGAATTAGAAAAAATCAAAGTTTAAGACCAAACAAACCTTCAACCTAAGAACCTGTTTTAAAAGAGTTTTAGAGTGTTGTCTTTATTCCAGACCTAAAACAGTTACGAAAAAAATCTTGTAACATAAGACCTTATATTCTTGTTCTCGTGGAATAACACGAGTTTTAAAACATACTCTTTCCTCCAGACCCGGCTATTAAAAAAAAGTAACTGAAAAACTTCGAATCTAAGACCAAATTTCCAAAGTTTCACCCAGTAAAAATATGCCTTTTTTTAAATAATACTACTACCCCTACAAAACATTGTAATAACGCGTGGGTAAAGCAGACATCCTTTCTCCAGACTTGGTTACTATTTGAAAAATAAAATAGTTTTTACAAATATTCTAAAACGAATACCCAATATCTAATTACTGTGGAACAACATGAAGACCGTTTGTCGAAGATCGACTTTCCTCCAGACACAATTATTTCAGGAATAAAAAAACAATAAAACTCAACCCCCAACAACGAATCTAAGAACCAACAATCCTCCAAGTTAAGACCATGCATGTAGAAAAGCACACGTTTAGAGCATTGTCTTTATTCCAGACCCGGTGATTTAAAAATAACTTAAACAATCCTAAAAAAAAGACTCATGTTCTTATTCTTGTGGAATAACACGAGTATTATGCTTAGTCTTTCGTCTGGACCCGGTTATTTAAAGATAAAGAAATATTGAAAAAAATGACAGCTGAGACCAATCTACAAAATTAAACCCACTTAAAATGCTTGGGCTTAGAGTGTTGTCTTTACCCCTCACCGACGTATATCATAACTATAACTAACGACCGGGTCTGAAAAAAAGACTTTGGACTTGCATTATAAGTTTTTAATTAACCGGGTCTGGAAAAAAGACTTTGGACGTATATTATAATTTTGAAACAACCGGGTCTGGTAAAAAAGACTTTGGACGTATATTATAATTTTGAAAAACCGGGTATGGAAAAAGACTTGGACTTGTACTGTAATATTTCATTAACCGGGTCTGAAAAAAGACTTTGAACTTGTGTGCTATATGAACGCATTACTATAGGATATTAGTTTAGAACGAATTCGCCAAAAATCACTTACATTTGTAGGTAAAGTCATTACTACATTTGTGGGTACAGTGCATTATTACATTTGTGGGTAAAGTGTTATTACATTTGTGGGCGTTATTACATTTGTGGGTAAAGTGTTATTACATTTGTGGGCGATCAAAAATTATTACATTTGTGGGTAAAGTGTTATTACATTTGTGGGCGTTATTACATTTGTGGGTAAAGTGTTATTACATTTGTGGGCGTTATTACATTTGTGGGCGATTATTACATTTGTGGGTGTAACACCCCCCCCATGCCGTGACCCACGGTACGCCACTGATTATAGTGATTTTATGACGGGAATAATTCTGACAGATCTGACTGCAATTTTGACAACAATTTTCATACTTTAAAAATAGCTTACTCTAAAGAATGATAACAAGGTTGATTTCTATTCCATTAGGTTTTCTTTGACAAACAAGAATGTTTAAGTCTTAATGATATTCTGAAAAGATTCGGTAAACTTGAACACAAACTTCAATTTTGTCATTTCCAAATGGGCTATGGCATCAATGGCATGATGAGCCAAATATTTTAAGGGGCCAAGCATGGCATACAGAGCAAAATTTTAGGTTTCAAAATCAACAAATTTTGGATTGTGCTTGCATAAATTATTGTTAAGTAAGGTTCGCATTCAATTTACACCAAAAAAAATTCTTAGAATGTCTAGTGTTTAGGTCGGAATATTACATATTTTTGAGCTCGCGCTTTGCGCTCGCATTATTTGATTGGTGAGTTATGTATCCTATTTATGAGTCACTAAATGCAGTCCGGAATAGCTTCCTTTTCTGGTCAGTAAAAATTTCAGCCTGTGTTTTGTGCTCGCGTTAATTTGTTTAGTAAGATGCACACCTATTCCATGATTACAAAAACAGCTCGAAATTTCATTTCTTATTATATCTTATTACAACATCTCGCAAGGATGCCCTTTAAACAGTGATTAGCACCATAATTGACCCAAAATCGAGTTTTACAACTTCAAAATTTTTTTTTTCAAAACTACTTGCTCGCTATGCTTTCTATAACGGGAAATTAAAGCCTAAATCAAAATATCTGTCTTATCAATTAGAAATCACTTTAAAAAGCTTTGCTGAACTTAATTTCCACAAAACACACAACTTCTTCACACAGTTGATAATCTCATTTTGAAAATATCTGTTTGCACCAAAATTCTCATTTTGACTTATACTGTAAGTGCATTTTTGGCTTTGACCTCCCCCCCAAAAAAGAAAAAAAAATTCTGCCTCCCCTGTCCCAGGTAGAGGAGAAAGACGTATGTTAAGAATGGGCATACCAGGATCAGATCACCTTGGTAATAATAATTATTGCAATGTGAAATCGCCTAGAACAATAATTAAATGTACGAAGGTAACTATATACTTATTTTAATTTTATGTCTAAATCTACATGATCTATCATGAAATTATTTTCGTTTTAAATGTACAAGGGTAAAAAATTTTGCTCGCTCACACCTTTTATACATTTGGTCCTGTGTGTCATGTATGCCGCCTAAGCATTGTTGTCTATTTTTTTCCATATATTGTACAATTGAAATGCCTTGTCCTTGGCCTTGAGGTTTTCAGGCCTTGGCCTTGGCCTTGGGTTTCCATGCCTTGGCCTCAGCCTTGGTTATTGAAGCCTTGGCCTTGGGTATTAAAGCCTTGGCCTTGGCCTTGGAGGTTTGAGCCTTGACTACAACACTGTTGTCTATTAGAGAAGCCAATACGTGAAACTTTAAGATATATATATATATGTATATATACAGTTCGTCCCCCCAAAAACTATACACTTTTGAAATGGCTGCCAAATAAAAAAATGTAACACTTTTGGGGGAAAGACTTATAGATATGGAAAGCCAAAAAAGTCAACTTTTAAATGACACCAAAAAGTTGGAAAACTATTCATGCTTGAGCGAGCACTGCCCACTGAAACAAAGGGTATGAAAGTTAGGGTGGGCTGGAATTAGCCTTCCAATTTCTTTCAGGTTTTTTGTATGGTACTTTCAAAGTTGAGGGTTATTTGGTGAATTAAAAATCAGTTGTGATCAGTTTGTTGTTTGTGAAAATTTAATGCATTATTAAATTGAAATTTAATGCATGAATGATCATGAATTGCAATTTTAAGTATAGCAATTTGTCTTTATCATGTGGATCTCAACAATGTGTTCATGAGAGTCAGGAGAAGAGGGGGTAAGATAGGACTGAAGTAGGTGAAGTACGTTGATGGGATAAAGGTCAACATAACATTTAGCTACCCCTCTCTCCATGTCACCTCCCCCCCCCCACTTCTCTCCTCCTGAGAGACTAACCTCGGCTGAGCTGGGCAGGAATTAGCCTTACAGTTTTTTTGAGCGGTTAGTCCTTTGGAACTTGCTAAGCTAAATTAATGAGTGAGATAAGTTTTGGTTTCTTAGACAAATTTCACGAGTTACCGAAGTGAAATTTAATGCATGAGTGACAGGAATTGTAATTTTATGTATTCATCTTGTGAACCTCAGAAGTGTGTTCGTGAGAGTCAGAGTCATGTGATGGTACCTGTTACAAGCAAGAGGGCAAGATATGCTAAGATAAAAGGGCATTCCTCTTCTTTTTGTCCTTGTTAAAAATTAAAAGTCATATGTACCCTCCCCTCTCCAGTGCACCTCCATTTCCCAGCCCCCCCCCCCTCTTTCTCAGTCTCACCTCCTGGATTGTACCCTATTCAAAACTTAACTGCCAAGTGACCGGTGGCTGATGGTCTTTTTTACTGAATGATTACCGAGAAATTTAACAATTTTGATGATTAATGAAATAATTTGTTGAAAAAAAATGCATGTTTGATTGTTTACATTGCACATTGAATGAGTTGATTTACTGATAAATTGTTGATTAAATGATTGATAGGAAAAAAGTTGATGCCCCAATTCAGAATAAATAATTAAATCAACATTCTGCTCTGGACTTCACGCTTACACGACAATAGCTATCAGCCTCTCAACAGGAGGGGAGGGCGGGAAAGAGATAGGGGGCGGAGGCGAAATGTTCTGTTGACCCTTATCCCATTTAAGTCCTATCTCATCCCCTATTCTCCCGACTCACATGAACACATTGCTGAGATCCACATGATAAAGATCAAATGCTGCTCAAAAGAGATCCAAATGATTAAGTTGAAATGCTGGAAAAAGTATTCACTCATGCATTAAAGTTCAATTTAATAATTAACAGAATTTGCTTAAGCAACCAAAACTCGTCACGGTTGATCATTAATTTTTCAAAACGCCCTTAAATTTGCAAGTTCGAAAGGATTTGCCTCTCAAAAATTGACATAAATTGGAAGGCTAATTCCAGTCCACCCTAATTTTCATACCCTTTGTTTCAGTGGGCAGTGCTCGCTCAAGCATAAATAGTTTTCCAACTTTTTGGTGTCATTTGAAAGGTGACTTTATTTGCTTTCCATATATGTAAGTATTTTCCCCCAAATTGCTACATTTTTTATTTGGCAGCCATTTCAAAAGTGTATATTTTTCGGGGACGCACTGTATATATACCTAAGAGCAAATTTTGTGTATTTCTTTTAAATACATGACAATAAATCATCTTGAATCTTGAATATTTTGGTAAATAACTTTAGGATAAAGGAGGAGTATAAAGGTTTGAAATCAATGCTATAACATTTTTATCAAGATATTACAAAATGGCCATGCACTGACATATTAAAATGGTATACGTGGAGAAAGTATTATTTGTTAATTAATTCTAAAACTTCTTGAAATCCATTATATTGCTACATATTCAATATCCTTTGTTACCACGGTAATCTAAGAAAAGGGGTTTTCTCGAAATACGGGCTATTTGACGGGTTTCGTTGCATGAGAGCCACGCCTACCATTTATTATTTTCTTCTTGTCCTTTATGTTGCTGTTATTGAATTGAACTGAGTTTTATTGATTGGTAAATAATTTTATGACCATTATTAACACTGGACTGATCAGTTATATTTTTATATGAATCTTGACGCCATGCATTATTAATGGGATATTCGATTTTTATTTGGAGTCAATGCACTGCTACTCAGGAAAATTCACAAACAAACGAAATAGAGAAAGGCGCTGGTTTTCTTATAAAGAACAGAACAATTGTTGACAATTATTTGTAGTACCGCTACAATAAAATAAAAAGCCTTTGATATGTAAACAAGATTTTTATCTGTCTCTGCACTTTCTTTTTAGTCTAAAGAAGATTCTTTCAATGTCGAAGAGACCGTCGACCCCCTTTTTAGAGAAAGGTCCTTTGAACCAAAGATACTACAAGGGGAAGATCGGATACTTCGGCGATTTTTTGAAACGCTCGATAAATGCTGATAGGGAAGGGCGCCCATTAGCGTTGAGTAAGTAAACCTTTGCATATTGGCACGTGACTGTGTATAAAACATATGGGGGAAATGAGAGAGTGGAGTTTGGAGAGGGCTCAAGGGTGGCTCGTGAAAATATTTCCACATTTTCTTACCAAGAAACATCTGAAATATATTCATCTCAAATGTAAGGGGGAAAAATTGAAGAAAAAAAATTTGAAATGTAAAAATAGTCCATCCCTTCAACCCTTCACCATTTCTCTCATATGTTTTGTACACAACCATCTCGCGATACGTACGCAAAGGTAAAAAAGGTCGTTACTTACTCAACGCTGTAGGGCGCTCTTCCAGAGCGTTTCCTTTCCACAGAGATACGATCTTACGTATACGTAAGCTCCCGAAGGGAGCTAGAGAGGGAACTCTTTTCGCGCGTTTTCTTCTCCCATAGGTTTTGTACACAGCCAACATGGCTGCCGGCGGACAATTTGAATGTTGATTTTGGAGGGTCAATGTTTAATTCATGAAATGACGTCAAATTACGCAAAATGCACTTCTATGATTGGCTAAGACGCTAATGTTTTCATATCTTATGAATTAAACACGTTTTTTCCTTCCCACAATTCCCCACGAGATCTGTGCGAAGTGTTGTTCTTTTGGACTCTGCGAATTTCCAGTTTCTACAACGAAATGGCTCGACTAATCATCTGTTTATAGAATTGATGTTCGAAATCGTGATTTCTGAGTGAACTTCATTGCAGCAGAAAATCTTGGAGGGAACATCAATATTAATCTAATGACATTCCATAAGAATAAAAGTTAGTTAAGTTCATTTTCATGTTTTGATCTCACTTGCAAAGGTGATGTGTTTGCGGGGGTTCGGGGCCCATCCCGTATTTACTTTACTACGTAAACCTCCATTTCCATGCACTCCCATTTCTTTTGCCTGACTTCCAAATAAATCATCTGTCAGTGAGTTTCTCAAAAAATAGGCCTAACTTACCATTTGTCGTAGATCTAGACCTTCATCGGAATACTTCATGTAGGCAAAAAGTAAACCTGTATTTCAGCTTTATTGTCAATTATCAGGGGTAGATGTGGACTTGTTTCCGACCTCCTGTTTTAGTAAGGACAAACTGTCGATTTTGGCCAGAGCGAGATCCGGCCTTGATATCGCCGGTGCTAGCCGGCTAGCGAGATTGTCGATGTAGTCATGGGGTATGAAAATAGCGGGGACGGACTAGGCCCAAAGGCCAAACTTCAAGATTGAAAGTTGAAGATTAGGCCTAGTCCGTCCACGCTATTTCATCTTCATATTGATTCAGCAGCTTCTTTTATTCAGAAACCTTTTACTTCAGAGTAATCATGAATGAAATCCAATTGATTTACTGTTAGATTTGAATGAAATGGCTTAGGCCTAGACGTAAATCAAGTTTCTATTTGAACAGGATGCCCTGGGCCTGGCCTGGGGTGGTATTCTGAAAACGTTTTTAGTACATAATTATTACTCCATTCAAATGTGATGTGATTCTTTAGTTATATACAGGACCAGCATAGTCGGATAGACCAGGTCCTGATTCAGCTATACAGCTGGAGCAATATATGGTTGGAATCATTTTACTTTAATAAACATGTCGGGTACCTGGCATGCTTATGCCTCTCTGTGAAACTTTATGATACTATAGAGAGAGAATGAAGTTTTTGGACCAGATAATTCAGTTTGGATTATTCATGGGCCAATGATATGGGCAGCTGGAAATTTTTTAAATATTGTTTAAGAAGAGTAGTTTTATTTATCTACTCTAATGTAAAAAAAAAATTTTTATTGCAGATCCAATAGGACCAAGAACTTATAATTTATAAACTCTATAAATCGTATATTGTGCGAAAACCAAAATTACATTCAGAAAAAGCCATGTTTCCATTTTCAACATCGTGGCCAATCAATAATGTTTTCTCATTAATTTGAATATTCGCACTAAACTGGATCTTTATGAAATACCGTAGTTTCTGCCAAAAAGAATTCACATGTGGACAATGCTACAAAAACATGATCTAGAGTTTCAGTTTGTTTACAATGGTGACAAGTCATATCTGATGTGATATTCCATCGAACCATCGAACTAAATTCTCTTTATACAGCAAAATCCGATGCAGCAATTTGAAATTATATTGTTTAACTCTGTTATTAAATAATTTTCGAAACTTAAATTTCATCAATTTGATCCAATTATAATCTTCTGCAAGTGATAGTCTATCTTTCCAAAAATATAACACCGTTGGGTGTAAATTCTTTTTCAAATCTACAAAATATGTGTAGAATCGTTTTGTTTTTGATATTGTAATGTCAAATGAGTCACCGGTTTTAATTTGAGTCAATTTATAAGTTTGCATTCGCTAATCACCGTGATTTTTAAGCTGAGCATTGTTCAACTTATCGAACCAATATTTTGGAAAAGCGGTTTTAATTTTAGCTTATTGAAATAAGATACAAAGAGAATTCATCGACAGTAAGTCTGTAATACTTTCTGAGTTTTTCCATGATCAATTTTCAATTAAATGGTGTACTTTCTATACCCTTATCGTACCATTTTCTGAAATACAATAACATGTTTTCATGTTTTATATTTGAATTATTCCATACGATTTCATTTTCAAATTGAGTTACTTCGAATATATTAAGATAGTGAAGTTCAGCCCATGAAGTAAGTCTGTATAAAATGTAGGTAATGAATATTTTTTTTTTTTTTTTACATAATTTGATCATGTCTACTGGAGAACAGTTAAATTGAATGGATAATGGGGTTACACTTCGTAATTCCGAAGGTTCTTTATTCCGAAGGTTCGTAATTCCGAAACACGTAAATTGCCTATACCTCGATGTTCGTTAATCCGAAAACGAAAAAGGGTTCGTTAATCCGCACATTAATCAAGTATAACTAAACATCCTATTAGAGTTTCATGTCACATGACCAAGGTCAAAGGTCATTTAGGGTCAATGAACTTAGACCATGTTGGAGGAATCAACATCAAAATCTTAACCTGAGGTTAAGTTTTTGAAATGACGTCATAACCTATAAAGTATATGGACCTAGTTCATGAAACTTGGACATATGGTTAATCAAGAATCACTGAACATCCTGCATGAGTTTTATGTCACATGACCAAGGTCAAAGGTCATTTAGGGTCAATGAATTTTGGCCGAATTGGGGGTATCTGTTGAATTCCCATCATAACTTTGAAAGTTTATGGATCTGATTCATGAAACTTGGACATTAGAGTAATCAAGTATCACTGAACATCCTGTGCGCATTTCAGGTCACATGACCAAGGTCAAAGGTCAATGAACATTGGCCGAATTGGGTGTATCTGTTGAATTCCTATCATAACTTTGAAAGTTTATGGATCTGATTCATGAAACTTGGACATAATAGTAATCAAGCATCACTGAACATTATGTGCGAGTTTCAGGTCTCATGATTAAGGTCAAAGGTCATTTAGGGTCAATGAACTTTGGCCGAATTGGGGGTATCTGTTGAATTACCATCATAACTTTGAAAGTTTATGGATCTGATTCATGAAACTTGGACATTAGAGTAATCAAGTATCACTGAACATCCTGTGCGCATTTCAGGTCACATGACCAAGGTCAAAGGTCAATGAACATTGGCCGAATTGGGTGTATCTGTTGAATTCCCATCATAACTTTGAAAGTTTATGGATCTGATTCATGAAACTTGGACATAATAGTAATCAAGCATCACTGAACATTATGTGCAAGTTTCAGGTCTCATGATTAAGGTCAAAGGTCATTTAGGGTTAATGAACTTTGGCCGAATTAGGGGTATCTGTTGAATTACCAACATAACTTTGAAAGTTTATGGATCTGATTCATGAAACTTGGACATTAGAGTAATCAAGTATCACTGAACATCCTGTGCGCATTTCAGGTCACATGACCAAGGTCAAAGGTCAATGAACATTGGCCGAATTGGGTGTATCTGTTGAATTCCTATCATAACTTTGAAAGTTTATGGATCTGATTCATGAAACTTGGACATAATAGTAATCAAGCATCACTGAACATTATGTGCGAGTTTCAGGTCTCATGATTAAGGTCAAAGGTCATTTAGGGTCAATGAACTTTGGCCGAATTGGGGGTATCTGTTGAATTCCCATCATAACTTTGAAAGTTTATGGATCTGATTCATGAAACTTGGACATTAGAGTAATCAAGTATCACTGAACATCCTGTGCGCATTTCAGGTCACATGACCAAGGTCAAAGGTCAATGAACATTGGCCGAATTGGGTGTATCTGTTGAATTCCCATCATAACTTTGAAAGTTTATGGATCTGATTCATGAAACTTGGACATAATAGTAATCAAGCATCACTGAACATTATGTGCAAGTTTCAGGTCTCATGATTAAGGTCAAAGGTCATTTAGGGTTAATGAACTTTGGCCGAATTAGGGGTATCTGTTGAATTACCAACATAACTTTGAAAGTTTATGGATCTGATTCATGAAACTTGGACATAAGAGTAATCAAGTATCACTGAACATCCTGTGCAAGTTTCAGGTCACATGATCAAGGTCAAAGGTCATGTAAGGTCAATGAACTTTGGCCATGTTGGGTTTTTTTGTTGAATAACCATCATATCTCTGTAAGTTTATTGGTCTAGTTCATAAAAAGTGGACATAATAGTAACCATGTATCACTGAACATCTTGTGCGAGTTAGAGTAGTTTTCAAAGTCAGCACTGCTGCTATATTGAACTGCGTGATGCAGGTGATACGGCCAGAGGCATTCCACTTGTTAATAAGAGCATTTAATTTGAAAAAAGGGAATTTTCCATTTTGGAAAAATAGCATTTCCCTGTTAATTATTTTGGGATATAAGTTCCCCCTGCTACCCCCCCCCCCCCCTCCTCAGAGGCAGATCCAACTTTCGCCAATGAGGGGCGAATTTTTTTCATCCATAATTTTCCCAATCGGCAACTCAAAGTTGATTTTTGTTTGTTTGATTCTTTGAAAGGGTATATAGTCCTAATAGCCAATATTAGCCTTATTCTTATGAAATAAAGTAAATATGTAATAATATCATAAGCCCTATTTAAATAATGCAGGCGCGAAGCGCGAGCTTTATATTTTTTGTTGAAAATATGATGGGCAATATGTTTGTGAAATTGTCATCTTCAATACAAGATGGCTATGTATGAACTATAAACTAGAAAACAGCTGCGAGCAAGAAGCGCGAGCAGAAATTTTAATTATAAGCTCTGACCTGATCTAAAAGGGACATGTTAAGGGATTTTTGCAGTTAGCCATGAAGACGATACATGTTTCAACCAAGGGCGGTGGAACGTATTTTTCGGGGGGTGGGGGGGCAAAGCCAAAAAGGTGCACTTCTATGCCTAAACGGACATTTTTTTTGCAAATCATGAGATTATCATCTGTGTAAAGCTGTGTGTTTTGTAGTAATTAAGTTGAGTAATGTTTTTTAATTGATTTATGATTGATAAGATATATATTTAAGTTTTATTTTCGCGAGCAAACGTAGCGAGCATGTGGTTTGGAAAAAATCAAATCTGAAGTTTTTTTACTCGCATTTTGGTCAATTATGGACCTATGGACCAATTATGGACCTTCTGTTAAAATTGCATCATTGTGAGATATTGCGAGCGATTCACAAGCTCAAGCTTTGGAAATTTCATGTAGGCCTAATAAGACATGATAGTAATAAGAATAATAATAATAATAATAGTAATAATGGTATTATTTACCAAGGGAAGCCACTTCAGTTCTGAAAACTGTTACTATTACGGCTTTAGCTGGGCTGCCTAGGCGCCCAAAGGAATGCATTTAATTTCTTCATACCGGGTACCTATTCACTTCACCCGGGTTGAGTGCAGCATGCAGTGTGGATAAATTTCTTGTTGAAGGAAATTACGCAATGGCTGGGATTAGAACCTACAACCACTATTTCATGGTCAGAAGACTGATCCACTGGGCCACAACGCCCCACATAAAAAGTTAACATTGCGAGAATTTTTTGGTAATCATGAAAAACAGATGAACATTGTTAACAAGAGGCGTAACGATCAATACAGTGTTATTAACATTTATATTCTTTATCACCATTTTTTTATCATATTCATCGTTTGGGATTATTATGATCATCATTAGTATTATTTTATTTTATTACCGGCAGAAGCTCCTATTAAAAATGACATCCCATCCAATACAAATCCTATTATCTGGAGGTTACTCGCACCCGACCAACACACTTAATCCCCTGCATCTTTAAACCATTTGCTTGGGCAGCATTTGCTCAGAGAAAAATCGAAATTAAGCGTATGATCCGGGCGCCTATTTTTAAATTAATACATTCTTTGGCCACAACACACACATGCATCATCGTTCGTTATTTTATCATTGCATATTATCCTGTTATCTTGCAAGAACAACACCGTTCTTGTTACCAAAATGAATTAATTTCATTTTCGGAAATACGAACCTTATTTAATTTTCGGATTAACGAACCTTCGGATTAACGAACCTAATTTCGTTTTCGGATTAACGAACCTTCGGAATTACGAACCTTATTTCGTTTTCGGACTAACGAACCTTCGGAATTACGAACCTCATTTCGTTTTCGGATTAACGAACCTTCGGAATTACGAACCTTTGGAACAACGAATGTATGCGGGATAATGGTATACCGCTTAATTTATGTAACCAAAACTCACAAATGTATTTCCAGGGTGGTTCATCACCTCTTACAATTTTTGGTAACCAAGAAAGTGTGAGTGATTTCAATCTAGAATTTATGTCAATCATATCCAAACCCCATATTGGGATGGATTGATAATGTAAACTCTTCACTTTTTCTCTTTTAGAATTCCATGAATATGAATGAATCATTTTATTAAGTTCTGTGGCGTGTGATACGTCGAAACAAAACCCCAAGAATCAGACCTAGTCTAGTTTATGTGTGCACAATAAGACTGACTGGTTCAATCTGCAATTTAATAACAGAATAAACAATACTGCTATAAGCTAAATTGACAACATGTCATGGCATATATATATATATATATATATATATATATATATATATATATATATATAAAATGGCTATAGATTTACAAACAGGCAAATAACGTTGACCGGCATTACAACTTAAATTATCCAACAAATTACCACTCATTCAATGAACAAGGTTATGATATAACCTTGTTCTCAGTTACATTTCCATGTGTGGCAAAACAATGGTGGCAATGTTTGGCTTAATTTCTATTTTTATATGGGACAAATGTTTGATTTTCTTACACTGTCAGTTTTCATTACAGCTATTCATCATATAACTTGGCTCTTATGTAAATTTATTTCTTTGAATTATTTTTTTCTTAATTAAATATAGAGATTGAAAAATTGAAATTTTCTTGCCATATTACTTTCCACCAATAGAGGGCATACACAAAAATATGCCCAAAACTCAAGTTTTTGAGCGATCTGGTGAATACAAAAATTATTCCCAAGATACTAATGAAAAATAGATTGTAATTGTATGGAAATCAGCAATTTTGGTCACAAAAGTGATATTTCAATGATTTTTCAAAGTGTGTGCCACTCATTCAATGAACAAGGTTATAATATAACCTTGTTCTCAGTTATATCTCCATGTGTGACAAAATAAGGGTGGCAATGTTTGGCTTATTTTCTCTTTTTCTTTGGGGCAAATGCTTGATTTTTTTACACTGACAGTTTCCATTAGACCTGTTAATTCATACTGCTTGGCTCTTATTTAAATTTAATTCTTTATATCATTTTTTCTTAATTTAAAATAGAGATAAAAAAATGAAAATTTTCTTGCCATATTACTTTCCACCAATAGAGGGCGTACACAAAAATATGCCCAAAATTCAAGTTTTTGAGCGCTCTGGTGAATAAAAAAATTATTCCCACATTACTAATGATGAATAAATTTAAACTGTATAGAAATTAGTAATTTTGGTCACAAAAGTGATATTTTAATGAATTTTTAAAGTGTGTGCTAGTATATACAGCATTGGCATACCATAGTCCTACCTGTAGATTCTCCACAGGTCAGATGGTAGCAGTGAACAAGTGGTGTGTGCTATGTACAGCATTGGCATACCGTAGTCCTACCTGTAGATTCCCCACAGGCAGGATGGTTGCAGTGAACAAGTGCAAATTACCTTGACAAGTTTCAAGGTCATATCAAGTATAAGCATACTGTATACGTCATGTAGTACAGATCAATGCCCCTAAATTCATCCCTTTTGTACAACAGTTTTCATAATAAAAGAAATCAATTACTACTTCAAATGCGTATCTGTTTACTTCTTTATGTTTACATGGCTTATGACAATGCAGACATCACGTGCCCGAAGGCGCCAAATTCAAGTTACATACACAACTACGTAAACGCCACGTACGCTTTCTATTACATAATGCATGCATGTACACGTATACGGCGTTTTCATAAGAACAAATTCACTCAGCTTACATAGCTTTGACATATTAATTCGTAATATTTCAAACCATATTTCAGCATGCCACTCGGCTTATCTGATAATATAACTGATAAACTTCAAAATAAACACACAAAAAAACAATACTTACGTCATTGGGCTCGTATCACGAAATTAAAGAAATTTAACAACTAAACGGACAACCGACACGCTTTCCATGACTGTACAAAAGAAAAACAATACGCCCTCAATCGGTGAATTCAAATCTAATTAAAAATAAATTTACAAAATGAAACAAAGAGAGTCATCATAAATTAGAAAATTACTAAAATCTTTATCCTGTACACGGCAAGTTCTTTGATATAATTTTGGGGCATGATGTAGCATGTGCTTATATACAAGTAACATTTTTATAATAACTATTTTCCCATAGTATGTCAGATTTCTCATCTTCCAAAGATTTATAATACGTTTAATTTTATCTATCTTTACAGACCAATTAAGGACATTAAAGTCATTGGTATTCTTGCATAATACAAGCCCAAGGTATTTAATTGGTTCATCAGACCATCCAAAATTGCATATACCATTTGTTTTATTATAATTTATATTAAGTGGTATAACTTTGATTTTGTTTAAATTAAGTTTTAAGCCAGAATGATCCCCGAACTTAATAACATTTTGAATTGCGACATTTCTTACCTGGACGGAATTAACAGAAAGAGCGGTGTCGTCTGCTAGCTATGAGATCTTTAATTCTTTTGAAAAATGGTTCTTTGTGGAAAGGAATCTTAATACCACTGACTTTCTTTCTGTGACGTCATTACCTTAACAACTAAAACAAATAACAAAGCCGATAGAGGTCACCCTTGTCTACACCCTTTTCTATCTTAAACTGTTTTAAAATCCAACCATTATTTATTACTTTGCCTCCAGCGTTTTTATATAATACTTCAACCCATTCGATAAATTAATCTTTAAAATTTAATATTGACAGGGTTTCGAAAAGAAAGCCATGTCTCACACAAACAAAATGTTGTTTGAAGTCTAAATACCAATCCTTGTTGTTCCAAAATTTTGCAATAATCAATAACATCTTGTAAAACCTTAAGTTATCTGTTTTTCCGGCGGCGGCGTATCTGAAATGACAGCATATCTTTAGAAAGTTTATGGATCTGAAATATGAAACTTGGGAATAATACTAATCAAGTGACACTGATCATCCTGTGCAAGTTTCAGGTCACATGATTAAGGTGAAGGTCATTTAGGTCATTTAAAAAGTGTGACTTTATCAGAACACTTTGTTGGTGCATAAACATTCGATAATAAATAACAACAATTATTATACATTAATCTAAGAGCAACGGTCCTTCGAACATTTCTGGCGTAGATGTTGACAATTTCTAGAGGTAATTTCTTTCTCAATAATATTGAAACTCCTTTGGAGTGGTTAGACCCATTACTAAAGAAACATGCACCATTCCATTGCGATGAAGTCTCGTGTTCTAGCTCTTTCGTCCAGTAAGTTTCTTGTAAACAAACAATATCTGTCTTTTGTGCACGAAGCCACGATATAATTTTGCTTCTTTTCGTTTTATCCCACATTAAGGATATTAGATGAAGAGAAATCGAGTCATCATTCATTAATGTTGTTGATTTTGAATTGATTTCTTCCATTTCATGATCGACTTATACTTTTCCCTTTCATTCGTTATTCGCTCACAGCTTAGTGTTTTCCTTTGCACTCTACTTTTTTGCTTGTTATCTATCCTTTTAGTTTTCTTTTCGTATAATGTTTTTCCATGTTTTTGCCTGTCTGGAGCTGGAGTTTCCGGCGATAGTGGTGATTTCTCGTCGTCGCTTGAAGTCGAGCAGTGAATTCATCATCTCCATCATCATGTGTTGTACTGCGGTGAGAAGCGTATTATATTTTATATATTAGGCGTGGTGTTTCATTCTCTATAATGATACCTTGTGCCGAACTTTGTTGTGAAACGTTTTATCCTTTCCATATTTCTTGTTTTCTATTAAATTTTTATCCACCATTTATTTGACAATATATGTGCAAAGTAATTTAGAATGTAAAAATGGTATATTTATATATAATAATATAATACATAAAGATTGAAATATCAAAACCTTATAATCAAGGGCTGAAAAAGGGAGTATTAAACATCAACAGTTACATCAACAGTGTGATTTTAAATGGTGATTAATCAAGGCGATAATATAACACCAACAATATGTGATTAGGAAGGGCACTAACTACAACTTCAAGATAAATGAATTATAGGCCTACACAAAAAGGTTTGACTTTGTAATCTGATCTAGGTATAAAATTAGTATTGAGCACAGAATATTAAAAAAAATAAATTCTGGGTAATGATAATAATTATTTATAGTAATATAGAGTACTCTCCATCTTGATGAAATAATCAAAGCGATTCAAGGATTATAGGAAGAAATCCACAACAGATTAAAAACTTTGACGATGAACGTACTTAATAAAGATGCCTAAAACACTCTCATAGGAAAACAGGTATATTTTCATAAATTATTACACCGCCATGAGAACTTTAAACTGAAACCATTTCAGTTATGTAATGTATTCCTTGGAACGTAGACTGGAACCACTTCCACGGCAGAGCGGTTCCATTACTTGACTCGGCGATGTGACTCCGGAATCTACTCATCCAGAATCGAAACGACTCAAATTCGTAGGCTACAAGCCAGTCGTTCCATATTGTAAACACCATCAGCTTGAAGTTGGAAGTACGTTTCCACACCGTCTGAACCCGCTTGCCATCCAAATCTGCCATTAGGATATCTTGGGGATAGCCTTCCTCAGTTGAAAGATAGTCAGACCAAAATATCTTGCCAACTTGTAGTGAGATAGAGGCAAAAGAAAAACGAGTGGTTTTAGGATTATGTTCTAAATTCGGAGTTTAATGGCCGTCAAACATCAAAAAAGGTAGCCCCTGCAACCAAATTGCCCTTACACCTTCAGTTGTTGAAGCTTATCGGAGACCTCAGTGCACTTATTTTACAATTATACATTGAAAAGTTGGCTTTTATATACATGTATTTTGACTATGGAAAGCGGTAGACGCCATAATTCGTTACAGGTTATTCCAAACAAGCAGACACACACAAGCGTGTGAGTTGTCATATTTTATGATCAAAGTGTGTTCACCCAAAGGACTGTGCGTTTACACGTTGACGTCTTTCGCTTTCCATATAACTGAAGTCAGATAGAGGCAAAAGACAAAACGAATGGTTTTGGGATTATATTCTTCAAGGTCAAGTCAACCCCAGAAAAATGTTGATTTGAATAAATAGAGAAAAATCAAACTAGCATAATGCTGAAAACTTGATTAAAATCGGATGTAAAATAAGAAAGTTATGACATTTCAAAGTTTCGCCTATTTTTCACAAAACAGCTATATGCACAATTCAGTGGTAAGCAATCGAGAGAGTCGGTGATATCCATCACTCACTATTTATTTGTTTTTTTTTTTATTGTTTGAATTATACAATATTTTATTTTTTACCAATTTGACATCAAGGGCCAACTATTGCAATGGTAATGCCACATGTTCAGGGTGAAATAAAACTTTGATTTTCAGGACAATGAGGAGAAAATTAGAATATTTCATATTTCATATAATACAATACAAAAGAAATAGTGAGTAATGTCATCAGTCCCCTCATTTGTATACCGACCAGGATGTGAAATTAAGCGAAACTTTGAATCCTTACTATAATTTGGCTAATCTTGTGTGTCCTTCCGTTTGTTTGACGCAGCTTTTTTCCGTGGTTTTCCACTCAATGGAGCTGGAATTTTTTCTAAACATGGTCAAATTGTTCACAGATTGTCATGAGGGGGTTGTTTGTGGTATTTTGGTCGCATTATTTAAAGTTTTTTTTACAATTCGTAACTTTTTGGCATTCCTTTTCGCAGCCCTGAGTATAGCTTCGAAGTTCCCAGTCCCTTTTACCTCTCTAGGGTCAGCGAAATACAAAGCATTCATGCCATCATGCCGACTGTCGACCGGGTATGGTACGGTACGGTACGTACTTACTCATGCGCTGGCTGCATGCATATATGCATGTGTGCGCTCTGCTGAACGTAAACAATGTGTGAATAGGCAGTCTAGCTGTACATACAAGATTGTCACCCCCTCCCCTCCCCCACACACTTTGATAAAGAAAAATGACTCCTACCCCCTGTGCTGCCACGGGTAATTGCTGCTAGTTGTCATAACTTTCTTATTTTACATCCGATTTTGGTGAAATTTTCAGTGTTGCGCTTGTTAGATTTTTATCTTTTTATTCAAATGAACTTTTTGTTGCGGTTGACTTGTCCTTTAATCTAAGGTTTAATGGTCGTCTAACGTTAAAAAAAAATGATTTTATACACAAAGTGCACTTACACCTTCAGCTGTTGATGGGTAGTAATGGGTCTAACCACTCCAAAGGGGTTTCAATATTATTGAGAAAGAAATTACCTCTAGAACAACAGCTGTTCAGCTGTTATCTGAGACCCCAGTGCATTTATTTTACGATTACATATTGAAAGGTTGACTTTTATATATTTTGACTATGGAAAGCGGTAGACGCCATAGTTCGTTCCGGGAGTTCGTTACAGGATTTTCCAAACAAAGCAATTACTAGCGCGTGAGTTGTCATATTAATCAAAGTGTGCTAAACCTACGGACTTTGCGTTTACTGCAAAGGCCGATTTCAATATCAAATCTTTGTCAAACGACGTCCTACAGATTTGGCAAATTGAATCCTTGTACCTACTTTTATCTTCCACGACGAGACTGCATCTAGCTACTCCTGCTGGATATTTTTCCTCGGAAAATAAATGAACACGGTCAGCAGTGTTCATACAATCGTCTACGGTGCAGCTCATTATCCCTTTCGAATCTATCCAGAAAAGTAATCTGTAATGAAAGAATACAAGAGCCGGAATAGCGTTTTCTTTTTAAATCACTGAGATAAGCACGAGTATTCTTTCACTCCAATGACTGAATGTGAATTACAGGGCATGACTCCAGTGTTCCATCTTACAAAGACTTACGATTAATCCACTCAACCTTAAAGGTCGAGTCCACCTCAGAGAAATGTAGATTTTAATCAAAATAAAAAAAATCAGACAAGCATAATGCTGAAAATTTCATCAAAATTGGATGTAAAATAAGTTATGACATTTTAAAGTTTCGCTTACTTTTTCACAAAATAATTATATGCACAAATTAGTCACATGCAAATGAAAAAATCGATGATGTCCCTCACTCACTATGTCTTTTGTTTTTTATTGTTTGAATAATACAATATTTAATTTTTTACAGATTTGACAATAAGGACCAACTTGACTGAATCATAAAATGTTAAACAATGGTCATTCCACATGTTCAGTGAAAAATGAAACTTTGTTTCATATGACAATGAGGAGAAAATTAGAATATTTTATAGATTACGAAATGAATAGTTAAAAATGTCATAACTTTCTTGTTTTACATCCGACTTTGATGAAATTTTCAGTGCTATTCATGTTTCATTCTCCTCTTTTTTATTCAAATGAACTTTTTGATGGGATGGATTTGTCTTTCAACTTCATGGAAATCCAACTATGTCACATTTTTTCTCCTAGAAATTTGCACAATGTTCTTTGAAACCAAAGGGGAAGCACACCAATTTGTCACGACAACGATGGATGCACGAATATACATCATTACCTAGAAATCAAATGCATTTTAGATGTTGGCGTTGCTGGCTTTCCATAGTAAGGTTGTGGATGAATCGAAACAACGAAATAGAAATCGGAGATGGCGCATACCTACGGATGTGTGAAATGGCCATGACGAATGGACCAGGATGAATAGGAGTATCCTCTGGTGTAGGCCTAGTGTTGAGGATTCCATGGTAGATTGTCTCCTCATGTAGCATATCCGGAAGCTGGTGGCGCGTTATGAGACCGGAGTCGCTGTTACCCAGATATAACCAGGTAGAATTGTTGCCAAGCAATATACTCCTTCCTTTGACAAAAATAGAAACATAAAATATTCAGAATTCGCCAAGTGATATGGCGAAGTCAGTACAAGCAGTTGGGATAAAAATGGTAAGGAAAGTGCACATGCCCCGTGGGGGTGGGAGGGGTGTCAAAAATTATTCGACGAAAAAGTTCTTCCGAAATTGATTGGGGCCTCTTCCTTTCTTTTTTTTGTAGTTGTCAGATTTAGCCCCCCTTCTGGTAAACCCCTGCTTAAAGCCTTTTTAGTTGGTCGGTAGCCCCTTTCACCATCTGCTCTGCATCAATGGTGTTGCCGCCACTTGTTGCTCTTTTGCGAGACCGTGTCCACTCTGTCTCTGGGTAGCCCCTGTAACTTATCTTGTATTATGAATTTAGATGTCGCGTTCGCACCCTGAAGGAAAATGCCACTACTGGATTGTAGCGGGACCAGGGTTCAGTTTCATAAAGGACTTGCGACTGTGGTAACTTTGCCATTATGACAACTACCATGGTAACAGGGCTCAGCAGCCATTCAGAATCAAGGTTGCCGTGATAGCTGCCATAATGGCAAAGTTACGACAGTCATATGAAACAGGCCCCAGGACGGTCTCCCTTAGACTCACAGAAAGCAAGTTTGAATACGGTCCATTACAAAATGCAAAGACCACGACTAAAAATAAACATATAATTTCTGCGGTGGGTCTCCGCACTTTTTCCTCGGGATAATGGACCATGAGCATAATTTGAACAAAGAGCAAATCCAGCCTGTTGTAAGAAATTTCACATTGAAAAAAATGGTAGAAGGCCCCAAAAAATTACCTTTTCCGGGATACATTTCGGTGAAGTTGTTGAAACGCTCAAAGTGGCCAGAAGCCCTTGGTCGGCCACGGTAGAAGACATCATTCGCCGCAACGTAGACCAGATCATTCAGGCGATCGTAGACCGTGTAAAATTTGTATTGCACTATCATTGGATCGGGAGGAGCTATCAGTATCTCGTGTTCTAACTCAAATGTCGGCATCTTGAACAACAAGAGCTTTCCTTCATTGTCGAGAATCCCACCCATTTTCCCGTTTTTCTCTGCATTAACATAAATGATACAAGGGTTTTACTTCGTCTGTTTCTAATATTACCACGGGTATAAAGAGGAAAATGTTATCATAAAAAATAATGAATTCGATATAGAAATGTGAAACTTATGATGATTATCATGATAATGATAAGACTAGTAATCAACACTGAGCAGTGGCGTTATTAGCTATTATATTTGACGAGGTTAGCATGGTTAGTAAGCGAACCATTTTGTTAAGCCTTTTCTAATGAAAATTTTGTCATACCATCCAGAAAATAATATCATACTTTCATTTTTTCAACAAAAAAAGATGATGAAAAAGTTCAAGAACAAGAATTTGACGAGAAATATCTAATAACTTACGACACTCGTCACCGTAGTAACCGAAAGCACAGTCGCAATCGTATCCCTGGTTGTACGGATGTGCGTAGCACTCCTTGGCTTGACTGCAGGGGTTTGATGAACATGGATCTGTTGGTTGGATTAGCAAAAACAAAACAATACAAAAAAGCAAAGAAAAGCAAATACATACAATCTTTACAATATAAAACACACACGAAATGCTTCGGTTGCAGTGCCAAACTTTCGGAAGTATGGAAGGCCAATGAATACCCATCTCATGTAATGTGCTCGGGGAAGTGCAAATGACAGCCGCCCTCAATCATGCTTATCGTACGTATTCACCTTTCAACCAATCAGCGCACTCCTTTTTTAAAAAGTACTGTGGACACAATTAGTATACACTATGGCGTCATTGGTCCTTCCATACATGTCCATATCATAATAATTATTTTAGTCATAGAAAGCAAGAGGGCCTATATCAATCTCTTTTAAGGGATTGCCCTTGCCTCCTGCGTAATCTATATGATCATATTAGTCAAGTATATACCTTTGTCAGGAGCACAATAAACGATGGATGTGGTGGTGGTTCTTTCCTGGTTTCGTTTGAAGACAGAACTTGTATTGACAAGGGTTCCTTGAACCAGTACCCCATCCTCAAGCCTTAAGTACCGGCAGCTTTGACACTCAGAGGTCCTAAGTGTCGACTTTAGCCGAGTCCCTCCGATAGTCGTGGAAGCTTGAAAAAGATAGGTAACAATGGCGGAATAGATAATCACAAAAAGGATACACTTGAAAGAACAATAAAATTAAAAAATCTCTTACTGAGGATTGTGGTCTCCATGCTATCGGTCTGTAACCTCCTGAAATCATTAGGGAGCAACCTTTCCAGAAAAATTACTTATGTTGATACATTTGGAATAGGACAGTTGAGAGATCACTGAAAATCATCTGGTATGCTGCCAAAGATCTCTGGAAGACTGTCAGAGAGACCACTGAAAGAACTTTGAAAGACCAAGACAATACCCCCTTGATCCGAGACGGTAAACTCTGAATTACATTTCTTGTCTAGCGGAGATTGTACACTAGTCCTATACAGCGATCTTTCAATAGAAATCTAATGGTCTTTTATGGAACATGATTTTTCGAAAATCTTTTTTTTTCAGACTTTCCCTTGTCTTTCAATGACTTTTAAGGATCTCTCGGCAGTCTGTTAGTGATTTCGACAAAAAAATTGAGAGATTGTCGAAAGATCGTGGAAAGACTAACAGGGCAATTCAATGCTTTTTTTTATCTCTGTTTTTTTTCTCTTATAGCTCTATTTTTCATTTCTATTTTAAAAGATAATCGAGTCAAGTTAAGCCTTGGTCCTAGCAATTGGTCCACTTCTGGTACTACTGGAGGATCACAATCGATCAAGAATATGCTCCTTTAATTTCATGTAAATGAGATGACAAATGTTGTCCGAAATGTCCAGCCTCGACAACAAAACACTGAACATGTTGAATCGGCCAAGAAGTCCTTTGGAAGCTCACCATTGTGATCGAGAGTGCTTAAAGACCACTGAAAAAACATTTTCCTGAAAACCCGCTGAGCGACTGTTTTTTTTTAACTGTCTGCAAGCCTATGGAGAATTATATGAGTTAAAGAGTAATATAGCGTTACAAGACCTATACCCCTATTTTTCTTTTCCGTTCGTCTCTCCTCATTTTCTTCCTCTTTTCCCCCTCTTACATGTCACATTTCCTTCTTTTTCAATACTTCAAAATCATAGGGTAGTTTGCCCCCCTTATAGCAGCACGTTGAGCATAATCAAAGTCAAACGAAACATTATTGATCATACTTACCCGTCACAATGACCACCGTGACGAAATATAAGTGTTCCAATCCCAGAAGACCAGCAAACATAACTGCAGTTGATTGGTAGGCCTACTTCAGTGAACTTTGAGTAAAGTAATGCGTTCCGTCTTAACTGGCTAATCTAATTCTTATAGATTTTGCGCTTGATGCTAACACCGCAAGTGTTGAGTGCGATTCATCCCAAACTTCAAAATAGCATTTGACTATAAGCAAGTCCGTAGTTCCTTTCTGCGCATGATCAAAAGATTCTACGCATGATCAAAGGAAGGTCATTGTACTCAAGTGACATGGTGCTTTAAAATCTAATGAGATAAGCACCAACTTTGATGTCTTGATTATTCATATATTCTTTTGAATAGTGGTATTCATTTACTTCCACACAAAACAACAATGCGTCCATGAACGACTGGTATTTCACAGTTTGCCTAGCACACTGTGCAACATGCTATGATATGCATTCAAAGTAGGAATGCAACAAATACCTTCATAAAGTGTTCGTTGGTGTGCTATTCTAGTCACCTGGGCTTTTCAATTTCTTCATCCTGCTATGTAAGGCAAGCTTACGTAATATCTTACTTTGAAATCTGACTATCATAATGAAAGAAATGAAAGGTCATTTGACCAAAATTGTCCATGAAGTAACTACGAACTGGTCTATTACACTGGCCACTAAGAAGAATGGTCAAACTCTTTAAACTATATAACTCAGGGCAGAAATTTTGTCACCGCCCATAAAAGCTTACAATTGATTTGGAACAACAGTTCTAATTGGTCAGCATTTTGAACACGATACGCTTGCGATAAAAAATATTGACCGGCCACTAGGACGTCACTAAATGGGAGTTGTGCTCAAGTATAGGAAATAAAAGAGATAAGATAGGGAGAAGAAAAAAAGAAGAAAAGGTAGAGTATGAGAAATGAAGAGGTGGGCCGCGAAACACTATAACACCCCTCTTATTAACTTGGAAGAAAAAAGCACTAGCGAAAGGTCGTCTCACCCCCTCTCCCTCTTGAAATATCCCGGTGTTGCCCCCGACGGACAATGCCGGATTCAATGGTTACTACTTACGTGTTCCGAGGCCTATATCACGTTTTCCTGATTTAATAGCTGTAAGAACCTTGGCTCCGCGTAGATTAAATTTGAAGATTGAAATCAGACTCGTTATAGATTATTAATAATCATTTGTAATATGATGACGTCTTCTTATCAACGATGCCTTGACGTTTACCAGTAACAAGGCAAGTTTAACGAAGTAAAGGCCTGGTCACACCGCCCGAGCGTTGTTGGAGCGATAGGGAGAGAGGGTCGAATTTTTCTCGCAAAGTTGGGGAAAAAAAATCAAAAATCGAAAATCGAAAACAAAATAAAAACAATAATAATAAAATACCATTTTTAGCTCGCTCGCTTCGCTTATTCACTAATTTGTCAATTAGTTAGCTATACATCCAAATGAAAAGACAGCACTTCACATTTCTTCGACATCTTTTATTCTCTGTCCTTGATTTCGTTTTATCATAATGCAGAAAGGGACTTCATTGTAATCCACCTTTTTTCAGAACTTATTCATTAAACTTAAGTTAGAGCCGTAAATACACAACTGGCAACACCTTTTTTGGGGTAAAAGATACCTCTTTTGTTCATGTTCTCCCCCTTAACGTTTTTGTGTCCACCTAGAAGTTGTAACTTTGCACGTTTTATGCTGCGTTGATTTTACGTTCAATGGTGCAATTCGAATTGTAGCTTTGTAACTATAAAAATACATGTGGACTGTAAAAAAAAAAGCCCGGTGTTAATTTAACACCGGCCTGGTATCTACATCGGTCCACACCAGTGTTGAAACACCGGTTTGGTGTTAGGCTAACAACAGTCTGGCATTTAAAGGTCAAGTCCACCTCAGAAATAAGTTGATTTGAATCAATAGAGAAAGATCAGACAAGCACAATGCTGAAAATTTCATCAAAATTGGATGTAAAATAAAAAAGTTATGACATTTCAAAGTTTCGCTTATTTTCAACAAAATAGTTATGTGAACGAGCCAGTTACACCCAAATGAGAGAGTTGACGATGTCACTCATTCACTATTTCTTTTGCTTTTATTGTTTGAATTATGAAATATTTCAATTTTTATGAATTTGACGATTAGGACCTCCTTGCCTGAAGCACAAAATGATAAAATAATGGAATTCCACATGTTCAGGGAGGAATGAAACTTCATTTCACATGACAATGACGAAAAAATAACAATATTTCATATTTTATATAATAAAATACAAAAGAAATAGTGAGTGAGTGATGTCATCAACTCTCTCATTTCGATGTAACAGGCTCGTTCATATAACTATTTTGTTGAAAATAAGTGAAACTTTAAAATGCCATAACTTTCTTATTTTACATCCGATTTTGATAAAATTTTCATTGTTATGTTTGCTGAATTTTTCTCTTTATTCAAATCAAGTTTTTGTTGGGGTGGACTTGTCCTTTAAGTACAAACAATTAGTGTTATCGGTTTGATTGTTAAAGGATAAGTCCACCCCAACAAAAAGTTGATTTGATTAAAAAGAGAAAAATCCAACAAGCATAACACTGAAAATTCCATCAAAATCGGATGTAAAATAAGAAAGTTATGACATTTTAAAGCTTCGCTTAATTTCACAAAAAAGTCATATGCATATCCTGGTCGGTATGCAAATGAGAAGACTGATGACATCATTCACTCACTATTTTTTGTGTCTTATTATATATATGAAAGATTCTAACTTTGTCCTCATTGTCAAGTGAAACAACGATTAATTCCTCCCTGAACATGTGTAATTAGCATTGTGTAATACATATGGTTCAATCAAGTTGGTCCTTATTTTCAAATATGTCAAATATGAAATATTGTATGATTCAAACAATTAAAAAAAGAAAGGGCAAGGGAGGGACATCATTGCCCGTCTCGTTTGCATGTCACTGAGCTGTGCATATCATTGTTTGTGAAAAATAAGCGAAACTTTAAAATAACTTTCATAACTTTCTTTTTTTACATCCGATTTGATGAAATTTTCAGCCTTATGCTAGTTTGATTTTTCTCTTTTTATTCAAGCCAACATTTTTCTGGGGTGGACTTTACCTTTAACTGGTGTTGTTTCGACGCTTCTATGTAGACCGATATAGATTTCAGGATGGTATTAAGTTAACACCGGCGTTTTTGCAATGTAGATAAAGCCATTAAGGTGATCTTCGGAAGACGCTATTCTCACACAGATAGCTCCATGGTTGAATCGCTAGTGAATCGTTCTGTCACGCTCTGGCTTGGATACCATTATAAAACGTGACCGTTATTGAATTATTTTGTGGTTTTCATCACGGTTTCAATCTTATGCTTGTAAGGAAAAGGAGGAAGAGGGGGAGGGGGGGGGGGGTTAAAGCTAGTTAGCTTGAACGAAAAAAGCAAAATAAATATGATCAATGAAGATTGAGACGAATAATTGAACCAACAATGGGAGAGTTACCAGCAAATCAATGGAGATCTTTGCACTCGCAATGAGAACAAGAATTGTTATGTCACACATAAGAACTTTCTACTTCGTACGCCATGTACATCGAAAATATACTCCGAAGATACGTTTTTGCTCGTTCTTACGTGCATGTGTACAACAATTTTTGTCTATGATATATTTTTGAAACATCTTTGTAAAACCTCTGGGTCCCGTCTTTTTTTAAGAAGAGTTGAGATTGGCCAAAATCAACCACTACTATGGAAAGCCAGCAACGTCAACATCTAAAATCCATGTTTCTTCAAAATATGTTCTAGATTTTCTGTCTTTTCATATATTCATTGTTTTCTCGTAATTTCAGTGTGCTTCGCTTTGTTTACAAAGGACAATGATCACATTTCCTGTAAAGAAAATGACACTGATGTATTTCCATACAGATGAGGTTGAGTTGATTAATCTTAACTCTTTGTAAGACGGGACCAGGATGCACTGCAAAAACTCTGGTGTTGATTTAACACCAGCCCGGAATCTAGGTATGTCCACACCAGAGAAGTGTTAAACAACACCAGTCTCGTTTTGGTCTAACACCAGATAGATGTTTGTACAATACCAATTAGCATGGTTAGTATTAAAACAGCATCGGTTTGATTTCAAACTGGTGTTGTTTCAATACTTCTCTGGTGTTGAATCAACACCGGAGTTCTTGCAATGTGTACGGCACGTACGGATTGACTTTAAATTGGCAAATTCAATAAAATATGTACAAAATTAACGAAGACGCTATTCAAGTGTGGCATCATATTCATCTCTGTCGCATCGCAATTGGGAGGAAGTCTGTATTCTTGATCTTAACATTCAAATGCCTCTATAACTTTATTATACTTTATTTTATTTTCGGACTTCTCTGATTTCATTTCCTTTATATTCTCATGTAGATTTGCTTTGCTCTATTTCTTCTGCCCTTATCTTCTCTATTTTCTCTTCTGTCCATCTCATCTGTTGCCTTTTTTATTCTCAAACAGTTTGGGCAATACATATTTCAACGGTTATGATTGTTGTCAAATGTGTAATATGTACTACACTGCAAAAACTCCGGTGTTGATTTAACACCAGCCTGGAATCTATATATATATCCACACCAGAGAAGTGTTAAACAACACCGGTTTTGGTATTGTCTAACACCAGATAGGTGTTTATACAACACCAATTTGTATTAAAACAGCATCGGTTTGATTCCAAACTGGTGTTGTTTCAATACTTCTCTGGTCTGGACATATTTAGATTCCGAGCTAGTGTTAAATCAACACAGGAGTTTTTGCAGTGTAGTATGTCAACACATGTGTGTATTCACTTATATATATATATATATATATATATACACACAGAGCGTCCCCCCAAAAACTATACACTTTTGAAATGGCTGCCAAATAAAAAAATGTAGCACTTTGGGGGAAAAGACTTATAGATATGGAAAGCCAAAAAAGTCAACTTTTAAATGACACCAAAAAGTTGGAAAACTATTCATGCTTGAGCGAGCACTGCCCACTGAAACAAAGGGTATGAAAATTAGGGTGGGCTGGAATTAGCCTTCCAATTTCTTTCAGGTGTTTTTGTATGGTACTTGCAAAGTTGAGGGTTATTTGGTAAATTAAAGATCAGTTGTGATCAGTTTGTTGTTTGTGAAAATTTAATGCATTATTAAATTGAAATTTAATGCATGAATGATCATGAATTGCAATTTTAAGTATAGCAATTTGTCTTTATCATGTGGATCTCAACAATGTGTTCATGAGAGTCAGGAGAAGAGGGGGTAAGATAGGACTGAAGTAGGTGAAGTACGTTGATGGGATAAAAGTCAACATAACATTTAGCTACCCCTCTCTCCATGTCACCCCCCCACTTCTCTCCTCCTGAGAGACTAACCTCGGCTAAGCTGGGCAGGAATTAGCCTTACAGTTTTTTTGAGCGGTTAGTCCTTTGGCACTTGCTAAGCTAAATTAATGAGTGAGATAAGTTTTGGTTTCTTAGGCAAATTTCACGAGTTACCGAAGTGAAATTTAATGCATGAGTGACAGGAATTGTAATTTTATGTATTCATCTTGTGGACCTCAGAAGTGTGTTCGTGAGAGTCAGAGTCATGTGATGGTACCTGTTACAAGCAAGAGGGCAAGATATGCTAAGATAAAAGGGCATTCCTCTTCTTTTTGTCCTTGTTAAAAATTAAAAGTCATAATTATGTACCCTTCCCTCTCCACTTCCATTTCCAGCCCCCCCCCCCTCTTTCTCAGTCTCACCTCCTGGAGTGTACCCTATTCAAAACTTAACTGCCAAGTGACCGGTGGTTGATGGTCTTTTTTTTGTTGAATGATTACCGAGAAATTTAACGATTTTGATGATTAATTAAATAATTTATTGAAAAAAAAAATGCATGTTTGATTGTTTACATTGCACATTGAATGAGTTGATTTACTGATAAATTGTTGATTAAATGATTGATAGGAAAAAGTTGATGCCCCAATTCAGAATAAATAATTAAATCAACATTCTGCTCTGGACTTCACGCTTACACGACAATAGCCATCAGCCTCTCAACGGGAGGGGAGGGCGGGAAAGAGAGAGGGGGCGGAGGCGAAATGTTCTGTTGACACTTATCCCATTTAAGTCCTACCTCATCCCCTATTCTCCCGACTCCCATGAACACATTGCTGAGATCCACATGATAAAGATCAAATGCTGCCCAAAAGAGATCCAAATGATAAAGTTGAAATGCTGCCCAAAAAGTATTCACTCATGCATTAAAATTCAATTTAATAATTTACAGAATTTGCTTAAGCAACCAAAACTCGTCACGGTTTGTCATTAATTTTTCAAAACGCCCTTAAATTTGCAAGTTCGAAAGGATTTGCCTCTCAAAAATTGACATAAATTGGAAGGCTAATTCCAGCCCACCCTAATTTTCATACCCTTTGTTTCAGTGGGCAGTGCTCGCTCAAGTATAAATAGTTTTCCAACTTTTTGGTGTCATTTTAAAGGTGACTTTATTTGCTTTCCATATATGTAAGTATTTTCCCCCAAATTGCTACATTTTTTATTTGGGAGCCATTTCAAAAGTGTATATTTTTGGGGGACGCACTGTTTATATACCTAAGAGCAAATTTTGTGTATTTCTTTTTAAATACATGACAATAAATCATCTTGAATATTTTGATAAATAACTTTAGGATAAAGGAGGAGTATAAAGGTTTGAAATCAATGCTATAACATTTTTATCAAGATTTTACAAAATGGCCATGCACTGACATATTAAAATGGTATACGTGGAGAAAGTATTATTTGTTAATTAATTCTAAAACTTCTTGAAATCCATTATATTGCTACATACTCAATATCCTTTGTTACCACGGTAATCTAAGAAAAGGGGTTTTCTCGAAATACGGGCTAGTTTGACGGGTTTCGTTGCATGAGAGCCACGCCTACCATTTATTATTTTCTTCTTGTCCTTTATGTTGCTGTTATTGAATTGAACTGAGTTTTATTGATTGGTAAATAATTTTATGACCATTATTAACACTGGACTGATCAGTTATATTTTTATATGAATCTTGACGCCATGCATTATTAATGGGATATTCGATTTTTATTCGGAGTCAATGCACTGCTACTCAGGAAAATTCACAAACAAACGAAATAGAGAAAGGCGCTGGTTTTCTTATAAAGAACAGAACAATTGTTGACAATTATTTGTAGTACCGCTACAATAACATAAAAAGCCTCTGATATGTAAACGAGATTTTTATCTGTCTCTGCACTTTCTTTTTAGTCTAAAGATTCTTTCAATGTCGAAGAGACCGTCGACCCCCTTTTTAGAGAAAGGTCCTTTGAACCAAAGATACTACTAGGGGAAGATCGGATACTTCGGCGATTTTTTGAAACGCTCGATAAATGCTGATAGGGAAGGGCGCCCATTAGCGTTGAGTAAGTAAACCTTCGCATATTGGCACGCGACTGTGTATAAAACATATGGGGGAAATGAGAGAGTGGAGTTTGGAGAGGGCTCAAGGGTGGCTCGTGAAAATATTTCCACATTTTCTTACCAAGAAACATCTGAAATATATTCATCTCAAATGTAAGGGGGAAAAATTGAAGAAAAAAAAATTTGAAATGTAAAAATAGTCCATCCCTTCAACCCTTCACCATTTCTCTCATATGTTTTGTACACAACCATCTCGCGATACGTACGCAAAGGTAAAAAAGGTTACTTACTCAACGCTGTAGGGCGCTCTTCCAGAGCGTTTCCTTTCCACAGAGATACGATCTTACGTATACGTAAGCTCCCGAAGGGAGCTAGAGAGGGAACTCTTTTTTCTTCTCCCATAGGTTTTGTACACAGCCAACATGGCTGCCGGCGGACAATTTGAATGTTGATTTTGGAGGGTCAATGTTTAATTCATGAAATGACGTCAAATTACGCAAAATGCACTTCTATGATTGGCTAAGACGCTAATGTTTTTTTCCTTCCCACAATTCCCCACGAGATCTGTGCGAAGTGTTGTTCTTTTGGACTCTGCGAATTTCCAGTTTCTACAACGAAATGGCTCGACTAATCATCTGTTTATAGAATTGATGTTCGAAATCGTGATTTCTGAGTGAACTTCATTGCAGCAGAAAATCTTGGAGGGAACATCAATATTAATCTAATGACATTCCATAAGAATAAAAGTTAGCTAAGTTTATTTTCTTGTTTTGATCTCACTTGCAAAGGTGATGTGTTTGCGGGGGTTCGGGGCCCATCCCGTATTTACTTTACTACGTAAACCTCCATTTCCATGCACTCCCATTTCTTTTCCCTGACTTCCAAATAAATCATCTATCAGTGAGTTTCTCAAAAAAATAGGCCTAACTTACCATTTGTCGTAGATCTAGACCTTCATCGGAATACTTCATGTAGGCAAAAAGTAAACCTGTATTTCAGCTTTATTGTCAATTATCAGTGGTAGATGTGGACTTGTTTCCGACCTCTTGTTTTAGTAAGGACAAACTGTCGATTTTGGCCAGAGCGAGATCCGGCCTTGATATTGCCGGTGCTAGCCGGCTAGCGAGATTGTCGATGTAGTCATGGGGTATGAAAATAGCGGGGACGGACTAGGCCCAAAGGTAAACTTCAAGATTGAAAGTTGAAGATTAGGCCTAGTCCGTCCACGCTATTTCATCTTCATATTGATTCAGCAGCTTCTTTTATTCAGAAACCTTTTACTTCAGAGTAATCATGACTGAAATCCAATTGATTTACTGTTAGATTTGAATGAAATGGCTTAGGCCTAGACGTAAATCAAGTTTCTATTTGAACAGGATGCCCTGGGCCTGGCCTGGGGTGGTATTCTGAAAACGTTTTTAGTACATAATTACTACTCCATTCAAATGTGATGTGTTTCTTTAGTTATATACAGGACCAGCATAGTCGGATAGACCAGGTCCTGATTCAGCTATACAGCTGGAGCAATATATGGTTGGAATCATTTTACTTTAATAAACATGTCGGGTACCTGGTATGCTTATGCCTCTCTGTAAAACTTTATGATACTATACAGAGAGAATGAAGTTTTTGGACCAGATAATTCAGTTTGGATTATTCATGGGCCAATGATATGGGCAGCTGGAAATTTTTTAAATATTGTTTAAGAAGAGTAGTTTTATTTATCTCCTCTAATGTAAAAAAAATGTTTATTGCAGATCCAATAGGACCAAGAACTTAGAATTTATAGACTCTATAAATCGTATATTGTGCGAAAACCAAAATTACATTCAGAAAAGCCATGTTTCCATTTTCAACATCGTGGCCAATCAATAATGTTTTCTCATTAATTTGAATATTCGCACTAAACTGGATCTTTATGAAATACCGTAGTTTCTGCCAAAAAGAATTCACATGTGGATAATGCTACAAAAACATGATCTAGAGTTTCAGTTTGTTTACAATGGTGACAAGTCATATCTGATGTGATATTCCATCGAACCATCGAACTAAATTCTCTTTATACAGCAAAATCCGATGCAGCAATTTGAAATTATATTGTTTAACTCTGTTATTAAATAATTTTCGAAACTTAAATTTCATCAATGTGATCCAATTATAATCTTCTGCAAGTGATAGTCTATCTTTCCAAAAATATAACACCGTTGGGTGTAAATTCTTTTTTAAATCTACAAAATATGTGTAGAATTGTTTTGTTTTTGATATTGTAATGTCAAATGAGTCACCGGTTAATTTAAATCAATTTATCATTTTGCATTCGCTAATCACCGTGATTTTCAAGCTGAGCATTGTTCAACTTATCGAACCAATATTTTGGAAAAGCGGTTTTAATTTTAGCAATATTGATACAAAGAGAATTCATCGACAGTAAGTCTGTAATACTTTCAGAGTTTTTCCATGATCAATTTTCAGTTAAATGGTGTACTTTCTATACCCTTATCGTACCATTTTCTGAAATACAATAACATGTTTTCATGTTTTATATTTGAATTATTCCATACGATTTCATTTTCAAATTGAGTTACTTCGAATATATTAAGATAGTGAAGTTCAGCCCATGAAGTAAGTCTGTATAAAATGTAGGTAATGAATATTTTTTTTTTTTACATAATTCGATCATGTCTACTGGAGAACAGTTAAATTGAATGGATAATGGGGTTACACTTCGTAATTCCGAAGGTTCTTTATTTCGAAGGTTCGTCATTCATGTCATTCCGAAACACGTAAATTGCCTATGCCTCGATGTTCGTTAATCCGAAAACGAAAAAGGGTTCGTTAATCCGACCATTTGTGGCGTCATTCCGAAAACGAAATAAGGTTCGTTGTTCCGAAGGTTCGTTTATCCGAAAACGAAATGAGAATCTTAATTCTAAAGGTTCGATAGTCCGAAAACGAAATAAGGTTCGTAATTCCGAAGGTTCGTTAATCCGAAAATTAAATAAGGTTCGTATTTCCGAAAATGAAATTAATTCATTTTGGTAACAAGAACGGTGTTGTCCTTGCAAGATAACAGGATATTATGCAATGATAAAATAACGAACGATGATACATGTGCGAAGCGCGAGCTTTATATTTTTTGTTGAAAATATGTTGGGCAATATGTTTGTGAAATTGTGATCTTCAATACAAGATGGCTATGTATGAACTATAAACTAGATAACAGCTGCGAGCAAGAAGCGCGAGCAGAAGTTTTTATTATAAGCTCTGACCTGATCTACATGTAAAAGGGACATGTTAAGGGATTTTTGCAGCTAGCCATGAAGATGATACATGTTTCAACCAAGGGCGGCGGAACGTATTTTCCGGGGGGGGGGCAAAGCCAAAAAGGTGCACTTCTATGCCTAAACGGACATTTTTGTGCAAATCATGAGATTATCATCTGTGTAATGCTGTGTGTTTTGTAGTAATTAAGTTGAGTAATGTTTTTTTAATTGATTTATGATTGATAAGATATATATTTAGGTTTTATTTTCGCGAGCAAACGTAGCGAGCATGTAGTTTGGAAAAAAAGTAAATCTGAAGTTTTTTGACTCGCATTTGTCAATTATGGACCTAATTTCTGTTAAAAGTGCATCATTGTGAGATATTGCGAGCGATTCACGAGCTCAAGCTTTGGAAATTTCATGTAGGCATAATAAGACATAATAGTAATAAGAATAATAATAATAGTAATAATGGTATTATTTACCAAGGGAAGCCACTTCAGTTCTGAAAACTGTTATTATCACGGCTTTAGCTGGGCTGCCTAGGCGCCCAAAGGAATGCATTTAATTAATTTCTTCATACCGGGTACCCAGTCACCTCACCCGGGTGACTAAATTTCTTGTTGAAGGAAATTACGCAATGGCTGGGATTAGAACCTACGACCACTATTTCATGGTCAGAAGACTGATCCACTGGGCCACAACGCCCCACATAAAAAGTTAACATTGCGAGCATTTTTTGGTAATCATGAAAAACAGATTAACATTGTTAACAAGAGGCGTAACGATCAATAAAATTTTATTAACATTTATATTCTTTATCACCATTTTTTATCATATTCATCGTTTGGGATTATTATGATCATCATTAGTATTATTTATTTTATTACCAGCAGAAGCTCCTATTAAAAATGACATCCCATCCAATACAAATCCTATTATCTGGAGGTTACTCGCACCCGACCAACACACTTAATCCCCTGCATCTTTAAACCATTTGCTTCGGCAGCATTTGCTCAGAGAAAAATCGAAATTAAGCGTATGATCCGGGCGCCTATTCTTAAATTAATACATTCTTTGGCCACAACACACACATGCATCATCGTTTGTTATTTTATCATTGCATAATATCCTGTTATCTTGCAAGAACAACACCAAAATGAATTAATTTCATTTTCGGAAATACAAACCTTATTTAATTTTCGGATTAACGAACCTTCGGATTAACGAACCTAATTTCGTTTTCGGATTAACGAACCTTCGGAATTAAGAACCTTATTTCGTTTTCGGAATAACGAACCTTCGGAATTACGAACCTCATTTCGTTTTCGGATCAACGAACCTTATTTCGTTTTCGGGTAAACGAACCTTCGGAATTACGAACCTCATTTCGTTTTCGAATTAACGAACCTTCGGAATTACGAACCTTCGGAATAACCGAACCTTCGGAATAACGAAGCTTCGGAAATACGAATGTATGCGGGATTATGGTATACCGCCTAATTTATGTAACCAAAACTCACAAATATATTTCCAGGGTGGTTCATCGCCTCTTACAATTTTTGGTAACCAAGAAAGTGTGAGTGATTTCAATCTAGAATTTATGTCAATCATATCCAAACCCCATATTGGGATGGATTAATAATGCAAACTCTTCACTTTTACTCTTTTAGAATTCCATGAATATGAATGAATTATTTTATTAAGTTCTGTGGCGTGTGATACGTCGAAACAAAACCCCAAGAATCAGACCTAGTCTAGTTTATGTGTGCACAATAAGACTGACTGGTTCAATCTGCAATTTAATAACAGAATAAACAATACTGGTATAAGCTAAATTGACAACATGTCATGGCATATATATATATATATATATATATATATATAATGTCTATAGATTTACAAACAGGCAAACAACGTTGACCGGCATTACAACTTAAATTATCCAACAAATTACCACTCATTCAATGAACAAGGTTATGATATAACCTTGTTCTCAGTTACATTTCCATGTGTGGCAAAATAATGGTGGCAATGTTTGGCTTAATTTCTCTTTTTATATGGGACAAATGTTTGATTTTCTTACACTGTCAGTTTTCATTACAGCTATTCATCATATAACTTGGCTCTTATGTAAATTTAATTCTTTAAATTATTTTTTTCTGAATCAAATATAGAGATTGAAAAATTGAAATTTTCTTGCCATATTACTTTCTACCAATAGAGGGCATACACAAAAATATGCCCAAAACTCAAGTTTTTGAGCGATCTGGTGAATACAAAAATTATTCCCAAGTTACTAATGAAAAATAAATTGTAATTGTATGGAAATCAGCAATTTTGGTCACAAAAGTGATATTTCAATGATTTTTCAAAGTGTGTGCTATGTACAGCATTGGCATACCATAGTCCTACCTGTAGATTCCCCACAGGCAGGATGGTTGCAGTGAACAAGTGCAAACTACCTTGACAAGTTTAAAGGTCATATCAAGTATAAGCATACTGTATACGTCATGTAGTACAGATCAATGCCCCTAAATTCATCCCTTTTGTACAGCAGTTTTCATAATAAAAGAAATCAATTACTACTTCAAATGCGTATCTGTTTACTTCTTTATGTTTACATGGCTTATGACAATGCAGACATCACGTGCCCGAAGGCGCCAAATTCAAGTTACATACACAACTACGTATAACGCCACGTACGCTTTCTATTACATAATGCATGCATGTACACGTATACGGCGTTTTCATAAGAACAAATTCACTCAGCTTACATAACTTTGACATATTAATTCGTAATATTTCAAACCATATTTCAGCATGCCACTCGGCTTATCTGATAATATAACTGATAAACTTAAAAAAACAACAACAACAACAATACTTACGTCATTGGGCTCGTATCACGAAATTAAAGAAATTTAACAACTAAACGGACAAGCGACACGCTTTCCATGACTGTACAAAAAAAACAATACGCCCTCAATCGGTGAATTCAAATCTAATTAAAAATAAATTTACAAAATGAAACAAAGAGAGTCATCATAAATTAGAAAATTACTAAAATCTTTATCCTGTACAAGGCAAGTTCTTTGATATAATTTTGGGGCATGATGTAGCATGTGCTTATATACAAGTAACATTTTTATAATAACTATTTTCCCATAGTATGTCAGATTTCTCATCTTCCAAAGATTTATAATACGTTTAATTTTATCTATCTTTACAGACCAATTAAGGACATTAAAGTCATTGGTATTCTTGCATAATACAAGCCCAAGGTATTTAATTGGTTCATCAGACCATCCAAAATTGCATATACCATTTGTTTTATTATGATTTATATTAAGTGGCATAACTTTGGTTTTGTTTCAATTAAGTTTTAAGCCAGAATAATCCCCGAAATTAATAACATCTTGAATTGCGACATTTCTTACCTGGACGGAATTAACAAAAAGAGCGGTGTCGTCTGCTAGCTATGAGATCTTTAATTCTTTTGAAAAATGGTTCTTTGTGGAATGGAATCTTAATACCACCGACTTTCTTTCTGTGACGTCATTACCTTAACAACTAAAACAAATAACAAAGCCGATAGAGGTCATCCTTGTCTACACCCTTGTCTATCTTAAACTGTTTTAAAATCCAACCATTATTTATTACTTTGCCTCCAGCGTTTTTATATAATACTTCAACCCATTCGATAAATGAATCTTTAAAATTTAATATTGACAGGGTTTCGAAAAGAAAGCCATGTCTCACACGAACAAAATGTTGTTTGAAGTCTAAATACCAATCCTTGTTGTTCCAAAATTTTGCAATAATCAATAACATCTTGTAAAACCTTAAGTTATCTGAGGCTGAACGCCCCTTAATATACTCGTAACCTGTTTGATTAAACGAAACCATTTTATGAATTAATCGTTGTAGTCGTTGTGACAAAACTCTCGCCAAAATCTTATGACCAGTATTTAGTAATGAGATTGGCCTCAAATTGTCTAATAATCTACTATCCCCTACTTCTCAATGGCAGTGTGAGTATACCTTGTCTTTGACCTTCTGACAACCCCCTTGAGCGTGTCCTCCATTTAGACTGTCGATTAGCAAATCTTTTATGTCTGGCCAAAAACATTTATAAAACTCCGAACTCGATCCATCGCAACCAGGTGCCTTGTTATTTTGCATTGAAAGCAAAGCTTTGAAAGCAAAGCTTTATACACTCGTTTTCGGTTACTATTTCTTCACAACTTAGTGCATCCTTCTCCTCTAATTCTTTCAATTCAATATTTTTAAAGTATGATTTGATCCCGGATTTGATGTTCATATCGACATCGTTATAGCTACTTATGTACAATTTACTGAAATAATTATTAATAATCTTCAAAATCCCGTTTTCTTAGTAAATGTCTTACCGTTTTGTACCATACCGTTAATCTCTTTTTTTTCCATTCCATTTATGGTTTCTTTTTTTCAAAAATTACTTGGACGACTTTTCGCCAGACTCCATCCATTTCTCCCTCGCTCTAATATAAGCACCTTTGCACTTTTATGTGTAACATTTATCTAATTCATTTCTGATTGTTTCTAACTTATCAATTTCTTTCTTGGTTGGATTTTTATCAGCCTTTTCACTCTGTTTATTGAGCTCATCTTGTAACTTTGTAAAATAACATTTTCTTTATCCATGTTTTGTCTCACCTGCACAGCAGAGTGAGACTATAGTCGCCGTTTTTCCGGCGGCGGCGTATCTGAAATGACAGCATATCTTTAGAAAGTTTATGGACCTAGTTCATGAAATTTAGACATAAGTTAATCAAGTATTACTGAACATCCAACCTGGGTTTCATGTCACATGACCAAGGTCACATGTCACTTAGGGTCAATGAACTTGGACCATGTTGGGGGAAATCAACATCCAAACCTTAACCTAAGGTTAAGTTTTTTGAAATGTCATCATAACTTAGGAAAATATATGAACCTAGGTCATGAAACTTGAACATAAGGTTAATCAAGTATCACTGAACATCCTGCATGAGTTTTACATCACATGACCAAGGTCAAAGGTCATTTAGGGTCAATGAACTTTGACCAAATTTGTGGGGTATCTGTTGAATTACCATCATAAATTTGAAAGTTTATGGATCTGATTCATGAAACTTGGGAATAATAGTAATCAAGTAACACTGATCATCCTGTGCTAGTTTCAGGTCACATCATTAAGGTGAAGGTCATTTAGGTCATTTAAAAAGTGTGACTTTATCAGAATACTTTGTTGGCGCATAAACATTCAATAATAAATAATAACAATTGTTATAAATTAATCTAAGAGCAACGGTCCTTCCATCATTTCTCGCATAGATGTTTACAATTTCTAGAGGTAATTTCTTTCTCAATAATATTGAAACCCCTTTGGAGTGGTTAGACCCATTACTAAAGAAACATGCACCATTCCATTGCGATGAAGTCTCGTGTTCTAGCTCTTTCGTCCAGTAAGTTTCTTGTAAACAAACAATATCTGTCTTTTTTTGCACGAAGCAACGATTTGCTTCTTTTCGTTTTATCCCACATTAAGGATATAAGATGAAGAGAAATCGAGTCATCATTCATTAATTTTGTTGATTTTGAAATGATTTCTTCCATTTCATGATCGACTTATACTTTTCCCTTTCATTCGTTATTCGCTCACAGCTTAGTGTTTTCCTTTGCACTCTACTTTTTTGCTTGTTATCTATCCTTTTAGTTTTCTTTTCGTATAATGTTTTTCCATGTTTTTGCCTGTCTGGAGCTGGAGTTTCCGGCGATAGTGGTGATTTCTCGTCGTCGCTTGAAGTCGAGCAGTGAATTCATCATCTCCATCATCATGTGTTGTACTGCGGTGAGAAGCGTATTATATTTTATATATTAGGCGTGGTGTTTCATTCTCTATAATGATACCTTGTGCCGAACTTTGTTGTGAAACGTTTTATCCTTTCCATATTTCTTGTTTTCTATTAAATTTTTATCCACCATTTATTTGACAATATATGTGCAAAGTAATTTAGAATGTAAAAATGGTATATTTATATATAATAATATAATACATAAAGATTGAAATATCAAAACCTTATAATCAAGGGCTGAAAAAGGGAGTATTAAACATCAACAGTTACATCAACAGTGTGATTTTAAATGGTGATTAATCAAGGCGATAATATAACACCAACAATATGTGATTAGGAAGGGCACTAACTACAACTTCAAGATAAATGAATTATAGGCCTACACAAAAAGGTTTGACTTTGTAATCTGATCTAGGTATAAAATTAGTATTGAGCACAGAATATTAAAAAAATAACTTCTGGGTAATGATAATAATTATTTATAGTGATATAGAGTACTTTCCATCTTGATGAAATAATCAAAGCGATTCAAGGATTGTAGGCAAAAATCCACAACAGATTAAAAACTTTGACGATGAACGTACTAATAAAGATGCCTAAAACACTCTCATAGGCCAACAGGTATATTTTCATAAATTATTACACCGCCATGAGAACTTTAAACTGAAACCATTTCAGTTATGTAATGTATTCCTTGGAACGTAGACTGGAACCACTTCCACGGCAGAGCGGTTCCATTACTTGACTCGGCGATGTGACTCCGGAATCTACTCATCCAGAATCGAAACGACTCAAATTCGTAGGCTACAAGCCAGTCGTTCCATATTGTAAACACCATCAGCTTGAAGTTGGAAGTACGTTTCCACACCGTCTGAACCCGCTTGCCATCCAAATCTGCCATTAGGATATCTTGGGGATAGCATTCCTCAGTTGAAAGATAGTCAGACCAAAATATCTTGCCAACTTGTAGTGAGATAGAGGCAAAAGAAAAACGAGTGGTTTTAGGATTATGTTCTAAATTCGGAGTTTAATGGCCGGCAAAACTTAAAAAAAGGTAGCCCCTGCACCCAAATTGCCCTTACACCTTCAGTTGTTGAAGCTTATCGGAGACCTCAGTGCACTTATTTTACAATTATACATTGAAAAGTTGGCATTTATATACATGTATTTTGACTATGGAAAGCGGTAGACGCCATAATTCGTTACAGGATATTCCAAACAAGCAGACACACACAAGCGTGTGAGTTGTCATATTTTATGATCAAAGTGTGTTCACCCAAAGGACTGTGCGTTTACACGTTGACGTCTTTCGCTTTCCATATAATTGTAGTCAGATAGAGGCAAAAGACAAAACGAATGGTTTTGGGATTATATTCTTCAAGGTCAAGTCAACCCCAGAAAAATGATGATTTGAATAAATAGAGAAAAATCAAACTAGCATAATGCTGAAAACTTGATTAAAATCGGATGTAAAATAAGAAAGTTATGACATTTTAAAGTTTCGCTTATTTTTTCACAAAACAGTTATATGCACAATTCAGTGGTAAGCAATCGAGAGAGTCGGTGATATCCATCACTCACTATTTATTTGTTTTTTTTTATTGTTTGAATTATACAATATTTTATTTTTTTACCAATTTGACATCAAGGGCCAACTATAACAACGGTAATGCCAAATGTTCAGGGCGAAATAAAACTTTGATTTACAGGACAATGAGGAGAAAATTAGAGTATTTCATATTTCATATAATACAATACAAAAGAAATAGTGAGTAATGTCATCAGTCCCCTCATTTGTATACCGACCAGGATGTGAAATTAAGCGAAACTTTGAATCCTTACTATAATTTGGCTAATCTTGTGTGTCCTTCCGTTTGTTTGACGCAGCTTTTTTCCGTGGTTTTCCACTCAATGGAGCTGGAATTTTTTCTAAACATGGTCAAATTGTTCACAGATTGTCATGAGGGGGTTGTTTGTGGTATTTTGGTCGCATTATTTAAAGTTTTTTTTACAATTCGTAACTTGTTGGCATTCCTTTTCGCAGCCCTGAGTATAGCTTCGAAGTTCCCAGTCCCTTTTACCTCTCTAGGGTCAGCGAAATACAAAGCATTCATGCCATCATGCCGACTGTCGACCGGGTAGCGTATTTTTTTTTTACACCACTGCTCCGCCAAAATCCCCAGAAATACGAAAGAAACGACTCTCGGGCAAGTCTAATCTATGCGCTCTTGAAAGCAAAGCTCTCGGAATTCCCGCGTGAGATGTGTATTATGAACCCGGTGTATTAAGTTGAATGAATCATCCAAAACCACCTGAAATCATCCCGTTACCACATTATTTTCTTAAGGTTATTGTTGATATTACGGAAAAGGTTCTAAAAACCATTTTAGTTTGTAACTGAGCTGATTTTGTATTGAAAATGAATAAGATGTAAAGGATATTGTCTATTTAAAGTCTTGTGGCGAATTGAATTTGCTGAAAGTGTGGTGAGGGCACTTTATAGGTATTTTTCCTACAGTATATATATAGGCCTCACCAGCGTCCCTACGGGGGGGAGGGGCAGGGGGCAGTCTGCCCCCCCCCCTGACGAGTCACAAACCATGCAAGGGACGTATCCCTGCCCCCCCCCCCTGACGAGCTTGAAGCCCTTTTTTTGCTTGTCAATTTTTTTTCTGGTACCGTGAAATCCTATATTTGTGGTTGAAGACCTTTTTATTTTTTTTATTTTTGCTTGTCAAATTTTGGGGCGGACGAATTTGCCCCCCCCCCGTGAAAAATCCTAGGTACGTACGCCACTGATATAGCTAGGCTTTCTAGTATTGACTTGTTCTGAGGTTTTCCCAACCTTAAATACTTTTCAGAATCACGTACAGAGTATACATTTGCAGCAATTTGTACGTAGTGCACCTGTTGGATAAAGTTCAGTTGTAGCTGTGATCTGAGAAAGATGAAAAGAGCCCGAAAAGAGAGGAGAAGCTATAGGGGTGGGGAGTGCGAAGGAATAGAGATAAAGGGGGAGAGCTAGGAGATACAAGGAGATTGATTTGGAAAGAAATTATATTGTGAAAAAAAATCAAAAGAAATGGGCCTTAAGCAAGAGGGGTGGGGGAATAGTCTACCCAAGCAGAAAAATCAGATGAACAAAACGAAAACGTTCATTGGACAACTAAATATTTATGAAATTTTAATCACATAAAAATATGGGGAAATCACATGACAAATTGCTGATTTCATGAAGTCATGGATGCACCACTAACCATTCATTTTGTTTACAAATGTATTTATCATTATTTGACCAATCACATGATTTTTTTCAGAACTCGAATCAAGCCTTGTTATGTAGGCCTTCTTAAAATATAATGAACTCAAAATATTGAGCTTGACTATATTTTTATACCTTTAATCACTCAATTATTATAAATATTGAATCATAAATTCATATTTTCAAGGTTGTTAAATAGAACTATAAAGTCTGTAATAATGGAAACATGAAAAGCATATCCATCATCTAGATATCCTGGAAAAAGTTTTGAGGAAATCAAAATTTCGGAAAAAATTACATTTTGTAGTAATGATTAATGAACTATGCTGGTTAGTCGTGCACCTATGATGTCAGCAAGTTGGTAATCGCCTAGTGATATTCATTTCATTAAAAATTCATAACATTCGTATTAGTTTTCCGATTTCCCTTTATGCCTTTTCTGTCAATTTGATTTTTCCTGTCCCGTTGAAAAAAAAGTTTTTTGGCGTAGACTTTCCTTTAAAAAAATGAGAAAGAAAGAATTAATAGAGGCCGTAGAGAGAAGATCTTATCTGCCAAATAAAAATAATAATAATAATGATCAAAATATGACTAATATAAAATCATATTCCTAGAGCGCATATCACTGCAGAAGCAGTCCCTATGTGCTTTGTAATTATAGAGAAAAGCAAAGGTATCAAGGTGTACTTATCAATAAATACAGACCAAAGTGATTGTGCCTAATTTAATGACAACAAAATAAAGGTTTTTTGTATTGGGCAAGACCACTGTCGCCCAAATACAGAACGGAGAATGCTGGAGAGTGAGAGAGAGCTAGGGTGAGTGCTGAAGATCAGAGAGGTGAAAATTTTAGTCGACGAAGAAAAGAAATCTAGTCTATCTGCAGCTAAGAACCCTCGCTAATTCTTTGTTTCATGTATCTGAATGTCTGGAGGTGCCATAAGTGCGATTAGGTCCCTACAAACTAAACGCTTTTAAAAAGCTATATATCTATATTGAAATCATAAGGTTTGTTTTGTATGACTATTGAACGAAATCAAGATGTGCACGACGAAACGTGTGTGGTCAACGTGTTAGACTCTAGCGCGAGCCGTTTCTGTGGGGTTTTTCAATATTTTGGCGGAGCCGTGGTGTAAAAAAAAAATACGCGACCGGGTATGGTACGGTACGGTACGTACTTACTCATGCGCTGGCTGCATGCATATATGCATGTGTGCGCTCTGCTGAAACGTAAACAATGTGTGAATAGGCAGTCTAGCTGTACATACAAGATTGTCACCCCCTCCCCTCCCCCCACACACTTTGATAAAGAAAAATGACTCCTACCCCCTGTGCTGCCACGGGTAATTGCTGCTAGTTGTCATAACTTTCTTATTTTACATCCGATTTTGATGAAATTTTCAGTGTAACGCTTGTTAGATTTTTATCTTTTTATTCAAACGAACTTTTTGTTGCGGTTGACTTGTCCTTTAATCTAAGGTTTAATGGTCGTCTAACGTTAAAAAAAATGATTTTATACACGAAGTGCCCTTACACCTTCAGTTGTTGAACCTTATATGAGACCCCAGTGCATTTATTTTACGATTACATATTGAAAGGTTGACTTTTACATATTTTGACTATGGAAAGCGGTAGACGCCATAGTTCGTTCCGGGAGTTCGTTACAGGATTTTCCAAACAAAGCAAACACTAGCGCGTGAGTTGTCATATTAATCAAAGTGTGCTAAACCTACGGACTTTGCGTATACTGCAAAGGCCGATTTCAATATCAAATCTTTGTCAAACGACGTCCTACAGATTTGGCAAATTGAATCCTTGTACCTACTTTTATCTTCCACGACGAGACTGCATTTAGTTACTCCTGCTGGATATTTTTCCTCGGAAAATAAATGGACACGGCCAGCAGTGTTCATACAATCGTCTACGGTGCAGCTCATTATCCCTTTCGAATCCATCCAGAAAAGTAATCTTTAATGAAAGAATACAAGAGCCGGAATAGTTTTTTTTTTAATTCACGGAGATAAGCACGACTATTCTTTGACTCCAACATGTCCAATGACTGAATGTGAATTACAGGGCATGGCTCCAGTGTTCCATCTCACAACGACTTATGATTGATCAAATCAACCTTAAAGGTCAAGTCCACCTCAGAAAAATGTTGATTTCAATCAATAGAGAAAAATCAGACAAGCATATATGCTGGAAATGTCATCAAAATTGGATTTAAAATAGGAAGACTATGACATTTTAAAAGTCTCGCTTATTTTTCACCAAATAGTTTTATGCACAAATTAGTCACATGCAAATGAAAGAATGATGTCCCTCAAACACTATTTCCTTTTTTATTGTTTTGATTATACAATATTTCATTTTTTACATTCTTTTTACAATAAGGACCAACTTGACTGAACCATAAAATGTTAAACAATGGTCATTCCACATGTTCAGGGAGAAATGAAACTTTGTTTCATATGACAATAAGGAAAAAATTGGAATATTTCATAGAATACAAAAGGACTAGTGAATGAGTGATGTCACCAGTCCCCTCATTTGCATACCGACCGGAATATTCATATAAATATTTTGTGAACTAAAGCGAAACTTAAAAATGTCATTACTTTCTTGTTTTACATCCGATTTTGATGAAATTTTCAATGTTATTCTTGTTTGATTCTTCTCTTTTTATTCAAATGAACTCTTTGATGGGATGGAGTTGTCCTTCAATTTTATGGAAATCCAACGATGTCACATTTTTTCTCCTGAAAATTTGCATAGTGTTCTTTGAAAGCAGAAGGAAAGCACACCAATTTGTCACGACAGCGATGGATGCACGAATATACATCATTATCTAGAAATTTTGAATAAACCTGCATTTTATGTTGGCGTTGCTGGCTTTCCATAGTTGTGGATGAATCGAAACAACGAAATAGAAATCGGAGATGGCGCATACCTTCGGATGTGTGAAATGGCCATGACGAACGGACCAGTATAAAAAGGAGTATCCTCTCGTGTAGGCCTAGTGTAGAGGAGTTCAAGGTAGATTGTCTCCTCCTGGAGCATATCCGGAAGCTGGTGGCGCGTTATGAGACCAGAGTCGGTGTTACCCAGATACAACCAGGTAGAATTGTCGCCAAGCAATATACTCCTTCCTTTGACAAAAATAGAAACATAAAATATTCAGAGTTATATTCGTTCATGATGGTTCTAATACTGCCATGATTCTAGCATCGCTAGTAGCTAAGTATGGCAAAAAATACGGATCGCAGAGAGATGGCGAAGTCAGTACAAGTAGGTAGGATAAACATGGTTGGGGAGGGGCACATGCCCGGGGGGGGGGGGGGGGGGGGTGCCAGAAATTATTCGATGAAAATGTGCTCCCGAAATTGATTGGGGCCTCTTTCTGTCTCTTTTTTGTAGTTGTCAGATTTAGCCCCCCCCCTTCTGGTAAATTCCTGCTTAAAGCCTTTTTAGTTGGTTGGTAGCCCCTTTCACCATCTGCTTTGCATCAATGGTGTTGCCGCCGCGTGTTGCTCTTTTGCTAGACCGTGCTCTGGGTAACCCCTGTAACTAATCTTGTATTATGAATTTAGATGTCGCGTTCGCACCCTGAAGGAAAATGCCACTACTGGATTGTAGCGGGACCAGAGTTCAGTCTCACAAAGGACTTGCGACTGTGGTAACTTTGCCATGATGACAACTGCCATGGTAGCAGGGCTCAGCAGTCATTCAGAATCAAGGTTGCCATGATAGCTGCCATAATGGCAAAGTTACGACAGTCACAATTATGAAACAGGCCCCAGGACGGTCTCCCACAGACTCACAGAAAGTAAGTTTGAATACGGTCCATTACAAAATGCAAAGACCACGACTAAAAATAAAAATATAATTTCTGCGGTGGGTCTCCGCACTTTTTCCTCGGGATAATGGACCATAAGCATAATTTGAACAAAGAGAAAATCCAGCCTGTTGTAAGAAATTCCACATTGAAAAAAACATGGTAGAAGGCCCCAATAGCTAACCTTGTCCGGGATACACTTCGGTGAAGTCGTTGAAACGCTCAAAGTGGCCTGAAGCCCCTGGTCGGCCACGGTAGAAGACGCCATTCGCCGCAACGTAGACCAGATCATTCAGGCGATCGTAGGCCGCGTAAAATTTGTATTGCGCTTTCATTGGATCGGGAGCAGCTATCAGTATCTCGTGTTCTAACTCAAATGTCGGCATCTTGAACAACAAGAGCTTTCCTTCATTGTGGACAATCCCACCTATTTTCCCGTTTTTCTCTGCATTAACATAAATGATAAAAGTGTTTTACTTCGCCTGTTTCTAATATTACCACGGATATCAAGAGAAAAATATTATCAAAAATAAGAAAAAATCGATATATACATGTGAAACGTATGATGATTATCATGATAATGATAAGACTAGTAATCAACACTGAGCAGTGGCGTTATTAGCTATTATATTTGACGAGGTTAGCATGGTTAGTAAGCGAACCAATTTGTTAAGCCTTTTCTAATGAAAATTTTGTCATACCATCCAGAAAATAATATCATACTTTCATTTCTTTTTCAACAAAAAAAGATGATGAAGAAGTTAAAGAACAAGAATTTGACGAGAAATATCTAATAACTTACGGCACTCGTCACCGTAGTAACCGAAAGCACAGTCGCAATCGTATCCCTGGTCGTACGGATGTGCGTAGCACTCCTTGGCTTGACTGCAGGGGTTCGATAAACATGGATCTGTTGGTTGGATTAGCAAAAAAAATCACAACAAAACAAACTATCAAAAACAAAACAATACAAAAAAGCAAAGAAAAGCAAATACATACAATCTTTACAATATAAAACACACACGAAATGCTTCGGTTGCAGTGCCAAACTTTCGGAAGTATGGAAGGCCAATGAATACCCATCTCATGTAATGTGCTCGGGGAAGTGCAAATGACAGCAGCCCTCAATCATGCTTATCGTACGTATTCACCTTTCAACCAATCAGCGCACTCCTTTTTTAAAGTACTGTGGACACAATTAGTATACACTATGGCGTCATTGGCCTTCCATACATGTCCATATCATAATAATTATTTTAGTCATAGAAAGCAAGAGGGCCTATATCAATCTCTTTTAAGGGATTGCCCCTGCCGCCTGCGTAATCTATATGATCATGTTGTCAAGTATATACCTTTGTCATTAGCACAATAAACGATGGATGTGGTAGCGGTTCTTTCCTGGTTTCGTTTGAAGACAGAACTTGCATTGACAAGGGTTCCTTGAACCAGTACCCCATCCTCAAGCCTTAAGTACCGGCAGCTTTGACACTCAGAGGTCCTAAGTGTCGACTTTAGCCGAGTCCCTCCGATAGTCGTGGAAGCTTGAAACAGATAGGTAACAATGGCGGAATAGATAATCACAAAAAGGATACACTTGAAAGAACAATAAAAAACCAACAATAAAATTAAGAAATCTCTAAGATTACTGAGGATTGTGGTCTCCATGCTATCGGTCTGTAACCTCCTGAAAACATTAGGGAGAAACCTTTCCAGAAAAATTACTTATGTTGATACATTTGGAATAGGACAGCTGAGAGATCACTGAAAATCATCTGGTATGCTGCCAAAGATCTCTGGAAGACTGTCAGAGAGACCACTGAAAGAACTTTGAAAGACCAAGACAATACCCCCTTGATCGGAGACGGTAAACTCTGAATGACATTTCTTGTCTAGCGGAGATTGTACATTAGTCCTATACAACGATCTTTCAATAGAAATCTAATGGTCTTTTATACCCCCTTTTCCACTAGGGCCAGGACAGCGTCAGGACAAGGCGCGGAATGTAATAATTACAATCCGCGACCCTTCCGCAACCTGTCCGGACATTCCTTGGAGTGTCCGCACGCTGTCCTAAACCCTTCCTGGTGTTCGGGAAATCAAAATATGTCCGCATCCAAATTTTGGTCGAGACCAAAATTTGGACCCGGATATTGAATTCCTGACACCTTCGGGACCCTGTCCTGACGATGTCCTGATGATGTCTTGCCCTTCCTAAACCCTTCCGCGTCTTCCGGAAACCATCCGCAATCAGGTCAGCTTCAAGAAGGAAAGAAGAAGCCATGCGGAATGTTTCAAGAACATGCAGATTGGAATAAGAAGGCAAGCGGACAGTTTCAGGAACGTGCGGACAGGATTAAGAAGGCAAGCGGACTGTTTCAGGAACGTTCGGACTGGAAAAGGAGGGCAAGCGGAGTGATTCAGGAATGTGTGGATCCAAAACTAATATGTACGGAACGAGTACACAAGTAGCAAAAGCCATTTGTAGTCAGTGCACTAGATGGGGCAACGGGATAATACAAGACAAGAAAATTACAAAAAGTAAAAAAGTATGGGGTCAAGGGGCCTAATTAGTATATCACTAAACAAACCTGAGAACCTAATATTTCAAGCAGTGTTTTAAACATATTACGCGAGCGCGAAGCCCGAGTTGATTTTTTTTTTTGGGGGGGGTCAAAGACTTGAAGGAGGAATATTTCAAGCATTTTCAACTGATCTGGGAGGTGGACTTTTCAAATATGTCTTGCAATAGTTAAGCTGGCAATGATGCAAGCAGATTATTTTGTTCTGTACTGAACATAAAAAGATATTTCATGCAACGTTTGATTATGAACTAGATTATTTTAATGTACTCGACTGAAAAAAGGACCTATAGGCAGCGCGTGACTTTACAAATAGGACAAATATCATAACAAAATTAATAATACAGGTGTAGATTTCAAACTGAAATGCAAGTTTATATTCCTATTACATTTTAAGCACTTTGTTTGATCATGAATGAGGTGTCATTAATAAGAAATAATAATAATAAATGAGAGCAAGTTTATAAATATCGCTTTTCTCAGAACGGCTCAAAACGATTTACAGCAGGGGCAAAACGATTTACCCCAGGATTCATTTCAATTCCGCATGAAAAGTGCACAATTTCCACACCCTGGGAAGCATTCCTTGCATTCATGCCAGCCTCAAAATGGCGCTGGCAAATTCAAGCATACAATAACTTTCGTTTCCAACCGGGTACCCATTTAGCACCTGGGTGGAGAGAGGCAAGGTATGCAATACGTCTTGCCAAAGGACGGTTTAGACCGCGATGAGAATCGAACACACGACTCTCCGTTTACAGGGCGGGAGTCAGAACCACTACACCACGACTCTTTACAAAAAATAGGTCTTCCTGAAAAAAAAGTCGTGCACAGAGCATGTTTCTCATCAACATAGAATATGAGCGCGAAGCGCGAACTTACTTCTTTCAAACATCAAGGACGAAAAAGAAAAGACGAAAAGACCTAAGTATTTTTCGAAAAAATAAACAGCTTGCACAATCTTCTTATGATAAAACTTTTGAAAGTATGAAGCGCGAAATGGACCATTAATTTTTACAAATTGATCTAGCTGAAATGCTGATATTTTCCCCGTCTGCAGGTCTGTCAATTTCTTCACTCTTCTTCATTTTCCCCCTCTTCTTTGGTTACTCCATTTTTCCTTTTTTTACGCAGTCAATAGGGCGTAGCGATCGCATTCGGCCTCCTGGAATTGTCCATTTACATTTTATTTCTTAGTCTATTTCAATTGGTACAAGAGGAGGCAAAGGCGATTAGACATTGGATTCACATTTTCGTCCAAAAATTAAAACTGATATTTTTAATCTTACACATTCATAATCTCGACCGATTATTTTCTGTTCATTACCGCGATTTGTTCCCTCCTTGGAGGGCCGTATCGGCACCGCACCCCCTTTTTCTTTTCCACCATATAATTTTTTAAGTTTCCCTTTCCACTTCACTTATTTTTCTTCTGTTTGTACTTTTTTAAAGGGGGAGCAAGACCACCTCACCCCTTGATCCGCATATGCCCGTCGAATACAATTTGCATCCTAACTTCCTGTTTTCTTCCTCTTTTGTAATATATGTATTAATTTGTAGAAAAATTAAGAAAGTACACTCTAAAAAAATGAAGTGCTAATTTAGCTCTTAAAGAGTGTGTATAGTGACTGCACTTCGGAGTGCTGATTTGTCTAGTTCAAATTTGAAGTAGACAAATCAGCACTCTGAAGTGCAGTCACTATACACGCTTTTTAAGAGCTAAATTAGCACTTCATTTTTTAGAGTGTAATGTTATAAAGAGAGCCCCGACATTGCTATGAACATCTGCAGTCTTTTTAAAGTTATCTTAGTTGAAAAAAAAAAATCAAGATCCGAGATAATTTATTGCTACGTATAAAAATGCACAAAATCTGCTTTCAAAAAGTGAATACTACATTACACCGCTAACACACTTTCCTTTATCCTACGTATTTCAACTATCAAATAATGCGAGCGCGAAGCGCGAGCTGAACATTTTTTTACATTCCGACCTATAAAATTTGGCATTCTAAGCACTTTCAAAAGCATGAACAGGAAAGGGGTATGACTATACACTTGATGTGAGCGCGAGCCGAAATGAAATTCGACATCTCACATTTTGTAAATCAGGAAAAGGGTGGATAATTGGATAGATGGATAATATTCCTACATTAATAATAATATTTGGTAATCTGATATGAAACTGGCACAAGATTCGCATCTGAATAAACATGCGTGCGTGTGTTTAGATCCAGACCTAGAATCTGGACATTCTAATTACATTCTTTATTATAATATCAATAATAAGAGCGCGATGAGCGAGCTAAAGATATTTGATTTTCCGATCAAAAAAAATAATTTAAGCGCAGTTACGAATTGGATATGGATCGCGCTTAATAAATGATGCGAGTGCGAAGCTCAAGTTGATATTTTTATCATTACTTATATTTTGAGTTGCGACCGGAACATTTTAAGGACATTTTTTTGTCTTCATATGACTATGATGACTATCTTCCTAAGCCAGAGATGAAACTTGTCGATATTCCATTCTGAAAAAAAAATGGACAATGATTATTAAAAAATCATGAAAAATATTATTATATTACTTATTAACCTAATAAGCCCAATGAGGGCGCGAAATTGATATTAAGGTCAGATAACTGGACAATTTCTAATCATGAATAGGAAGCATGGGTTGATATATTTTTTAACAAAAATAATTCTAGCGCAAATTGCGAGCCGAAAATTATGATAAACTGTCATGACAGAGGAATTTAAAATAATCTGTTACAATTGATACAGGTATACATAACTCCCCAATCAAAATGCAAGTGAGCAGCTTTAGCTGATACTATTCAATCAGACCATCCTAAAAAGGGATATTTTTCAAAAAATTATGGAATACACGAAGAAAATAGTTATTTGACAAATAATGCTAGCGCGCAGCGCGAGCGGAAAATGTTCATATTTAGACCATAAAATATAGATATTTTACAGAAAACTATAAAATCTATTTGTAAATCAAATAACTTGAAATACAAAAATGTTTTGTAGATTTACTTCAAAACTTAATATTTTAAGCTCGATATAAGTCTATTGAGCAAGTTATGTATCTCATAGATTAGGCAATGCGAGCACAAAGCGTGAGCGAAAATTTAACATAGTGACATGAAATCCCCCCCCTCATCTTATTTAATTCACTCGTCTTTCTCCTCTTGTTTTTCTTCTTCATTTTCTCTTCTCTTTTCCCTTCTGGTTATTTTCCCTCTCTTTCCATTTTTTCTTCTTTTTGCTCGTTCCAAATATTAAGGAGGGGGGACATTTGATATCAAATGCCCCCCTCCCTTTCCAAAAAGTGAGGGAACGCGTCGCTCCTGTCCCCCTGGGATGTCCACCAATGTATGCAATTTGAATTGAATTAAAAGAAATCCTATATAGTCTTTGTAGTCGCAGAAAATAACACCCCTAAATTTATTTTTAAAAATATATGAACGATAATTTTCATGGAGTATTCGCAAGTTGTCCGATTGTCCTAGTCCTTGAATTTACCACTCGTGACGTTGTCCTAAATGTCTCCGGTTCTGTCCTCGATCTGCATGCTGTCCGCACCGAACGCCGACAAATTTATTAAGATGATCTTGTTCTAGAAGAGTCCCAGGAATGTCCTTCGACAATACGCAGACAGTCCTGGTTGTGTCCTAGAACAAGATCATTTGCATAATCTTTTACGGAATTTGGTTGCGGACAGCAAGCCGAAATGGCAAAAGTAGCTTCCGCAACCCTTCCTGGTCTTGTCCGCGCCCTAGTGGAAAACCGCCTTTAAGGCGGTTTTCCACTAGGGCGCATACATTGGTGGACATCCCAGGGGGACAGGGGCGACGCGTCCCCTCACTTTTTTGGAAGGGGGGCATTTGATATCAAATGCCCCCCTCCCCAATATTTGGAACGAGCAAAAAAGAAAAAAATGGAAAGAGAGGGAAAAGAACCAGAAGGGAAAAGAGAAGAGAAAAACGAAGAGGAAAAACAAGAGGAGGAAAAAAGACGAGTGAATTATATAAAATGAGGGGGGGGGGGGGATTTCATGTCACTATTTTAAATTTTTGCTCACGCTTTGTGCTCGCATTGTCTAATCTATGAGATGTATAACTTGCTCAATATACTTATATTGAGCTTAAAAGATCAAGTTTTGAAGTAAATATACAAAACATTTCTCGGAAATAATTTGTTTGATTTACAAATAGATTTTATAGTTTTCTGTAAGATGACTATATTTTATGGTCTAAATATGAACATTTTCCGCTCGCACTGCGCGCTAGCATTATTTGATTTGTCAAATAACTATTCTCTTCGTGTATTCCATATTTTTTTAAAAAATATCCCTTTTTAGGATGGTCTGATTGTGAATAGTATCAGCTAAAGCTGCTCGCTTGCATTTTGATTGGGGAGTTATGTATACCTGTATAAATTGTAACAAATTATTTTATATTCCTCTTTTATGACAGTTTATTAAAATTTTCGGCTCACAGTTTGCGCTCGCATTATTTTTGTTAAAAATATATCAACCCATGTATCCTATTCATGATTACAAAATGTCCAGTTATCTGACCTTGATATCAATTTCGCGCCCTCATTTGATTAATAAGTAATGTAACAATATTTTCATGATTTCCTAATAATCATTGTCCGTTTTTTTTTCAGAATGGAACATCGACAAGTTTCATCTCTCGCTTAGGAAGGTAGTCATCATAGTCATTTGAAGACAAAAAATGTCCTTAAAATGTCCCGGTCGCAACTCAAAATATATGTAATGATAAAAATATAAACTTGAGCTTCGCACTCGCATCATTTATTAAGCGAGATCCATATCCAATTCGTAACTGCGCTTAAATTCCTTTTTTTAGATCTGAAAATCAAATATCTTTAGCTCGCTCATCGCGCTCTTATTATTGATATTATAATAAAGAATGTAATTAGAATGTCCAGATTCTAGGTCTGGATCTAAACACACGCACGCATGTTTATTTAGATACGAATCTTGTGCCAGTTTCAGATCAGATTACCAAATATTATTATTCATGTAGGAATATTATCCATCTATCCAATTATCCTTCCTTTTCCTGATTTACAAAACGCGATATGTCGAATTTCATTTCGGCTCGCGCTCACATCAAGTGTATCGTCATACTCCTTTTCTGTTCATGCTTTTAAAAGGTGCTTAGAATGCCCAGTACTTAGGTAGGAATGTAAAAAAATGTTCAGCTCGCGCTTCGCGCTCGCATTATTTCATAGTTGAAATATGGAGGATAAAGGAAAGTGTGTTAGCGGTGTAATGTAGTATTCACTTTTTGAAAGCAGATTTTGTGCATAAGGGTAAATTATCTCGGATCTTGATTTTTTTTCAACTAAGGTAACTTTAAAAAGACTGCATATGTTCATAGCAAAGTCGGGGCTCTCTTTATAACATTACTTTCTTATAATTTTTCTACAAATCAATACATGATCATATATTACAACAGAGGAAGAAAACAGGAAGTTAGAATGCAAATTGCATTCGACAGGCACATGCGGATCAAGGGGTGAGGTGGTCTTGTTCCCCCTTTAAAAAAATACAAACAGAAGAAAAATAAGTGAAATGGAAAGGGAAAAGAAAAAGGGGGTGCCGTGCTGATGCGGCCCTCTTCTCCCTGCTGCTGGCTTACCCCTCCCAATATTAAAGAGATATACAAACAGCACAAAAGAAAAAGGAATAAACGAAGGAGATAAATGAAATAAGGTGAAATAGAATCGAGGAAAAAAATCACGATAATGAACAGAAAATAATTGGTCGAGATTATGAAAGTGTAAGATTAGAAATATCAGTTTTAATTTTTAGACGAAAATGTGAATCCAGTGTCTAATCGCCTTTGCCTCCTCTTGAACCAATTGAAATAGACTAAGTAAGAAAATGTAAATGGGCAATTCCAGGAGGCCGAATGCGATCGCTACGCCCTATTGACTGCGTAAAAATAGGAAAAATGGAGTAACCAAAGAAGAGGGGAAAAAAGGAAGAAGAGTGAAGAAATTGACAGACCTGCAGACGGGAGAATATCTGCGTTTCAGCTAGTTCAATTTATAGAAAATAATGATCCATTTAACGCTTCATACTTTCAATAGTTTAATCATAAGAAGATTGTGCACGCTGTTCATTTTTTACGAAAAATACTTAGGTCTTTTCTTTTTCGTCCTTGATGTTTGAAAGAAGTAAGTTCGCGCTTCGCGCTCATATTTTATGTTTATGAGAAACATGCTCTGTGCACGACTTTTTTCAGGAAGGCCTATTTTTTGTAAAGAGTCGTGGTGTAGTGGTTTTAACTCCCGCCTTGTAAACGGAGAGTCGTGTGTTCGATTCTCACCGCGGTCTAAACCGTCCTTTGGCAAGACGTATTGCATACCTTGCCACTCTCCACCCAGGTGCTAAATGGGTACCCGGTTGGAAGCGAAAGTTATTGTATGCTTGAATTTGCCAGCGCAATTTTTAGACCGAGATAAATGCAAGGAATGCTTCCCAGGGTGTGGAAATTGTTCACTTTTCATGCGGGATAGAAATGAATCCTGGGGTAAATCGTTTTGAGCCGTTCTGAGAAAAGCGATATTTATAAACTTGCTACCATTTTTTATTATTTCTTATTAATGACACCTCATTCATGATCAAACAAAGCGCTTAAAATGTAATAGGAATATAAACTTGAATTTCAGTTTGGAATCTACACCTGTATTATTAATTTTGTTATGATATTTATCCTATTTTGTAAAGTCAAGCGCTGCCTATACGGCCTTTTTTTCAGTCGAGTACATTAAAACAATCTAGTTCATAATCAAACGTTGCATGAAACATCTTTTTATGTTCAGTACAGAATAAAATAATCTGCTCGCATCATTGCCAGTTTAACTATTGCAAGAAATATTTGAAAAGTCCACTTTTAAGATCAGTAGAAAATGCTTGAAATATTTCTTCTTCAAGTCTGTAACCCCCCCCCACAAAAAAAAAATCAACTCGTGCTTTGCGCTCGCATAATTATGTTTAAAAAACTGCTTGAGATACTAGGTTCTCAGGTTTGTTTAGTACATACTAATTAGGCCCCTTGACCCCGTATTTATTTACTTTTTGTAATTTTCTTGTCTTGTATTATCCCGTTGCCCCATCTAGTGCTTTTGCAAATGGTTTTTGCTACTTGTGTACTCGTTCCATACATCATTAGCATTGGATCCACACATTCCTGAATCACTCCGCTTGCCTTCCTATTCCAGTCCGAACGTTCCTGAAACAGTCCGCTTGCCTTCTTATTCCTGTCCGCACGTTCCTGAAACTGTCCGCTTGCCTTCTTATTCCAATCTGCATGTTCCTGATAAAATCCGCATGGCTTCTTCTTTCCTTCTTGAAGCTGACCTGATTGCGGATGGTTTCCGGAAGACGCGGAAGGGTTTAGGGAAGGGCAGGACATTATCAGGACATCGTCAGGACAGGGTCCCGAAGGTGTCAGAAATTCAATATCCGCGTCCAAATTTTGGTCTCGACCAAAATTTGGATGCGGACAAATTTTGATTTCCCGAACACCAGGAAGGGTTTAGGACAACGTGCGGACACTCCTAGGAATGTCCGGACAGGTTGCGGAAGTGTCGCGGATTGTAATTATTATATTCCGCGCCTTGTCCTGACGCTGTCCTGGCCCTAGTGGAAAAACGATATTAGCTGTCCTGGCCCTAGTGGAAAAGGGGTATTATGGAACATGATTTTTCGAAAATCTTTTTTTTTTTCAGACTTTTCCTTGTCTTTCAATGACTTTTAAAGGATGTCTCGGCAGCCTGTTAGTGATTTCGACGAAAAATTAAGATACTGTCGAAAGATCATGGAAAGACTAACATGGCGATTCAATGCTTTTTTTCTCTTATAGCTCTCTTTTTCATTTCTATTTTAAAAGATAATCGAGTCAAGTTAAGCCTTGGTCCTAGCAATTAGTCCACTTCTGGTACTACTGGAGGATCATAATCGATCAAGAATGTGCTTCTTTATTTTCATGTAAATGAGACGAAAAATATTGTCCAAAATGTCCAGCATGTACAACACAGCACTTAACATGTTGAATCGGCTAAGAAGTCGTTTTAAACCTCACCATTGGGAGTGCTGAACATGCTGAAAGACCACTGAAATACCATTTTCCTGAATACCCGCTGAACGACTGTTTTTTTTTAACTGTCTGCGAGCCTATGGAGAATTCTATGAATTATAGAGTAATATAGCGTTACAAGACCTATACCCCTTTTCTTTTCCGTTCGTCTCTCTTCATTATCTTCCTCTTTTCCCCTCTTACATGTCATATTTCCTTCTTTTTCAATACTTGAAAAATTATAGGGTAGTTTGCCCCCCCCTTATAGCAGCACGTTGAGCATAATCAAAGTCAAACGCAACATTATTGATCATACTTACCCATCACAATGACCGCCGTGATGAAATATATGTGTTCCAATCCCAGAAGACCAGCAAACATAACTGCAGTTGATTGGTAGGCCTACTTCAGTGAACTTTGAGTAAAGTAATGCGTTCCGTCTTAACTGGCTAATCTAAATCTTATAGATTTTGCGTTTGATGCTAACATCGCAAGTGTTGAGTGCGATTCATGAAACTGGAAAATAGCATTTGACTATGAGCCAGTTCGTAGTTCCTTTCTGCGCATGATCGAAAGATTCTACGCATGATCAGAGGAAGTTCATTTGTACTATTAAAAGTGACATGGTGGCTTAAAAATCTGAGATAAGCACCAACTTTGATGTCTTGATTATTCATATATTCTTTTGAATAGTGGTATCATTTACATCCACAAAAAACAACAACAATGCGTCCACAAACGACTGGTATTTCACAGTTTGCCAAGCACACTGTGCAACATGCATGATATGCATTCAAAGTAGGAATGCAACAAATACCTTCATTAAGTGTTAATTGGCGTACTAATCCAGTCACCTGGCCTATTCAATGTCTTCATCCTGCTATGTAAGGCAAGCTTACGTAATATCTTGCTTTGAAATCTGCCTATCATAATGAAAGAAATGAAAGGTCATTTGACCAAAATTGTCAATGAAGTAACTACGAACTGGTCTATTACACTGGCCAATAAGAAGAATGGTCAAACTCTTGAACAGAAAATTGTCAACGCCCATAAAAACTTTCAACAGACCTTGAGTAACGTTTCTAATTGGTCAGCATTTTGAACACGATACGCTTGCGATAAGGATATTGACCGGCCAAGGGAGAAGTGCTCAAGAAGGAAATGAAAGAGATGATATAAGAGATAAGATGGAAGAAAGAAGAAAACGTAGAGTAAAGAAATGGAGAGGTGGGCCGCGAAACACTATAATACCCCTCTTATTAAATTGGAAGAAAATAGCACCAGCTAAGGCCTCTCACCCCCCTCTCCCTCTTAACATATCCCGGTGTTGCCCCAGACGGACAATGCCGGTTTTAATGGTTACTACTTACATGTTCTGGGGCATATATCACGTTTTCACGAATTTAATAGCTGTAAGAACCTTGGTTTCAAGTAGATTACATTTGAAGATTGAAACCAGACTCGCTGTAGATTATTAACAATCCTTTCTAATATGATGATGTCATCTTATCAACAATGCCTTGATGTTTACGAGTTACTAGGCAAGTTTAACGAAGTTAGATTAAATTATAATAATAATAATAATAATGATTATAATAATAACGTTTTATTTACCCAGGGTAGCCACTTCAGTTAGAAAACTGCTCGTCCAGCGGGCACATCTTAACATAATATGTTATTATTATACTTATCCAATCTAAATGCTGAGCGCCTAGCAAGAAGGCAGGAGGTTCAATTTTTTTCTTCAGAAGTCTTTGGTATGACTCGGCCAGTGATCGAACCCATGACCTCCCGTTCATGAGGCGGACGCTCTACCACTGAGCCACCATGACCGGTTCAAATAGTGTATACTTATAAAATCAAGAGAGCCCTTACCTTTTAATGATGATTTTAAAAGTATGTTGTTTTATAATGAAATCAGTATGATTACATTTTTTTTATAAAGATAATAAATATTGGAATTTCCTTACCCGTTTGAAAAAGATAACCCTTAGTAAAAATCAATTTAGACCAAGTCATCATTTTAAAAGAATAAAAAATATATCATTTTTAGCTCGCTCGCTTCGCTTACTCACTAATTTCTCAATTAATTAGCTATACATCCAAATGAAAAGACAGCACTTCACATTTCTTCGACATCTTTTATTCTCTGTCCTTGATTTCGTTTCATCATAATGCAGAAAGGGACTTCATTGTAATCCACATTTTCAGAACTTATTCCTTAAACTTAAAGGAGAATGAAACCATTGGAACAAGATAGCTTGTGTGAAAACAGAAAAATCAAAGAAACAGATCAACAAAAGTTTGAGAAAAATCGGACAAATAATGAGAAAATTATGAGCATTTGATATTGCGATCACTATTGCTATGGAGATAGCGAATTGGCAATGCGACAAAGATGTGTGATATCACTTGTGAACAACTCTCCCCATTACTTTAGTATATATTTCACTTGAATTGCCTCTTTTATCACATCTATCCATAGATTATGTGTTCTTTCTACATGAGGGCATGTAATACATATTTTTTTAAGAATACATCATGGACAAAGAGTTTGTATCATCATAAGAAAAAGCAAAAAGAGACATTTTGAGGGTATTTTATAGTCCACCAAAGAGAAAGTTGTTCATCAGTGACATCACACATCCTTGTGGCATTGCCAATGGGAAGATCTCCATAGCATTAGTGATTGCAATATTCAAATGCTCATAACTTTCTCATTATTTGTCCGATTTTTCTCCAACTTTCTTTGTTCTTATTCTTTGATTTTTCTGTTTCTACACAAGCCTATTTGTTCCAAAGGTTTCATTCCCCTTTAAGTTAGACCCGAAAATACACAACTGGCAACATTTTGTTTGGGGGTAAAAGATACCTCTTTTGTTCTTGTTTTCCCCTTAACGTTTTTGTGTCCACCTAGAAGTTGTAACTTTGCACGTTTTATGCTGCGTTGATTTTACGTTCAATGGTGCAATTCGAATTGTAGCTTTGTAACTATAAAAATACATGTGGACTGTAAAAAAAAGCCCGGTGTTAATTTAACACCAGTGTTGAAACACCGGTTTGGTGTTAGGCTAACAACAGTCTGGCATTTAAGTACAAACAATTAGTGTTATCGGTTTGATTGTTAAAGGATAAGTCCACTCCAACAAAAAGTTGATTTGATTAAAAAGAGAAAAATCCAACAAGCATAACACTGAGAATTCCATCAAAATCGGATGTAAAATGATAAAAGTTATGACATTTTAAAGCTTAAAAAAAAGTCATATGCATATCCTGGTCGGTATGCAAATGAGAAGACTGATGACATCATTCACTCACTATTTTTTGTATTTTATTATAGAAATATGAAATACTTTAACTTTTCAAGTGAAACAACGATTAATTCTTCCCTGAACATGTGTAATTAGCATTGTGTAATACTATATGTTTCAGTCAAGTTGGTCCTTATTGTCAATATGAAATATTGTATAATTCAAACAATAAAAAACAAAAGAAAAGGTAAGGGAGGGACATCATTGCCCGTCTCATTTGCATATAACTTAGTTGTTCATATCATTGTTTGTGAAAAATAAGCGAAACTTTAAAATGTCATAACTTTCTTTTTTTACATCCGATTTTGATGAAATTTTCAGCCTTATGCTAGTTTGATTTTTCTCTATTTATTCAAGCCAACATTTTTCTGGGGTGGACTTTACCTTTAACTGGTGTTGTTTCGACGCTTCTATGTAGACCGATATAGATACCAGGTGGGTGTTTCATAAAGCTGTTCGTAAGATAAGAGCGACTTTAAGAACGACTGGTGATCCTTTCTTTTGGTATATGGTATACACCATAGGTGATGGTTTAGGGCGTAAGAAAGGATCACCAGTCGTTCTTAATGTCGCTCTTAACTTACGAACAGCTTTATGAAACGGCCCCCAGGATGGTATTAAGTTAACACCGGCGTTTTTGCAGTGTAGATAAAGCCATTAAGGTGATCTTCGGAAGACGCTATTCTGACACAGATAGCTCCATGGTTGAATCGCTAGTGAATCGTTCTGTCACGCTCTGGCTATACCATTATAAAACGTGACCGTTATTGAATTATTTTGTGGTTTTCATCACGGTTTCAATCTTATGCTTGTAGGGAAAAGGGGGAGGAGTAGGGGCGGGTTGGTTAAAGCTAGTTAGCTTGAACGAAAAAAGCAAATCAAAGAATATGATCAATGAAGATTGAGACGAATAATTGGACCAACAATGGGAGAGTTATCAGCAAATCAATGGAGATCTTTGCACTCGCAATGAGAACAAGAATTGTTATGTCACACATAAGAACTTTTTTTACTTCGTACAGCATGTACACTGAAAATACACTCCGAGGATACGTTTTTGCTCGTTCTTCCGTGCATGAGTACAAAAATTTTTGTCTATGATATATTTTTGAAACATCTTTGTAAACCTCTGGGTCCCGTCTTTTTTTTAATGCAGAGTTGAGATTGACCAAAATCAACCACAACTATGGGAAGCCAGCAACGTTAACATCTAAAATCCATGTTTCTTCAAAATATATTCCAGATTTTCATATATTCATTGTTTTCTCGAAATTTCCGTGTGCTTCGCTTTGTTTACAAAGGACAATGTGCACATTTCCTGTAAAGAAAATTACACTGATGTATTTCCATACAGATGAGGTTGAGTTGATTAATCTTAACTCTTTGTAAGACGGGACCAGGATGCACTGCAAAAACTGTGGTGTTGATTTAACACCAGCCCGGAATCTAGGTATGTCCACACCAGAGAAGTGTTAAACAACACCAGTCTCGTTTTGGTCTAATACCAGATAGGTGTTTGTACAACACCAATTAGTATTGAAACAGCATCGGTTTGATTTCAAACTGGTGTTGTTTAATACTTCTCTGGTGTGGACATATATAGATTCCGGGCTGGTGTTAAATCAACACCGGAGTTTTTGCAGTGTAGTATGTCAACGTATGAGTGAATTCACTTTTATATATATACCTAAGAGCAAATTTTGTGTATTCCTTTTTAACTACATGATTTATTGTCATGCATTTCTTTTTAAATACATGACAATAAATCATCTTGAATCATGATTCTTTTGGTAAATAACTTTAGAATAAAAGAGGAGAGTATAAAGGTTTTGAAATCAATGCTATAACATTTTTATCAAGATTTTAGAAAATGGCCATGCACTGACATATTAAATCGGTATACGTGGAGAAAGTATTATATGTTAATCAATTCTAAAACTTCTTGAAATCCATTATATTACTACATATTCAATGGCCTTTGTTACCACGGTAATCTAAGAAAAGGGGTGCTCACAAAGTACGAGCTAGTTTGACGGCTTTTGTTGCATGAGAGCCATGCCTACCTCTTATTCTTTTATTCCTGTCCAGACCTTTATGTTGCTGTTACTGAAGTAAATTGAGTTTTATTGCTTGGTAAATAATTTTTTTATGACCATTATTACCACTGGACTGATCAGTTATATTCTTATATGAATCTTGACGCCGTGCAAAAATAATGGGATATTTTCGATTTTTATTCTGAGTCAATGCACTGCTACAATAGAGAAAGGCGGTGGTTTTCTTATAAAAAACAGAAACATTGTTGACAATTATTTGCAGTACTACACGCACTGAATTTATTGAGATTTAATAAAAAGCCTTTGATATGTCAACGAGATTTTATCTGTCTCTGCACTTTCTTTTCAGTCTGAAGAAGATTCTTTCAATGTCGAAGAGACCACCGACCCCCTTTTTTAAAGAAGATGATTCGCGAATCACGAGTCTCACCTGATTTTAATCATGCTAATAAAAAGGGGTTCAAGCTTGTACAATAAATGATACACTGTCTTTTTGATTCGATCTCTCACCATAAGCACCAGAAGTTCCCGACTACTCACGATAGTCAGTAAGAAGCCGTATCAGAAGGTCGAGCGCCCCCATCCATGATTACAGAGAGTGTGCAATTTGTGGCCTTGCTTGTACCCAAGTAGTTCTATCTGATTTTCTCCCTTTAATAAGCGAACTCAATAAAATTAAAAGTAGAGCTTGCTTTTTCAGAATGGATGATAAAGAACATGCATAGACTCAACTCATAAGACAGCTGTCAAAATTATATTTCATCAGAAATAAAGAAGAATAAAGAAGAGAAAGAAGAAGAAGAAGAAGAAAAAGATTAAGAAGAATAAGAAGCAGCAGAAGAAAATAAATATAAATAAAGAAAGAAGATATATGCATGGTAAAATGTTTATTCCTTTGAAGATTTTTTTTTAACGAACGGATGAAAGAGGTTTTTCTTTTTTTCAGATTCACGATCTAAACCGGGGTGTATTGGGAGATCATAATACCGGGAGGGGGGGGGGGGGGGGGGAGGGGGCTCACAGGCCCCCTTGAAATGTCGGCCGTCGATCGCGCCGAAAATTGGCACGGAGGTTGTGTAAGACCTATAATCTTCAAATCTGTATAGTAATTCATGCAAAATGAACATGATAAAGTTATTATGCTTATTTATGTGTCATTAGTATGCAAAATCATAACTTTTCCTTTAACTCCCTAAATAAAGCCCCATATATTCTAATTTTGGTACAGAAACTCTTTGTGGCGTTGTTCGCAAATGAACCTGAAAAAATGCGATATCAGATCAATTTCTTATGATTTTTTGCCAATTTCTTACGTAATTCCTTGTTTTTTTACCGTTTGTATTTCATTGTTTTTTCCGATGAACTTGTTCGGGGAATCTTTTTAGATCACAAACGGCATAAAATGAATCCATTTAGACCAGCAGCAACTAAAATCCACGTTTTTGAGCAATTTTGGTCTTACATGCACGAACAAAATGTTACGCAATTCTGGAACCGCATTGGTCTCTAAAGATGCGCAAGACTTGAACATAAAAAGCAAAAGTCGGCGAGCGGCGCAGTCAATAATATTCGCGCGGGAAAAATAATAAATTGCGCTGATCGTTGACAGGGGGGGGGGGGGGGTCCGATGCCCGCGGCCTAGATAGGGTGGGTTAATCCTATCAATATTTCATTTTAAGACAAAACCGTTACGAACCACAACTTCGAGAGCTTTATCAACATTTCAAAACATTTTTTTTATTTGAATTATGATTGGAATCGGGCAGCTGGACTATTGTTACATGTATCTTCAACTATTACGGATAAAAATCTTATGTAACCTCTCTGCCCTTTTTCTCGTTCCTTTTTGTCCAATCTTCCCATCTGCTAGCTGTGCAGCCTGTGTTCTAAGTGAGGAGTTGGCACCGTGCTGGGCCGTTCAAAAATTATCTCAGTCACACTAAACCAAACTGGCTCTAAACCAACTGGTGATATGCCATTGGTAATAACGTAATAGCGTTGATCGGACTGGATTCGGTTACGCTGATGGACCTGAGGGTGACTGCACCCAGAGTGTGTCTATACTCAACCTCATCAGTGGCTACTCAAAAACTTCAGCAGACCAATTATGTAGTAAAACTAATGACCGTCCCATCTTTATTTGTTTCCTTGTACCTTCTTTCGAAATGTTAGAATTCTGTTTGGTTTGTTTAACAGCACGCGACGGAGCCTATTGTGCCCTCTGAATAAATAGAATTGTCCGAAAAACGCTGTAATGTCTTTACTAGGCTTTGTATATAAAAGGGGGAAGGGTTGAACAATACATGCAAAACACTTCAACATTTCTCGCGACCTTATTCCTAGTTCCCTGTATTATTTCTTCATACTCTTGGAGGGGGTTTCACGAAGCCCTTTGTCAGTGATTTTCTTTGACAACTATTAGCGATTGATATCCATGTGTGTGATTGACTGAGACAATCCTGTTTTGTGCTTTTTGAAAAAAGATTGATGAATAAAAAAGTAAACCGATTTTTGACCTCTAAGAAAGATTGGGGAATTCGCAGGTACGCTAGCTGCAACCTTTGTATTCATTATACCATCAAACAGAAATTAACCACTGCATTATTGATTAAAACTCCCAATTCCAGTAGCGAAATGAGCAAAGAATTTTGAAGGGGCTAGACAAAATGGTGGCTGTCGTAATACGGGACACTAAGAGGTCATGCCAATTCGGTAACACCCCCCCCCCACATGTATGAAGTGATCGGTGGTCCTAATTTCAGAAATTTCGTCATGCCACTTGGCCTTAAAAAACATTTTAATTCATTAATTTTAAGATAACAAAGCAATTTTACTCACATCATTGGGCGTGTTTCTCGGAATAAACGAAATATCAAGGAAACTCAGCGCAACACTTTCCCACAAATAACTGCGCGCACTAGGCAAAATTAGCATCACGCCCCCAAGCGGTCAAATTCAAACCTATCTTATCCCGACTTCTAACGTAAAAAATCCTTAAAACAGATACAGAAATTACAAAATTGTCATCCTGTACACGACAAAATGGATTATAACATTATGAGAGAGGTTGCACTTCAATCATCGGTCCGAATACGTTGTTGTTGTTGTTGATGATGATGATGGTGATGATGATGGTGGTGATGATGATGATGATGATGGTGATGATGATGATAATGATGGGGGAGGAAGAGGAGACGAATTAAATCATAAAAATATAATCGTGATTGATAATTAGCGTTCATTTTGGGGGAGGTGAACAGATTGTGGCACTCGGAGCATGTAACGACTGGAGAGAAAAAGAAGGCTGAGATGTTATTACTGTATAATAGTTCATCATCTTATATGATTTAATATAGGCATGTTATGGAAGACCAACTGAAAGAGAGAGAGAAAATGAGAGGTAATAAGGGGAAGAAGAGGAGGAGGTGGAGTGGGGAAGAGAGAGAGAGAGAGAGAGAGAGAGAGAGGGAGAGAGAGAGGGAGGGAGGGGGGGGGAGGGATGAAGAGTGTTGTGAAAATGGATGATTGAAAAACATCAATTTGGTACTCCTGAAAAATGACAGATGCGCTTTTGCCGTTGCACCGTAAGCGCGTAGTCCGCTATCGTTAATTCGGATTTGCATGAGTAAAATAAACACATTAGGCCCTATTGCTCTTGTCAGGTCTATGTCGTATATAGCCTATACAGTTTGTATCAAAAGAAAGGTAATCACAAAATGGAGAATTGAAGATAATATACTTACAAATTCATTAACTTTATTAAATACCTGAATATAAAAGAAAACGAAAATCCTATTTTTTTGTTGCTATCCCACACAGACACTATGGGTGAACAAAAAAGATCCCCAACAAGTTTTTGAAAGATGTGTAAAGTGAGTTGAACATAGCCTTCGCGGTCAGGTAGTAAAAACAAAAGAAAACAAACTATTTCAAATACCTTAGGTGATGCGTCCAATCGCTGACTCTTCGAATTATATTGCCACCTTTTGAATTAAGCCTTTAATGAATGTACTCTAAAAAGCTCATAAGGGCCTTACCATGCATAGTAACATGGATTGTATGATAGATTCTATTTAGTGTTTTCATTGTTAGTAACACGTAAATATGATGGGAAAAATTTATAATTTTGAATCACCCTTAATTGTATCATGTTTTTTTTTTTTTATTAAAATCAGTATCTTTACAAAAGATTATTTTTTTTAAAGAGAAAGCAAGTGTGACGAGGTGGCCGAGTGGTTAAGGCGATGGACTGCTAATCCATTGTGCTCTGCACGCGTGGGTTCGAATCCCATCCTCGTCGTTTATTTTATATTTTGCTCGTTGTCTGTTCAACATGGCATGAATCAATTTTGTCTCAATCCCCATTTCTCTCATTTCTTAGTTTCATATTTGAGAATTGAAAATTATTCAACTGATCGGGATTCAGATACGATGATAGATCAGTTTTTTGGTTAAGTATATGAACTTAAACAACATTAGACGTTACCAAGTAAAGGGGGAATTTTTGCCCGACGATGAGTTTGGTTTAATAAAAGCAGAAAAATACTTTTTAAAATGGACAAGGTTTCATGAAATCCATGAAAGAATAAGGGTGTTATTAATTTTTAAGTCTTTAATTGTGACGTCATATGCGACAAGCTCCGCTCCCCAATATACATATTCCATAAATTCCATTTTTTAACAATGGTACAGCATGAATGAAAATATTTTCTTTAATATGGGATATGAAATGATGTGTCTGATGAAATATTCACCGCTCAAATAAAATTACTTTCATTTTTTGGCTATTGAGAAATTTCCTTTTGGCAGTTAACGGATTTATACCGCACTTATGGAAAAGCTACTTGTATGTGACGTCGCAAAATATAAAATCTGTAATTCATTGACAGAATCCCATCAAATCTTCACCAATATATTTCTCTGTTTTCTGCTTTTATTCATTAAAAACATCCTTTATTCAGGGTAAATCTACCCTTTAGGTGGGAACTTTCTCATCTAGAATCTGGAAAGAACCAACCCAAACCGAATTATGCGCAAAATGTATTCATTCCGATTTTTATGGAATAATATGAATCAAATAGTAAAAATCTAAATTAATGATTTCGGAGTGGAGTAAGCCAGACGAGGTGGTCGAGTGGTTAAGGCGATGGACTGCTAATCCATTGTGCTCTGCACGCGTGGGTTCGAATCCCATCCTCGTCGCGCGGTTTCTGTTTTCTTTCTTTTTTTCCGTTCAACATGGAATACATCCACTCACTTATCAAAATCCATTTTATACATTTCTTGGGACTTGAAATTTGCGTAGAAACCGAAAACAAAAGTGCGGATTTTTTCAACCTGCTTCATATTTGGAATATGAACATCCGGTAACATATTGGGAGGCTGATTTTTTTTTGTCATTTCTTGAACAAAATTTCAAGAATATAAACTTAACGATTTCACGTCTTCTTTTTCTGCTCACCAAACTCCATCAGTCTGTATCACAGTTGGCACAAGTAAAAGAATTAAGCACATGAACTTGGAGCAAGCAGGGTTTGATAAAAAGTATTTTATAGCTAGAATATATATGAATTCTGTTTGTCGAAAAATGAAGAAATTCGCCAAAACCGAATGCTCCTTGCTACTGCACAACCGTATTCGTGGTTTTCATGACAATATGTATTCATTCCGATTTTTATTGAATAACTTTAATAAAATATTGAAGATTTTTTTGATGATTTTGAAGTGAGTAAGCAAGACGAGGTGGCCGAGTGGTTAAGGCGATGGACTGCTAATCCATTGTGCTCTGCACGCGTGGGTTCGAATCCCATCCTCGTCGCGCGGTTTCTGTTTTCTTTCTTTTTTTTCCGTTCAACATGGAATACATCCACTCACTTATCAAAATCCATTTTATACATTTCTTGGGACTTGAAATTTGCGTAGAAACCGAAAACAAAAGTGCGGATTTTTTCAACCTGCTTCATATTTGGAATATGAACACCCGGTAACATATTGGGAGGCTGATTTTTTTTGTCATTTCTTGAACAAAAATTTCAAGAATATAAACTTAACGATTTCACGTCTTCTTTTTTTCTGCTCACCAAACTCCATCAGTCTGTATCACAGTTGGCACAAGTAAAAGAATTAAGCACATGAACTTGGAGCAAGCAGGGTTTGATAAAAAGTATTCTATAGCTAGAATATATATGAACTCTGTTTGTCGAAAAATGAAGAAATTCGCCAAAACCGAATGCTCCTTGCTACTGCACAACCGTATTCGTGGTTTTCATGACAATATGTATTCATTCCGATTTTTATTGAATAACTTGAATAAAATATTGAAGATTTTTTTTTTGATGATTTTGAAGTGAGTAAGCAAGACGAGGTGGCCGAGTGGTTAAGGCGATGGACTGCTAATCCATTGTGCTCTGCACGCGTGGGTTCGAATCCCATCCTCGTCGCCAGGTTTATATTTTTTCCGTTCAATACATCCACTCACTAATCAAAATCCATTTTGCCCATTTATTGGGACTTCAAATTTGCATAGAAGCAGAAAACAAAAGTGCGTTTTTTTCGACCCGCTTAATATTTTTAATATTTTGAACATGAACTTCCGGCAACATAATATGCAACCTACTGGGAGGCTGATTTGCTGTCCTTTCTTGAACAAAATTTCACGAATACAAATTAATCATTTATGTCATTTTTCTGCTCACCAAACTCGATCAGTATCACAGTTGTCACAAGTAAACAAAATTTAAGCTCATGAACTTGGAGCAAGCAGTGTTTTGATAAAAAAATCGAAACTAGAAGATTTATGAACTCTGTTCGTCGAAAAATTAAGAAATTCGCCAACACCGAATGCTCCTTGTGCGCACATGGGAGCGCTACCACATTTCACCATCATGACCATCATTGATGTTTTTTTTAATCACATTTCGTATTTTATTTGCAATTTGCAATCGGGATAAATTCAATATTATATTTATATTAGTGGAGCATAAGGGACGAGGTGGCCGAGTGGTTAAGGCGATGGACTGCTAATCCATTGTGCTCTGCACGCGTGGGTTCGAATCCCATCCTCGTCGCGAAGTATGTTGTTTTGCCTTTTGCTCGTTCAACAACGCACATAACGGCGATGCATTTATTGAAAGTCATTTCGTCCATTTCCATGAACTTTAAGATTGGGAATTCAAAATAGTTCCACTGATTACGCAATGATTCAGATGCGTTATTTTATCGGTGCATCAACTTTTTGTAAAATAGCTTATATACCAATGGCGGATCGAGGGGGGGGGGGGGGAACAGCCGGCCCGTCCCCCTATTGAGAGGCACACACTGTTGAAACAGAAGTGTGCCCCTTTTTGAAAGTGAAGATCTTTTTTTTTTTACTTTTTTTGCTGTTAATTTTTTTTCTTGGACGAAATATCATTAAATTTTGAGTTAAAACTTTTTTGCTTGTCAATTTTTTCCTCGGGAAAATGTGCCAACACTTTCGAAAAATGCTGGATCCGCCCCTGCTATATACGGACTCGAAAAAAAATTAAGCACCCCAAAAAGAATTATGCAAAATGTGGACATTCTACCGCAACTCTGTTCATTGTTTTAATTTTTTTATATAACATTATGTATTCATCACGATTTTAACTGAATAAATAAATAATGCCAAACGTTATGAGTCATGAACTAAGTAAAAGAAAGATTATGAAACTAGTAACACTTATAAGAGATAAAGTAAATATGACGAAACACAAATGTGCGAAGGTGTTCGTCAATCTGACAGAATCTAGTCAGCTTCTTAATCATTTTCATGCACTCTTTTCATTTCTGATACGTGACAGCCCATTTATGACCTTTGGACTTTGGGTATTGTGAATAATTCATGTACATTTTTCAAATTGTCATTGTCATTATTTTATATTGTACTTGATTTTACTAAGAATAATGGATCGTAAGCAAGACGAGGTGGCCGAGTGGTTAAGGCGATGGACTGCTAATCCATTGTGCTCTGCACGCGTGGGTTCGAATCCCATCCTCGTCGCGAGGGATGTTGTTTTGCCTTTTCCCGTTCAACATGGCATGCATCCACTTGCTTATCAAAATCCATTTCGTACATTTCTCGGAACTTCAAAGTTGCATGGGAACAGAAAATAGAACGTGGGTTTTTTTCAACCTGCTTCATATTTTCTACATGAGCATCGGTAGCCTGCTTTGCTATCAACGGGGAGACCGATTTTTTGTCCTTTTTTGAACAAATTTTAAGAATACAAACTAAATCATCTCCTGTCTTTCTTTTTTTCTGCTCACCAAACTCCTTCAGTCTATATCAAAGTTGGCACAGGTAAAAAAATTTGAGCTCATGAACCTGAAGCAAGCAGTGTTTAACAGATTAAAATTTATTGCTAAAAGACTTATGAACTCTGTTCGTCGAAAAATAAAGAAATTCGCCAACACCGAATGCTCCTTGTGCGCGAATGGGAGCGCTACCACATGCCACCTTCATTGTTTTTTAATCACATTTTGTATTTTAATTGCAATTTACAATAAGAATTGATTAATTATTGTATTTTTCTTGGCGGCGTATAAGAGACGAGGTGGCCGAGTGGTTAAGGCGATGGACTGCTAATCCATTGTGCTCTGCACGCGTGGGTTCGAATCCCATCCTCGTCGTTTATTTTTGTTCTAAAATCGAATTCATTTAGAATGAGTGCTCAGTGTTCTTATCAAGGTCAAGGAATCCTTATCAAATTGACCAAACTACCATGACTACTGAAATCATTTAAAGGGAACTTTGGATTTCTTATTCATGACGCGAAATTTTTATGAATTTTGGGAATCAGCCTTATATGCATTCGTCGCAAATCATTAATTTCACAACCGTTGTCAGGAAATTTAAGGTTTTTACCGAATTCGAGGTGCGCAAATTTGAACTTCAAAATTCTGACGTGGCACACTCGATGAAGAAATGGAAGAACTATTTCCATAATAAAGCAATTTTTTAACGATCGAAATACGATTGCAGTACATCCAGTATCGACAAATTGCGGTAGTATTGTGGCACTATTTTACTTTGCTATACTACGTTCGTCACAAAGCGAACACGACGCAGAAAAAGGAAGAGGGAGAAGATTCCGCACCGATGAGCTAAGTTATGAAATTTAAAGCTCGTTAATATGAATGCAACTTTATTGTCGTATTCCACAATCACACTCTAAAGAATATATTGGGTAAAATGCTACGTGAGGGTAATTGTCCAACCAACGTTGGGTATTTATTTTTGGACATTTTTTATTTATCCAGTGTGATGAAAATTTTGCCCATTCTAAAGTAATTGCTGCTTATCTTTTAACCTTACTGGACAATATGCTTCCCGTATTGGGTGAAATACTGCCCAAACTTGGTTGGACACATAAATACCCTCATGCCGGTTAAAATTTTATCCAATATTTTTAATAGTGTAGTACCAACTATCACTATATAGGAGCTAATAAAATTATAATCAGTGTTTTTTTGTGTGTGTGGAGGGGGGGGGGGGTGAAGGAGTCCTCATTGACCCCTGCTTTTGCTTGAATGTCATGAACTTTTTTTGATGAAAAGTTGGGGAGTTAGTCTGATCACCCTCCTTCTCGTAAATGTTGGGGTCATCATTGGACCTGATGAAAACGAACATTATTTATACTGAAAAGATGATCATATAAAAAAACCCAAAACAGATGGAAAAGGTCACCTGATGTGAAGGACAAACAATACCGATTATTCATCTTCATTTCTGTGAACGGTTTTTCGTAAAAACTGACACTGGGTAAGAATTTAGATTAATTGGTGATTTTTATTGTTGATAGTCTCTATTAGAATTCTAGTCCATTATTTCATAATCATAACGTAGTGAGAATCCTCGAAAAGTGATCTGGGTAGTCAAGAAAATGCCCTAGTTTGCAGCGTGACAAGATTTGTGTAAATCATTACAAAGATGATTACAGTCAATAACATTTGATCAGATTGTAAATTTGTGAGTTGTTATGGTGAGACGAGGTGGCCGAGTGGTTAAGGCGATGGACTGCTAATCCATTGTGCTCTGCACGCGTGGGTTCGAATCCCATCCTCGTCGTTTATTTTTTCGTTTCTTGACCCGATTGAAAACATGCATGCATATATTTTAAGTAGAATTGTCTGAAGCAGTCACTTAATATAATGACTGATTAAAAAAAGATATACGAATGTTGGCGTCATTGCTATAGCGGAGTATTGTCTTTTTGCATGTTTTGGTACTTCGATTACTTATTAGTTATGACATGGACCTAGTTGTAGGTACATAGTTATGAATAGTGAACTTCTTGTTTGGTTTTTGACCGCGCTCTCATTAAAATATTATATGCGCCAACGTTACCACGAAGCAGACAGAATATACCCGATACACACCCCACCCCCGATACGATCGGGAGTGAGCGGGTCAATCAACACTCCAGCACCCCTGTTCCATATTTCTCCCCCTCGATCTCCCGCGGGCCACCAATGATGTAACGCGAGACCCCGCCGATAATCGCTCCGAATCCTTCAGGTACTGCACAATAGGATGTGTCTCTTTTGAACTTGGACTTTTTGACTTTGGTTAACATTTCTTTTTTTAAAGGTGTACCCTCAAAGATATCGAATATTGGTGGTGGCAAGAGTACGGCAAGAGTAGAATTGTCATGATACCGATATAATCGTCTAAGGTTGTCAGACATTCATTAATAGACCCGTGACATCAACCCGTGATCCGCTCATAATTATGACGGGTTCTTTTTTGCAACATGCTAATCGTAATTCATTAAAATAAAAAAAAACGAAAATTGGGAACAAATTGTATGAATAAGCATCATTCCATTAAAAAATGATAATATATAAAGAGGTACAATATGACCATAAATACCATTGACGTGCGGACATTCTGGAGAGGGGTCACGTACCCCTTGGAATTTTCAATACAATTATTGTCTCGAAAAATGACCGATGATTCTCAACAGAATATCTTGCCTGTCAATCTGAAGATTTATTTAGCAGCTAGGCATAATAACTACAAGTGAAAGAAATGGCTTAACAGTTTTGTCACCATCTTTAAGGTTCAAGTTACTTCATTCCAACGCATATATGAACTTGACAATATCTTTAATATTCTTATACAGTGGCATGATTTTTTTCACTGGGGGAAGACATACCCTGTTGAAACAGTACATTAAAGTCATTCACAAACACACATCCGACTGCCGCATCGAAACCATGCATTAATAATCGAACCCAGATTCGGGGATATCGAGTTGTTAGGTGCTACTACTTTGCGGGGGCAACCAGAGGAAATGGATTTAGTCTGGGTCTTGTCTACAGGAGGATGATGGGGGGGGGGGGGTGGGGCGCGATCGAGGAGAGTGAATTAAATCGTTCATGTCTATAATTTTTCTATCGAAATTTATTTTCCTTTTCTGTCATCTACCACGGATAATATGCGTCTATGATGCAATGCTTTCTTTATATAATAAAACAAAATATTCTATTTTTATATTTTTATGCGAATATTAAGAGGAAACGACGAAATTAGAAACACGAACAACTGCTAATCATTGTAATGAAATCAATTCTAAATATCTGTGTAATAATTGTAAACAAAGGATTTCACTTGAAAGTGAGAATGTCAGCTTCTTCCTCATTCTTGACTTTTTTGCTCTTTCTCTATATGGCTTTTGTTTTCTTCCCTCTCTCCCGTTTTACAAGATTTAATTCACAAATGCCTAATTTGCATAGATGTCGGGTGGAGACAACAAAACCACCACCACCACCGTGGTCCTTCACTAGCACCTCACCTCATCTGGATACGATAACGACATCGACACGGTTAATGAATACCTCAACGGTTTCGACGACCACGCATGAACGGAGTACCTGTCATCGACCCTCCCCTAGTACAACAACGTGCTCAACGACGCATTCAAAATCGATGCGGAAATCAGATTGCGGCCAGATAAAATGGGAGATTCCTCGATGTTAAACGGAAGTGCAGCATTTTTGGGGGGAGAAGAAGAAGTGCAAGGGGTCAAATCAAACAAAGATAATTGTTTGCAATAAATGTATTGACATTACAAGGTCTTTAGCGCAGTGTAGGTACTACACTTTTCTTTGCATGTTTGTAAAATTGTAATTGTTTTTTATGCATTGTATTTGTACTTTTTATATTGGTCAAATAAACAATAATAATAACAATATGCATGGATAATAATTCCCTTATTCAACTCATAGAAAAAAAGGGATATTAGAGAGCTCTATGCTAGTCCCATATTTGGAACCTTTAAAGTTCCTTAAACAAGTTCTAAATTACCTTAAACAAACACTTTGGACTCTTTATATGTTCCTTTTGAAACATTTTAAGGTTCTTGAGCACTTTAAGAACCTTCATAGAAACCCTTTTTCTCGAAGGGTTCCAATATGGACCTCGTTGAGATTTTTTTCAAACAGTAATAAGAATAAGGAAACGAGATCGAAGAAACGAGCTGGCTGTTTGTAAATTATTAGGCCTATTACAGTCAAACCTGTGTTAGTGGCCACCTGTCTATAGTTGCCACCTGCCTATAGTGGCCACTAAAACTGATTCCCATGAAGGAAGATTGTGTGTATAAGAACCTGTCTATAGCAGTCACCTGTCTATAAAGGCCACATTTTGTGTTTACCTCGGGTGGTCACTATAGACAGGTTTCACTGTATATACAGTTATGAAAATACATCTCCAGGCGGTTCCACGAGAGGGGGCAGTTTGGGGGGGGGGGGGGGGCTTGCAAATAAACGTTTCATCATAAAAACTCTGGTGAAATATACAATCTCAGGTTAAAACGCAATTCGGCCAATGAATTGAACACAGAAACTCTGGCAAAAATATCCTAAGCTTTTATTGTCCTCAATCTCTTGGTAAAAAAGTACAAGTATGGTGCAACTAGGTGAAAAGAACATGCTAATAGTTGAGCTTTTCAGATATATTTTAATGCAGGGTGATCGTCAGAATATTGTGAAAAGAAATATATTAATGGACAAAATATGCAAGTCACCATATGTGTTTTCTTAGCCCATACACGCCTTCATCTAATTACACCAAAACTTTGATCCGGAAAATCAATCAGGCTTACATAATGTCAAACGGTCGTACTCTTTTTCGTAAAAATCCTTACTTTTCTTCCCTTCTCTCTCTATATATCTCCCCCTCCCCTCCCTTTGTCGTCTCTTTCTCGTGTGCCTTCATGTTTCTCTCTCTCTGTTTCTCACTTACCTACATTCTTTCTCTCTTCCCCTCTCTCTCCTCTCCATACTACCAACATGGCCAGAATCTCTCGCGTTGCCAGGCAAGACAAAAGATGGTATATACCGGAGATTGAGGGGGGTCTGTTATGGTAAACATGTGGGGGAAGTTAACGACTCTGTCGCGTGCCAGTATCGTCATCAGTTCTGCCTTCTGACCTTGTAGAGATAGATTCACTGTCCTAAATCTTCTGTCTCCTCGAGTAAACATATAGCTTCCAAATGCTCATCATCTTATTATAGATTACTGGTATTTCCTTTGTCCGCGTTATTGTCTCGGACCTGGGCCCAACTGCAGGAAGGTTTGCAAACAAATACAACTAAAAAAAATCAATCTCAACTCGAATTTCAACCAATCTAATGCACGTATTCGTGACTGGCGATGGTTTAATTCCAAGTCTTTGCGCAACCGACCCCTAATATGGCCTCTTGTATTATCTGTGGTTATGTCTTAATTTTTTTTATATACAGATCGATTCCAGATTAGGGTTTTGTGATTTATTTATTTTTTTGAGAAGTTGTCAACACCATTGATACCTTGAAATTATATTGGTCCATTTCCTTTTACGTTCATGAGTAAGCCGAATGGTTTGTTGATATTTTGATGTGATATCTTCCTGTCAAACCTATCATCTACCAATCTGATTTGTTAAAAAATATATCGGTATAGATGTGGACGTATATTATACGTCAACATTTATACCGATATATTTTTTAAAAATTAATGTTTTGAAAGTATGCATCACAATAGTGATGAATATTTGTCCTAGAAATCACGTCTCTTAATTTAGGAAAAAATATTATATGAACGGAGGGTTAAAGTAAAGTGAGAGGACAAAATGAATTAATTCAAAACAAAAGTAAGACAAAATAAAAGAATCTATTCCTTCAACAAAGCAAAGGTTTGCTAAATAAATGCCGTTGATAATCTACTCAAATCAGGTTGGTTTACTCTGTCTGGTTCACTATTAGGTGCCAAATAACCAATTGGCTACGATTGGACCGATATGCAAACAAGCTAATGTAATAAAAAAGCAGTGTGAAGTTTCAAACTTTACATTTACTCCACAATGGCGAATCGGGATGTATATGGACAATGCCGAAAACAGAGTTATCACACGTTATTGTTCGAAATAAAATGCTAAATTTAAATCGTCTTTGAAGTCTTGAAACAGGAAGGATATTCCTTGAATATGTAGTATATTTTTCTGATGATCTGTGGCATGTTTTAAACGCCAGCGACGGCCTCACAGTCGAGTTTTATAAATGCTTTTGGAGCAAGATAAAAGATATGTTAATGAACAGTTTAAATGAAGGACATATAGAAAGCAGCAATTGTCTCCAAGTCAAAACATGGCCATGTTGGCGTTATTGTTTAAAAAAGGAAATAAAAACCTTATTCATAACTGGAGACCGATATCAATCCTAAATGTGGATTACAAAATTCTTGCACAAGTTCTTGCCAGACGACTACAAAATGTAATAACAAGCATAGTATCATCCGATCAAAATGGTTTTATTAAGGAAAGGTCTTCAGCCGAAAATATACGTCTGGTGCAAGATATAATTGATTATTATCAGGGCATGAAAGCTCCGGGCATTATAATGTTTTTGGATTTTGAAAAAGCATATGACAATATAAGTCATAATTTTCTATTTTACCTTTTAAAAAGATTAAATTTTGGAAATTCATTCATTCAGTGGATTCAAACAATGTATAACAACGCAAAAGGCCGTGTATTAAATCATGGCTGGATCTCTGAACCTTTTCAAATTAAAAAAGGTGTAAGGCAGGGGTGCCCCCTCTCATCACTACTTTTTATAATTGTCGCAGAAGTTTTGGCGACTAAAATTAAACAGAATCATAAAATTGAAGGTCTCAGTTTACCGATTTCTCAGATGTATGTTGATCAAGTAGATGTAAAAATATCCCAATTTGCGGATGATACAACTATATTTATGAAAAATGAAAATTCTTTTTATACTTTGATGGAAGAACTAAGACTTTTTGGTTCAAATGCTGGGCCAAAGATTAATTTGCAAAAAACAAAACTGCTGAAGTTTAATATTGATATTGTCCCCGGACAAATAGAATGCACTGAAGAACCGATAAAATATTTAGGTATATATGTTGGGAAAAATGAGAAAGTTGTTGAAGATTATAATTGGCAAAATAAACTAGATAAGATACAAAATATTATTAGCGTATGGAAGCTAAGAAATCTAACATTTTTCGGAAAAATTATTATTATCAAAACTTTGTTGGTCTCGCAAATTGTGTATCCTGCAAAAGTAATTAGAGTTCCCCCAAAATAATCAAATCTCTAAATAAAATGTTATATACTTTTATTTGGAATTCTTCAAAAGAAAAGGTTAAAAGAAATGTTTGTATAAATAAAACAAACGAAGGTGGTCTCGGTATGGTCCACTTAGAATCGAAAATTGAAACACTTAAGATTTCGTGGATAAGCAAGCTGTTAGAGCAAAGCGAACGTAGTTGGAAATTTCTTTTTAATTACTGGTTATCAAAGATTGGTGAAATTCCTTTATGTTTTGAATACAATATTTCAACAAAAGATATGCATTTTCTTTGTACAAAAGCAAATATGCCCAGTTTTTACTATGATTTTTTTTGTAGCTGGTCTAAGTTAAGATATATTGGTATATTTGGAGTAAAAAACATTGAAAATGAAATTATTTGGAATAACAGCAATATAACTTTTAATAAACGTATGTTGATATTTGAGAAATGGAAGCATGCAGGTATAATTAGGGTAAAAGATGTTATTAGAAATCGTCAGTGGTTATCACCAATTATTTTGAATAAATCTGTCTATTCGTCTCAGCTTTTATTTGATTTAGAATATGTTAAGTTAAAAAAGTCTTTTCCTGTTTATTGGTTGAATAAGTTGTTTAAGGAAAATCGTGTACTAGAATTAAAGAAAAGTGAACGAATTTTAATTTCATTAAAAAGTGGAGTACAAATAACTCTAGATTCTTTACCAACAAGAAAGATATATTCTTTATTATGTTCAGATGTATCGGAAGAACCAGGCATTGTATCTTTTTGGTCTAATCTGTTCTCATTACCAATTTCCTTTAATTGGAGCATGTATTTTATTTCAAGTTGCATTTAATTGTGGATAACAGAGTTAGACAGTTTAGTTTTAAATTTTTAAACAAGATTTTACCATCAAGAGACAATTTATTTAAGTGGCATGTATTAGAAAGCAACACATGTAACATTTGTGGAGAAGTTGATACCACTTTTCATTTCATACTGTATTGTAAATATGTTCGATTATTTTGGAAAGTTATAGAAAGGTTGGTATTTTATATTTTCAAGATTACTATTTCTATAGATGAAAAAACATTAATTATAGGTTATGATCTGCAAAATGCCAGCAATATTATGTGTAATCTATTTTGTGTTATTGCCCAATTTGTTATTTATCGAAATTACATAAAAAGCATATTCAAAGGAAAAAGATATAATGCGAATTCTTTATGGATTGAATTCAAACTTACTATGATTATTTATTTAGAAAATTTATGTAAACAAAAAAACAAGTTCGGAATTTTGAAAAAATGTGATATCCAAAAAATTATTGCATTATTGAATTGAATTTTTTTTTTTATTGTTTGTATATAAATGTACATGTTATTGTGAATAAATACCTCGATTAAGAGGATAAGAGAAAAAAAACGCCATCGTCATCATCGTCGTCATCGTCTTTACCGTCATCACCATCCAGTAGCGTAATGAACCAAATTTTTGAGGGGCAAGGCATGCCGTCAGAAATAAAATTACTATAAAGTTGCAAACAAGCAAAAATTACCTTTTTCAATAAATAGAAAATCATAAGTTTGTGATAAACTTTGACATATTATTCAGAGAAACAAATTTATCTGACCCCTTTCTCTATCCTTTTCGGTAGCGTACCTAGGATTTTCCAAAGGGGGTGGGGCAAAATCGTCCGCAAAAAAATGACAAGCAAAGAAGAAAAAAAGGGTCTTCAACCACAAAATAGGATTTCGTAGCAGAAAAAAAAACTTGACCAGCAAAAAAAAAAGGTCCTCAACAGGATATAAAGGACATTTCACACCACAAAAATATTGACAAGTAAGAAAAAAAGTCTTCAACTTCAAAGGAGGGGGCCACTGAGGCTCGCCAGGGATCAGTTGTGACTCGTGAGGGGGGCAGTCTGCTCCCCCATAGGTACGCCCCCTGCCCCCATAGGTACGCTAGTGATCCTTTTACCTCTTTGCCTGGTTTTTACCTTATACGTGAAACTTTTTTTTAAGGGGGAGGGGTCATGGCCCCAAGCCCCTTCCTCCATCTGTACGTTTCAGAGCCTTTACCGAGACTGAAAAGACACATTGTCATCAGAGATGCGGAGACATCTCACCCATCATGCCCATTTTCACGCTCATAAGACATGCTTGAGAGTTAACTATAAGACATGTGTTTTATACCGTTTCAAGATGACACACAGAAAGACTTCCTTGAACAACGAACGTCCACAATAATGGTCGGTCATATCGGATACAAAAGTTTCTCATATTTAATGGTAACTGGCAAAAAGTAAAAATGAATTATTTTTAAAGAAACGGACATTGTCAATCGAAATTAAGACGTCACCAAATTCATTATTCTTGGTGCCATTATTTGCATTAGAAGTTGAATGGCCATCAAATTAGATTAAAAAAGATAATACAAATTAAATATTCCGAAAGTAAATTGATTAATATCCACCATTCTAATTTTCTTGGACCCCAGGTATCTTGAACATTACCTAATATGATTTCAAAATATGGCGTATTCGATTGCCCCTTTCATGATGAATATCAGCGATACATTTAATCGTGCTAAGTTTAAAACCGTTCATCACTAATATTCAAATCTTTTGTAGTCAGTTTCATATCATGTTTAGACCCCACCCTTGCCCATTTACAATTTTCAAAGGTTTTATAGTCTAGCTAACCAATAATAAATTATTTTTTGTTTCATGATCAGGGGGATTCATACTAGCACTCTAGAATGACAAGGTGCACTCTACAAACACTGAGTAAAATTTCATCTTATATTGGGTAGAACGGGAACGTGAATGTTTGCTGGGTATATTTTTCAACCCCATATTGGACTATTTCAACGCAGTATTGTGTAAAATTTACCCAACCAACATGCATGTTCTAATTTTTCACAATATTGGGTTAACCGTTTTAGAGTGTAGAAAGTGGTAAATCACCCTTTAAAGGGGAAGTTCACCCTAACAAAAAGTTTATTGTAAAAATAGCAGAAAAAATAATAAAAAATATTGCCGAAGGTTTGAAAAAAATTCATCAAATAATTAAAAAAGTTATTAGAATTTCAATTATTTGATTTGTGACGTCATATGCGAGCAGCATTCCTACATAGCGAATGGTAAAAAATCAATGAAATGTCATTTTCTCAGAAAATTGAAAATGGTTTTCACTGTAACTTTTGTATATCAATAGACAAATCATTTCACACCCGATCATGAAAAGAAAGTAAAATTAAGTCATCAGGAACCATACAAAATTTGAAATTCATACATTTTACATTACATAACACATGGGGCAGCTGCTCGTTTATGACGTCACAAATCCAAAATTTTGAACTGTAATAACTTCCTTACTCTTTAACGGATTTTCCTCAAACCTTCACCAATATTTTTTACTATTTTTTCTGCTATTTTTACATTAAAGTTTTCTTCAGGGTGAACTTCCCCTTTAAATGGTATAGGAGTGACAGTGGTTTTAATAAAGGTGGAAAACGCCGTCTTTCCTAGCCCCCTAAAAAAAGCCTTTTAGTTTTTTTGTATTTTTAGATTAAAATTGCCCCTGACGCCCCTTTTTCCATGCTATCCCCATTCCCTGCTGCGCCATTCCATGATATCCAGTAGAGTCTAGTCTTCATGGTTCATGCCCATACAGTTCTTCGATACACCCGGCTTGGCATGCCCTTGGCTATCTCTATCCAAAAACAATTTCATTAATATGAAAAAGAAAAAAAAAAGTCATCTAGTGTCGTCCCGGGATGCCGTCGATTCCAATGATAAGCTATCCGGCAATAGAATCTAATGATTATGACGAGGATGCTGACGAAGATAATGCTGCTGATGGTGGTGATGATGGTGATGATGATGGTGGTGATGATGGTGATGATGATGGTGATAATGATGGTGATGATGATGGTGATGATGATGGTGATGATGATGGTGATGATGATGATGGTGATGATGATGATGGTGGTGATAATAATGGTGATGATGATGGTGATGATGATGGTGATGATGATGATGGTGATGATGATGGTGGTGATAATGATGGTGATGATGATGGTGATGATGATGGTGATGATAATGATGGTGATGATGATGGTGATGATGATGATGATGATGGTGATGATGATGATGGTGATGGGGATGATGATGGTGATGATGATGATGATGGTGATGATGATGGTGATGATGGTGATGATGATGATGGTGATGATGATGATGGTGATGATGATGATGGTGATGATGATGATGGTGATGGGGATGATGATGGTGATGATGATGATGATGATGGTGATGATGATGGGTGATGATGATGATGGTGATGGTGATGATGATGATGGTGATGATGATGATGGTGATGATGATGATGGTGATGATGATGATGGTGATGGTGATGATGGTGATGGTGGTGATGATGGTGGTGATGATGATGGTGATGATGATGGTGATAATGATGGTGATGATGATGATGGTGATGATGATGATGATGGTGATGATGATGATGGTGATGATGGTGATGATGATGATGATGATGGTGATGGGGATGATGATGGTGATGATGATGGGGATGATGATGGTGATGATGATGATGCTGGTGGTGATGATGGTGATGATGATGATGATGATGATGATGGTGATGATGATGATGGTGATGATGATGATGGTGATGATGATGATGGTGATGGGGATGATGATGGTGATGATGATGGTGATGATGATGGTGATGATGATGATGGTGATGATGGTGATGATGATGATGATGGTGATGATGATGATGGTGATGATGATGATGGTGATGATGATGATGGTGATGGTGATGATGATGATGATGATGGTGGTGATAATGATGGTGATGATGATAGTGATGATGATGGTGATAATGATGATGATGGTGATGATGATGATGGTGATGATGATGATGGTGATGATGATGATGGTGATGATGATGATGGTGATGATGATGATGGTGATGGGGATGATGATGATGATGGTGATGATGATGGTGATGATGATGATGGTGATGATGATGATGGTGATGATGATGATGGTGATGATGGTGATGGTGGTGATGATGATGATATTGATAAAAATGAGAATTGAATGACGAATGATTCTTGAACAGATTTATAGATATAGACAAAAACATAACTAAATTTTAATTTAAAAATAGAAAATGAATGAATGAATGTATAGAACATATCTCAGTAAATAGAGAGTTCCATGACATTTTCTCCGATGGAAAATCTGCTAAATCTGTTAAGCCAAACATAAAAAGTAGCCTCCAAACCTAAATAAACCGTAATCCTAATCTTTATTACTCTTAGCCAAAAACCCGTTTACAATTCCAACTATAACCCTATTGCCTTGATACCGAGAATGGAGCAAATGTCCCAGCAGCATATCTCGGGTCACAAAATAGGTTGATAAGAAGACGACTAAACGAAGGATCTACGAATAAAAAGATATAATGCATAACTTTAGTAACATATCAATAAACATAAAATGAATAATTGATAATTAAATTGATGAATAATAAATGAATAAATAAACTAACAAACTGATAATCAATTAATAAAAAATACGTGATGGATGTATAACTACCTCTGATACTTATTGTTGCCAATTTGGCACTTCGTGCACATCGCGAAATCCCAGGCCCCCGCCACCCCTCCATCCCAGTCAGGCAGTCCTCCCCCCTCCACCCCTGACCATCTTTCACCACTAGTCTGTTTGCGTTCCCCCCGTTTCATTGTTTGTGGGTGTCGGCAACCGAAAGCCCCACTCATCTATCGTTTGTTGTTCGAGTCACTGTCCCTCTTCTGCCCCCTGACCCACCCCATCGCCATGCTCACTTTCGCTTGCTGGCTGCATCAAGAACCCCCACCATCTTACCAACCGAAAGGAGGTGACCGACTGCTAGTTAAATGCCAGGAGGTAATAAGTCCATTTTCAAATTATGAAAAAAAATATTTTGAATGTGTTGCACACAGAAGTTAATCACATGATTCGATAGAATCTTGGCCAAGGACGGCACTCTCGAGCTCTCTTACAAGGCATAATGTGGCATTGCCTCTCCCAACCCAGGACACTGTAATTTAGGAGAAATAATCAATCGTACTTTAGATACGGTAACAGTCATGTTAAAAAGCCCAAAACTAAGTCTATGGCATACCAAGTATCGAACGTCGCAATTATTGATACTATAGGCCAATGTGCCTGACAAAACATTTTATTTATTTACTATTTTTTTTATTTTCATCGAACAGGGTAGTAGCTGTCTTTTGGAAGTAAAGCTATTTGCAATAAAGGGCGGTGTTCATAGTCGATAATTTACATACAACAATATGCAAGATCTGGTAGCATGTTGGGGGTGCTCCCTGATCCTGTGATCCCGAGTGCTCATATCCGTGTATGTTTGGTCCCTGCGTTCAATAACCACCTAGTTTTCGATGTTTTCAATCTATTTCGCGTATTGTTGAGCTTGGGCCCCGGTGGGACAGCGGTTCTAATCACGAGTATTGAAACAGATTTTAGGAGTGAAAGACATGACAGGCATTGCCCCCCTTCTAGGATTTAATAAAGGTCCATATCGAATGTCCTGAAAGTGAGAGAAAAGGAGAAAGATAGAGAGAGTGGGAGAAAGAGAAGGAGAAAGAGAGAGAGAGAGAGAGGGGGGGAAGAAGGAAAATAAAAAGCGCGGGAGCAATCGTGTCTATTTGAGCAGAGACTGTAGACGCCGCTTAAATTAGTTTAAAACAAGTAAAAATAGAGAATTCTACCCGGTCTACCTTCTAGATTTATGAAAATAAACCCCTTTACACAAAAGGCGGCATGTTCCAGCGCATTTCCCTATTCATTCTTGTTTTCCGTTGAGCCTGAAATATAATCAAGTCTGCAAAGTTTGATGTTTTGCAAAATGAATCGAACAACATTGAATATGAAAAAAGAGGTCAATGCAACATAAAATGAAGAGAGAACAAACGAGGAATAAAATGGAAAAATAAGAAAATAGACAGTAATGTAAACAGGTAAAGTGTGCGGTGATTTGGAAAGTGTTACATTTTTATCATGGATACAATTCTGAAAAATACAAGAATAAAAATGTTGGTTTTGAATAAGAAGAAGGAAAACAAACAGAAAAAAATATTCTAAATAGATCGAGTAGAGGTTTGAAGCATTAAAGCATAGAATAATGTGTTACTTTCTTACCTTTTCAATGAATATTTTTTGGGGTAACTTAATAAGAATGCGATTAAAAAGCCCCGATAATTTGTACTGAGTACATGAAAAGCAGAAAGCTTGGTAAGGATGACTACAAAGGAAAAGTAAAATATGCAAAAGTATAAGTCAAGAAAAGAAGAATAAGGAGGAGCAGAAGAAGAAGAGGAAGAAGAAGGAGGAGATGAAGAAGAAGGAGGAGGAGAAGAAGAAGACGAAGAAGCAGAAGAAGAAGAAGAAGGAAAATGAGGGAGAGGAGGAGGAGGAGGAGAAGGCAACACTAGGAAATAAGAAGATAATACTGGATTGCTCGAACAGGTTTCACTCAGGCAAAAATATCTTCTTTGGGATTTCCGCTCTTTGTTTAGTCATGTTAGTTGTGACTCGAAGACATTTCAGAGTCTAGAACCAGTTTATTCAAAGGGGAGAGGTATCCACAAAATATACCTGAATGTTTTAGCAAAGAGAACGCGTCTCATCTCCTCTCGTCACAGTTATCATGTACCATTATCATTATACAGTGCGTATCAAAAAAAAGTTTACACTTTGAAAAAGCCCTGGGAATTTAAAAATATACAACATGTGGGTAATTTTTTCACATACAATCCTGGGTTTGGGTCTCATCTATCCAATGAAAGTAAAAGTTTTGACAGAATGTTACACTTGAGTGAGCACTGTCCATTTTTGTAAAGCTCGCAGAAATCTGTTTGCGCAGAAATGCCCGTTTGTACGCTGTGTCAAGGGGAAAGGGTGAAATCAAACTTACCCTGTGAAACATTTCTCATACATTTCCCTTGCACTTTTAGTCAATTGAAATAAAACGGATACATTCAAGCATTTTCTAACAATTTTGCCACCCAAATTGAAATTTTATCACTAAGTATACACAACTTTTACCCTGTTTGTGCCTGCTGGATCTGAGGACATAGCTGAATCTGAACCAAAGTTTATATCAGACATCTCTAGCACTTTTTCACTAAGTTTTTATCATTTAAAGTCGGTTAACATTTCATTTTTTATTTAATACTTGTTTCTCCACACCTTTTCCAAGCTTGACAACGATGAAAAAATGAAAATCAAGCCTAAGCCATTTCATGTAAATCACAGCTCAGTGTAAAGCAAATATCGTCCCGATGGCCTCGCTGTGTGGGGGAGTGGGGTATGGCGCAATGCACTCCTCGAAGTGGTTTGGGCAAAGAAACAAGTTAAATAGGTAAAAGATATCTTCAAATCAATTTTACTAGCTAAATTCCACGTGTTATTCATGATTAAGGTCTACTTTTATTCGCATAACTATTTCAAAGTTCTGCGCAAATCATTTTTCACTAACTTTTCAAAAGTAAGTGGTGCTCACTCAAGCGGAAATATTTTTCAACAGTTTTTATCGTCATTTGCTTAAATGGACCTGTACCAATGTTAAAATGTGGAAAATCTTCAGGATATTACACATGTATAATTTTACAGGATTTTTTCTAAGTGTACACTTTTTTTTGATACGCACTGTATAAAATAAAGCATGATAGTATAAGGGGGTAACATAATAATTATCTTGTTAAAATTAACAAGAATTCGAATAAAATGGACGCGTCCTTGAAAACTTGCCAATAGTTGGAAGATTCTACATTTCCAAGTCAATCAATGTTACTTTAAAAACAATGGAAAAAGAAGACATTTAGAAAAAGCACAGACCCACAATTAAGTTCCCAGGTTTTCTAATGGTCCAATACTATAGAAAAGGCAAAGTTGGGTCAATCTCATTCCGTTCAAATATTGTTCCAAATTTCAACTGGCATGAATAAAATGACTGTAAGGTAGTGATACGAATAAGTACACTTTATCACACTTACAATACAATTAATATTGCAATCCCCCTTTTTAAAAGTATTTAAGGTATATACCTCAACAAAGTTAGGTAGACAAAGCTTGTTCAATGACGATAGTGTCGGATTCGAACCCTTTAATAGCTCCCTTTTTCCCCTTAACTTTATGACTAAATCAGTTTGATTGACTAATAGTTGACAATGAATTATTGAGTCTAGTGATACCTTTACACAAAGAAGGTTCAAGAAAAAAAGCGGGGAAAGTATTCCCCTTATGCACCTCCACCGAAACTCGGCAGTGGTTCCCCAAACCCGTCCTCTCTGTCGAATCGTTTAGATAGATGCGTCCATCCCGAGGTCTCCCGAGATGTCCCGAGTCATCCCGAGTTGTTGTGACATCGGAGACGATATTTCCGTGTCGGGGTCGTCTGATGTCATCTACCGTTACCGTCACGGTATCGATCTCCGGATCGAGGAATCGAATCGAAAAACAAAGAGAGATGAGATGCGGGGATGAGATGGATTTGTGGGGATTCGATGACCAAACAGGATGATAGTATTGATCGGGAAGACACGGAGGAGGAAGATGGATAATGATGCGTGTCCTTGGGAGATTATTGTTGTTCGCGAAGGTGTGGGAGAGAGAAAAATAAATAGAAATTTAAATAGTATTCATTGGTAGAAAGAGCCAGAAAAGGAGACTGAGAAAGAGAGGTTTCTACATAAAAGAGAATAAAAAGATAAAGATTTAGATAAAGCTAGGTAGGGAGTATAAAAAGAGAAGTTAATCTTTAAAATGGCATATAATGTGCCCTTCTGAGGAATATATTATTGATTGAATATATACGATAGCTATAACAGATTGGCATTGCGATATATAATATTGTTTTTGTCGCAGGAATTATATTGTTCTTATATTCATTTTTACCATGTTTACTTCCCATGAAACTACAGAAAACTTCATGGCCATAAAAGAGAATTTATTATATTTCCCCAAATAATGCATCGATATCAATATTCTTAACGATTGTTTTTGATTAATTTAATCCAATCGAAACAGATGAAAAATAATGGATTTTTTGTCTTTCGGATGGTGACGTTAAAGGTTATCTCAGCCTTAAATAATCATATCTGATTGATATACTGGTCTAAAAAACAACAACTCAATTACACACACACACACGAAAGAAGAAGTATAAACTAAATTTGATATGAATTGTGCACTCTAAAAAACGAAGTGCTAATTCAGCTCTTAAAGAGCGTGTATAGTGACTGCACTTCGGAGTGCTGATTTTTCTCGTTCAAATTTTAACTAGACAAATCAGCACTCCGAAGTGCAGTCACTATACACGCTCTTTAAGAGCTGAATTAGCACTTCATTTTTTAGAGTGTGAATAATCAAGCTTAGATTTCAGATGAAAATCAATTTAATCTGTTTATCATTGCAATCAAATTCACTATGAATTACGACTTGAATTTACTTTTTGATATGAATTGCGCTTTGTATTTTTATCTTGCATCCGTTCTCTCGAATCCCTTGTATCATGTTGAAATTATATGGGGATTTTTCACCATATCATTGTCTATATTGACATGTGAATGTTATTACATATTTTGCTAATTGTTTTCTTTTTTCCTACGTAATGCAAAAAGTGACAGAAATTCAAACAATTTGAATAAGATATTTTTGTGAAAAAGGGTATAACGAATTGAAAAATAGTTTATCGTCGTAGGTTTGAAAATATCGAATCTGAAGTTCTTATGGAAAATTCACATTTTTTGCTATGATGACAGAGATTGTGAATCGATATACAGTGCGTATCAAAAAAAAGTTTACACTTAGAAAAAATCCTGTAAAATTATACATTTGTAATATCCTGAAGATTTTTCCACACTTTAACATTGGTACAGGTCCATTTAAGCAAATGACGATAAAACTATCGAAAAATATTTCCGCTTGAGTGAGCACCACATACTTTTGAAAAGTTAGTGAAATGATTTGCGCAGAATTTTGAAATAGTTATGCGAATAAAAGTAGACCTTAATCATGAATAACACGTGGAATTTAGCTAGTAAAATTGATTTGAAGATATCTTTTACCTATTTAACCTGTTTCTTTGCCCAAACCACTTTGAGGAGTGCATTGCGCCACACCTACTCCCCCACACACCGAGGCCATCGTGACGATATTGCTTTACACTGGATGTGATTTACATGAAATGGCTTAGGCTTGATTTTCATTTTGTTAATCATTGTCAAGCTTGGAAAAAGTGTGGAGAAACAAGTATTAAATAAAAAAATGAAATGTAAACCCACTTTAAATGATAAAAACTTAGTGAAAAAGTGCTAAAGATGTCTGATATAAACTTTGGTTCAGATTTAGTTATGTCCTCAGATTCAGCAGTTACAAAAAATGTAAAAGTTGTGTATACCAAGTGATAAATTTCAATTTGGGTGGCAAATTGTTAGAAAATGCTTAAATGTATCCGTTTTATTTTAATTGACTAAAGTGCAAGGGAATTGTATATGAGAAATGTTTCGCAGGGTAAGTTTGATTTCACCCTTTCCCCTTGATACAGCGTACAAACGGGCATTTCTGCGCAAACAGATTTCTGCGAGCTTTACAAAAATGGACAGTGCTCACTCAAGTGTAACATTCTGTCAAAACTTTTACTTTCATTGGATAGATGAGACCCAAAACCCAAGATTGTATGTGAAAAAATTACCGACATGTTGTAGATTTTTTAATGCACAGAGCTTTTTCAAAGTGTAAACTTTTTATTGATAGACACTGTAGATTTTTCGTCAGAGTCACTGCTTATCCCCCAAATAGGTTAAATTTGGCAACATTGCTATTTGAAAAGAAGAGAACACTCCCTCGTATATCTTCGATGTATTTTCCGTAAAAATACTATTTTTTGCTACATTGCTTGTTTATTTTTCTCATCTCTTTATTCTCCTTGTCTCTCCGACTTCCAAAAACTTTGTTTATCTCTCAACTGAAACGGTATTGAACGGGTCGGATTTCGTGAGGAATTCGGATGCGAGGGAACAAAGCCAGGATCCCCGAGACCAAACTCCGACGGACTCTTGATGATGACAACCATCTCAAAGATTTCATTTTTACCCTTTTTCCTGCCAAATTTGCCCAAATTATCGCTTTGATACCCAAAACCTCCCAATACGGCTGTACTTTTGCTTGGGTAATTCCCAAGTGCGCCGGCTATAGCGGAGATGTACCGTAACCATACCCCTTCGGGCCGATATATCCATTTTCAGGTCAGAAAATTGCCCTTGTTTTTTTTTCATCCTTCTCCCCCTTTTTTTCATTCCGCGCACACTTATCATCTTAATGGTAAGTAAACAATGGAGAGGTTCATTAAGACATTGAAAGGCATTGATTGACAAAAGAAAAGAACTGCAAAGATTGGAAATGAAATGTAAAAGGCCCAGAGCTGTGCACACAAAAAGAAAGATGGGTAAATAGTGTAAAATAAATCCAATATAAGTAACACAATATTTAAAAAAGATAAATAAATGATTGCTAAATTCACTAATTCTTACCGAAATAACTATCGAAATAAAATAGCATTATAAAGATATACATATAAAATATCAAAAGTGACATACATGATTTGAAGACGAGCAAGGAAAGAGGAAACGGGAGAGAAGAAAAGGGGAGGGAGTAAGCGAGTGAATGTGAGAAAGATAGAAAGAGATTAAAAGAGAGGGGATCGATAAATAGAGAGAGAGAGGGAGAGAGAGGGGGGGGGTAGAGAAAAGATTTCCCAAATCTATTAGGGTATTTCACTGTTTGATTTCAATAACTCAGGCTCGCGAAACGGCAGACTACCCAAAAGTCATTTTCCGCGTAATTATGCGGCCACTATTTTTACGTGACAGATGGACTTTAGAAGTCATCTTAACAGCCTCAAATAAATTATTTTTTTTCATTGGTGTCCATACATCGTGTCGTCATGTTTTATCCTGTATCGTCACTTTGCATTGTAGTGCTCTATATATCTTACGCATTATTTTACCATAAACAATATATCTTTTAAGTGGAAAACCCTACACATTCCTTATTTTACAACAATTTTATGAATTATTATAAAATAACACTTTGTGAATTCTTATTTGATGTCAACGGCTATTGTATAATTTTGGTATACTATGAATAATTATCCTCCTTAATCAATTTGCCAGTTGAAATGTATTGTCATATTTTGCACTGTATTTTGTATAACTTGTTTGATTTTAACTGAATGTATACTTAATCGATATTATTACAAAAAAGGTTTAATAAAAAATTGTGCTAACAGCAGATGACAAATTTATAATGTATTCATCGGACCTTATCGGAGCTGAAAATCTCGAATGCATATAAGTGCTAATAATCATGCACGTGTGAATATGATCATTATTAATTGCACATTTATTGTAAAAAGCCTAATGGTGTAAAATAAAGCTTTATATCGATATTATTTCAATGATTAGTCTAGCTAGACTACCAATATTCAATTTACATGCATAAAACAATTGACCTGTCATTTTTGTGTTTCATTTATTTTTAATAACAATATTAGAAATTAATGAATTATTTTATTCATTTGATCGATTTCCATTATCTATTCGTGCATTTATCCTTCTATCAATCTATCAGTCAATCACTCGATCGATTTATATCGAAATTCAATATTCGATACTTTAGAATGCATAATTAAAAATTGTAGTCGTACCGATTACTAGAACTGAAGTGGCTTCCCTGGGTAAATATACCTATATCATTATTTTTATTATTACATTTGACCTTCAACTTAATGGATTGAATCTGCATAAAAATTGTGTTAGCTTCTAAACTTTATTTCAATCTCGTCGTTCTAAATTTAAGATACTTCCTCTTCCACTCCAGTCAATACGCACGATTTATTTCCACATGACTATGCCCTTTATTAAAAGAAAAACACGAAAAAAACAAAACAAAACAATGTCCCATCTCCGAATCGCCACTTGTTCTCTGCAACAAAACAATATCAAGGATAACTCGATGATGACCACTTTGGTAGCATGTTAGCCCAGCCTCCAACTGCGCATGCACAGTCCGCCACCGCACGTACAAATCGCGGCATATGGACGTAATTGCTTTCGCATATTTACCAAGGAATCGCACGCGCAGTAAGTAACGAAATCTGTTGCGATTTTTCCCCTTTTGTACGGTAAAACCCCCCAAAGATCACATAATGAAGGCGAACTTTTCCCCTTTCTCTCTTTCTCTCGTCTTTACCTTGAAAATGATAAAAAAAGCGGGACAGAGGGTGAGCGACTGGGGTATGAAAAATGAGAAAACAATCCCTGGCAAAGGCAGGAAAATATAGACAGATTTTGAGGCCACTTATCTGGCCTTTAATACTTCTACCACTAGGAGCCGGTGATTTGACATTAGAGGTCCACTGAGTCAGTGGTTTTTGGAGGGGCGGAGCTGGTGTCATTGGTAGTCGTGTTATCCGTGGGATAGTTATCTTATATCGTCCGGTCGCATCCGGGACTATCGGCAGATCATAACTGCATCTTCCTTACAACTGGACATAGGGCTTATCATTTCCCTCCTCGCTATTGATATTGTTGTTCTTCTCTCGTTGTGTTTTGGACTTTACTTTGTTTCTTAAGTCGCGTAAAAGAAACAAAACCCCTTCTTTTATTCGTTCGATTGTCTTATTTTGTTTCACTTGGACCTCTTCCGTCGGATAATAATGGTCATAACTGGTACGTATCTGTATTTTCCTTTTTTTTTTCATAAAACTCTTCGATCGTATAAGACTTTAACTAATTATTAAAAATAAATCTCCCCTTTTCTTAAGTGAATTAATGGTATCACTGAAGTTGATTTCTTGGAATTCGCATATTGCTTTTATGTCTATCTAAATATTCTTCATCCAAAGTACCACAATAAAAAAATAATCGCAAACCCTTTCCTGAACATTATTTCCGCTACATTCTTTACAATTCGGTTACATTAGTGCTAAAACCACAGGAAATATTGTATTAAATTTTCATACTGAAAATACAACTGGTATTGTGATTCAAGGGAAGTATACATAAAATGATATTTTATCAATGAATTATCCTATACCCAAGACTCTGTTCTGAATAATACAATTTATATAAAATGCTTTACTAGCTTTGTTGAAAGTAGTTTCACCATGCACTATAGACCTCCTCCAGTTCATTTCTAACGAGTATCTTCTAACTGTTTTCATTATAATGGTTTCGATGATAATGAAATTAAAACATGCTTCAATGGATGTACCGTACGATTATATTTTAAACATTTTTTTTTCATATGAATAATTTATTTGGTCGAAATTCTGGACAAAGTGAATCAAACTTTTATTTTTTTATAAATATAATACCACTTCTGAAGCATGAATTGGCTGAACAATTTAGGATATATTTCTGTCTGATATAAATTCATTATGCAATCATTATATTGTAAGGTAAGTGTTCAAATAGCTCTTCTTAAAAATAAAATAAATCAATTAGAGTGCCAGATGTCTTCAATATGAAATTCACGTTTTGAAATAAAATAAATAGAAAATTCAAAAGCAAATGATGAAAGAAAGATAAGAAATGTCATTCTTAGTTGGGAAATATAGCCAAAGAATTAGTATCCGAATCTTGTTTTTATCCCATGCTCCATTGCCTGTAACAATTCATCGAATAAAGCCGACAAATGTCAAGAGAAAACCCGTAAATCTTATTAAAAAAAGAAGAATTATCCTTTTTTTTTCCAGAAAGGTTTCGAATGGGTTCATCCCAAATAACCGAATGAATCTACCAGATAATTGTTTGACTATTATGGTAGAAAATACTTTGATACTGCCGTTCATAAAGTGAAGTCGCTTAATCGATGCAACATTTAATTTTCATTGAATTTAATGATTATAGAATGGCATCAATTGAAAAGTATACCATTCAAATAAAATAAATCAAGGAAGTATATGCATGTTTGTTCAGAGAAATAGGCTAGATTAATCATGATATCTAACTCTTCTTGAAATAACTTCTCTTTTACATTAATTTGTGTGATATGTTATCACTCGAATATCCAGCACCATGCATACAATAATTATATTATCCATTTTACGATCGGGCCAAGGTGAATGTCAATGGCAAAATGTGCATGTAAAAAAACCTGTAAAAAATCAAATGTATGTCTTCTTATATGAATGCCTACTCGTTAAAATTTATCATAAATCATGATAAATAGTGAATTCGATATTGACTCTATCATTTAAATTTATTTATGAAAAATGTTTTCAACGGGGTTCAACTTAGTAATTATCAAAATGCTACCCATATCTGGGAGTCCATTTTACATGTGTCTTTGTAGAACCATCACTTAGCACTTTTCAAACCAGCAAGGCGCAGAATGGCATCTTTGAAGGTGGCACTTAATGCGAATTCGATTTTGTTTTAGAGTGTGTCTAAAATGCATACACCCATAAATAAGGCACTCTGTAATAACTGTGGTGTTAAAACTGACACCAATTGGTGTTTATAGAGGACCACACCCCGAGGTGTTCAAATTACTCCCTAGAGATTTTACATAACACCAAAGAGTGTAAATGTAACAACCAGAGGTGTTGCATTAACACCTATAGGTGTTAAACTAACACTGTCAATTTAACACCGGTGTAAAATAAACGATGTGGTCCTCTATGTACACCGGTTAACACCACAATTTTTGCTGTGCATGTTAAAATTCTTCCTCAACAGAATCCCACAATGTCCCCCTCTCCCACCATCGCTCTTTCTCTCTCTCTCTCTCTCTCTCTCTCTCACACACACACACCCTCACACACACACACACACACCCTCAGTTCGATCCCTCACTCACACTGTCATTATTTTAAACAACACTCGATCTCTGCACGGCTACCCCGCATGGCTTAATCTGAAAAAAAAATCGAAGTGTTCACCAATATCCCATCATGCATTTCGCGTGATCGAAATCAAAGCTGACGTCTTTATCAAATTAAGAGCATCAAGCTTGTCAAAGCAACCCCTAATTTTGAATACAGTCTCTTTTAATGACGATTTACGATCGCACTTTACAAAACGGGACCGTGTGACGGTATCTACGCACTCACATATTGACGTGTGTAACCCGCAAACTTGTAAATTACTAAGTTTGACGATATATTTCTGTCTTCACGCGATGCTTAGACAATTTTCAATAAAATATCAATTTATGAAAACAAATAAAAAAGAAGGCACATCGTCACTTCCAATCGCCACCTGCTCCATTATTCGTTATGTTTATATAGGCCCTGCTATTATATTTCTGAAAGGCAGAAACATAAAATGTTGCTATGATTTGTTTTGTTATGATTGCAGTGATGATGTTAAGCTACATACCGACCATAAATTGTAATTTTGGGCGTTGAATGTAATAGTCGGTACAATGTAAATAACTCTTAAAACATCATCACAATTTTTAATAATGTTTGGACATATTAAGTATGTTTCTCTTAAACAATTAGAATGCACCATATGGTTTCTGCAAATAAATCCTAAGTAATGTATAATCGACTTGATGTTAAAATAGAAATATAAACAAAAAAATGTGTTTCTTGAACGAAAAAAGCTTGTAATGCCACTTATTGCTAAAAATGACTCACTTATTCATTTTTTTTAAATGACCGTTTCTTTTTTAATCACAAGGCCATTAAAGGGGAAGTTCACCCTGACAAAAAGTTTATTGTAAAAATAGCAGAAAAAATAATAAAAAATATTGCCGAAGGTGTGAGAAAAATTCATCAAATAATTAAAAAGTTATTAGAATTTCAATTATTTGATTTGTGACGTCATATGCGAGCAGCATTTCTACATAGCGAATGGTAAAAAATGAATGAAATGTCATTTTCTCAGAAAATTGAAAATGGTTTTCACTGTACCTTTTGTATATCAATAGACAAATCATTTTACACCCGATCATGAATAGAAAACAAAATTAAGTCATCAGGAACCATACAAAATTTGAAATTCATGCATTTTATATTACATAACACATGGGGCAGCTGCTCGTTTATGACGTCACATATCCAAAACTTTGAACTCTAATAACTTTCTTACTCTTTAACGGATTTTCCTCAAACCTTCACCAATATTTTTTACTATTTTTTCTTCTATTTTCACAACAAAGTTTTCTTCAGGGTGAACTTCCCCTTTAAGGTAGGGTGGTAAAAGAATGTTCATTTTTGTTCAAATTAAAGGAAGATGGCAGTTTTATGATATGATTATAGGTGATTATATATCTGTATATTGAATGCAGAAAAAAGTGGGAGCAGTATCATTCACGTTTTCTTACGAGTACCAAGTATTAGTTCCGGACGGTGAACATAAACTTGCGACTTGTGACTAATTTACGATTAATCACAAAAGACTTGGCTTCTTTTTACACTTGGCCTCATTTTTACAAAAAAGCCATAGATTACAGCCCTCTGATTTTACACAAAATAAATGTAGGCCTATATAATAGAGCCCGCTCAAATTATTGTAAACTTACTGTATTGAGTCATAAATGAATCGTCGTAGTAGAATACGAATCAATGCACTGTTTCCATTTTCATAAATCGATGTGTTTCGATCTCTGTGTTACGTAATGACACTCTCCGATTGATCGAGATCAACGGGTTTAATGATTAACCCACATAACATGGAGTCTTCTCTGTATCTGCTATGGACTACTGTAAATCAATTAGTGTATGTAGCTTTTGTTAAAAAAAATGAAAATAACAATAATGAAAAAAAAATGATGATGATGGAAATGATGATTATGATATAGATGATGATGATGATAATGACCATAATGTGAACATTTTCGTAAAAGGTTTGGAGTGTAAAAAGATAAAATCGTTCAGGCTTCCAAAAAATACGATAAAGTAATTCAATTTAAAGTATCAATGCAATGGTTTAACACTACACTATCCATCTTCGTCTTTAAGGCATATTTCAGATCGAGACTTGTACGAAGTGAACACCCCCCTAAAAAAACGAAAAGAAGAAAAACAAGAGATACAAAATATAACTCGTTTCATATTTTAATTGTTTTATTGTCTCGATTCTTTTCGCCATATCAGTCGTTATATCATCTCCTTCTTCTATGTATGTAAGTTTTCGTCATGACAGTATGATAAATGAATATGAATATATTTGTAATTTTGAAAATGAATATAGTTGTGATTTTGTAAGTGAATACATCCTTTTAATCAGTTATGTACACAATGGCAGTAAAGAGTTACACCAATTCAATTTTCAAGTAGAGGATTGGTCAGTAGCGAAAAAGTGGATGTAAGTACCTTTGTTTTCCCCAGTGAGCAATTCAGTGTCAGAAATGAAAAATTGAGCAACGAAACAAAGTATATTCATCATCGCTCGCTCGGTATATCACCCTCTTTACCTCTCTTACTTCTTAATCTGGATGCTTTATTATGACGTCATAATACCCACTGTTATCTTTCAAGATGAGGAAGGCATCACTCGGGGGTGATGTGCGCAACTCGATAGAGTGAATTCACTCTGATTGCGTTTGAGAGAATATTTTTGAACCACTAAACAAATCTAACAAGTCCATAGCGAATGATTCTCGGTTTATAAAATACATCCATGTTGAAATTTGTTTCACATTGTCAATTAACTACTTTGTAAAAGTAAAATACCACTGTTTTTTTAATCAATTTAACAATTTTCCTATTTAGAAATCTATTAATTTTTTAAGCATCAACTTGGTATAATCTATTAAATTCCGTCTCTTTTGTGCAACTGGTCACTGTTCATTTTTTCAAGAAATAAATCAGACACCATAAATACATACTGAGCTTTTAGTTATTATTAAAAAGAAAATTGGTAGAAAATCAATCACTTATAATTATACAGAAAATAAATTAATTTTATTTGTAGATAAAATAAAATGCAGTTTAGATTAAAATATGCAATTTCTTTTAAACATCGACTCCTAAATTGTGTAATGACAAAATCATATCTCAATTAGTTTTGCAATGTGTCTTTTGTTTTATAAAAGTTCCACCAATTAATTGTCTCCTCTTTGGTCAATCACACCTCTAACTTTTTATTGAGGCGCATTCTTGTGAATCAACCTGGGGTATATCGACTTCCCTCTTCATTTTTATACTCAATTTGATTAGCCCGGATTCGTTGGGATCTTTAAAATAATACGGATTTTTGATTGGTTTAAGGGAGGCGTAAACACGGGCGCACTCCGCATCTCTCCGCAGACATCCCCAACCCTTTTACGTCTTCTTCTGACAAGCCTGTGATCGCAATTATCGTAATTGGGCGATTTAATTCTACGCAGCAGCGGCTGAATCACCCAGCAGACAATCGTATCGCGTGGGCTTTCTTTGTTACGTCGCCCGCGCGCGTGCCCATTGGTCATCAATGTAATGTTTGACAACAAAGATTCGGAAATCTGTTTTGACTGTATCGCTAAACTGCTATTGTGCGCTGATGATGTTCAAATTGAAGACGGTGTTTTGGTCTGTGCTGAGGGGAAAGAACTTGTCGCGATTTAAATGATCATCCGGCGTGGAATTAGATAACATATCAATGTATTTAATTTAGACTGAGATTCTTGTGGATAAAGTTGTGAAGGTTTGAAGTTTCATCGATGTTAAGTGATGTGCTTCTCATCAACCTCATCAATATAAATCAAATTTAATAATGAAAAAAAAATGAATAGTGGAATGTCATTCTATACTCAACAACATCTCGCAACAGAGCAAAACGAACGCGTTTATTAATTCAAGGACCCATCCTTGCATAGGTCCTCCATTGATTAATGACCCATTAAGTGTTTTTTTTCGATACGCAATATAGTGAATTAGCATAATAGTCACTAGCATATTAATGCGTTTCAGAAACGCAAATCCCGGAATATTTGACGTTTGGACTTACTCGCTGCTAAACAAAAACAACAAAGTAGAAAAATAATCAGAAAATTGCCAAACATAAGAACCAAAAAACAACCAAACACCAAAACAAAACCAAAGAAAACCAACCAAATATCATTGGGACAAAAGTAACTCTCCTCGTCAATGCTAATAATTCAACAAGCAATCAATCAAGGTAAAAATGCGTAAACATTTTGCTCTTCTACAATTCAATTCGATACCATAAATGGACGGGATGCACTAATTCAATAAAAGAATGACAAATTAGTCGATTTGATGTAAGTATCCACCGCTGGAGTTCCACGAAAACAGTTCAAAAAGGTGACTTGCGAGCAACGACTGTTGAAGAGAATTTAACGGGGGACCACCCCGGATGAATCCGGGACAAACCCGTCTCGGTTATTTTCTGCTCTTGAGCTCCCTATATCATTTTCCTATATACTACCCATACCAGGTTTATTTCGAACTTCAGACGTGACCGTGGGCGCTGTAAATCAAAGGAATCTTGTCATTTTTATGTGATAATTTGACTAGAACCATATGAGCAGAAAGAATGTATTTATGAATAATTGAATATACGGAGTTCATGCCAGATTTATGTATTTTGGGAGATAAAAAGATAATACGACGACATTGACAATGATTTGAATTGTGAATTTTGGCTATTTTAAGGTTGTTTTCCGTATAGATATCAGGACATCAACCGTTCAAGGGTTATTCATAGGGGGCTCTGACCGAGAATAGGTTTTCCTTAAGAAATACCTGCATGAATACAGGATTTTCGATCAACAAATGCAATTCCCAATGGGGGAAAAGGGTTCGAAAAACAAGTTTTAAAAGAAAACTTCTAGAATTTCATCATTTATTTTTTTTCTTCTTAATATCAGTGTACTATTCTTTCAGAATAATGTAGCACAACCAACGGGAGATGAGATGATGACACTTAACATAAAAGTAGAATTCTAGGGTTGATTATACCTCTAACAAGAAGAAGATGAACAAGATGATGATGGGGAAGAAGAAGAATAAGAGGAAGAATAGGAATGATGATGATGATGATGATAATAATAATAATAATAATAATAAATAATAACAAGAAGACGAAGAAGAAGAAGAAGAAGAGGAGGAGAAGGGGGAGGAGGAAGAGGAGGAAGGTACATTCAGCATATACAGGAGGTGGTGAGAAAAAGACCGACTCAGAGGCGAAAGCCTATAAAGTGTATATCATTTTCTTGTGCAATATCGATTGAATACATTTTGAGATAAATCATTTTTTTGCTAATTATAATAAGGAGACAACCAATCATTTTTCAATTAAAATGGGCAAGCAATGTGCACAATATCAGATTTGTAGTGTATCAATGAAAGTTACGCAAGCGCATGAGTAGAAACGATAAAGTACTTGCAAGTTAAAAGTGGTTTCGCCTATAAAAATGAACCAAACATGCTAAAAAGGTCAGGCATGGCATATTAGGCAAGGTGTCTAAAGCATTGCGAGCGAACGAATCGAGCAAGCAAATTCGTTTACCAATATTCCACACTTCAGATTTCCTTGCCTTTCTTATTTCCCCCTTTTTCTCTTGATCTTGAAACTTTTGTGTGGTGCATGGTGGCCCCAAACCGGCCTATTTGTGTGCCAGTTGTGGCTCCTAAAAGTATTAAAATCATATTTCCAGAAAAAGCATTTCAAGTCTGCCTCTTGTAACAGAAAGTATCAATCAAATTGCACCCTATTATCCCCACACTAAAAACATCAACTCACATTTAAACAGATTCATTATCGGATTTCTTAAAAATAGACTTGATTCCTGTCAAAATAAACAAAGTTGGCATTTTTTTTTTAAAGTTTGAAAAGAAACTTTTAATTTCTTGAACCAAATTCCATGATGAATTATCTAATTTGGGTAGATTGTTTCTAGAGTGCATAATCATTTGCAATTGATACTTACAATCGATCACATATAAGTTTTTGGCACCCCCCCGTAGACCCGTGTGAAGAAGAAGGAGAGTAGGAGGAAGGAGGAGAAGAAGAAGAAGAAGAAGAAAAGAAGAAGAAGATGGGGAGGGGTAATAATTATAAACAGAGCTGTACAGCTGGTAAAAGTATTTTCCCACGATAACGCAGAACAGAGGGGAATATTCTAAACATAAAAATTAGGCTACAAACAAAAACACGAAGTTTTCATTTCGAGACCATTACAAGTGACACCCTCGCTGAGCAACCACTGCATGACCCTTCCCCGGAGATTAGCGGGGTGGTATAAACTTTTATTCCCGACACGCGCCCGGTGGACTGCTGTAAGGTCACCCCGCTCGCGGTGCTGACGGGCGCTGGCTTTACCGTTTATACAGTACACTTTTTGAGATCTGTCGGAAGATTGCGGATGGGTTTGAGGGGAAGAAAATATGCGATTGGTCTAAACACGTTTGACAGGAGAAATTCGGAGAAATCGGTTAAGGGAATACAGATATTGGACAAATTGATAGGGATGCGGGCGGACAGATAAATGAATTCGCAACAGGTTTCATTTACATCTAATTGTGTCCCTTATCCCTAATCCAATCTACTGATTTCATATCCTTTCAAAAGCTTCTTTCTGATTTGAAATGATGTATACCATATTACACGACCCCAGTGTACTAAACGTTTTCACTGAGTTGAAAAAGAGTTTGTAAATAGCTGGTATAAGCCTGTGCTTTTTATATCTATTTTGGCAAGAGAGTTGGCCTTTCTTTGTTTTATTTTTAATTTAGTTGCATTCCCTTTTTAGGAGCATACTGAAGTCATAAGGCACAGGTGCTAATTTCGTCTTCAGTAAGTTCATCAAATTTGTCAATAACTGAATTTTTGCAATTAGATAACTTCGTGTTATTCTTATTTCAGTTTTCATTAATTTGCTTTTAAACATCTTATAATCAAAATCAGAGATACAAGCGTTTAAAATAGTACGTTTGCATATTCTTGAATAGTTATTATGCACATTCGTCATCAAATCCATAGTACTTTCTGCTTCTCACTTTTATAACCCTGTTCAGATGCAAAAGATGCCATCTCTCTTTGAACGCACGACGGGCGCACTAGTCTTGCCCCCTTTGCTTGCCCCCTTTGCTTGCCCCAATCGGCTCAAATCGAACAATAGAGAGGATACGCGCGCGCGTGCAACACACTACACAATCTTAATCCATTATACACATTCATGAGTGTCCGCTATTTGCCCTTTGCACGTATGTCACACACACGTCACACTCTTTGTTCCTTTGTGTATTGGCCACGCCCTCGAGATGATGGTGTACGTTAGACCTCCTGTTAAAGTGATTTTTGTGAGAGGGATGAAAAGGGAGAGTTGTGTACATAGTGCCAATTTGACGTTGAATGATCGAAAATAATTATGTCAATTTTGGAGAGACGATGAAGTAAATTGTCATTTTGCTTTGCACATCGTAAAATGCAGATCACACATTTTTCTTGAAACGAGTATAAAATAATTACTTAAAAGAAGTAATAGAAGTAATAGAAGTACTAAATAAATTAACTATATTTAATATCAATACTTCTATATTAAAAAAAGTCGTATAAAATTACATGTAATCAAGGTCTGGATCACTCTGACAAAAAAAATATGATTAGAACTAAACAGAGAGAGAGAGAGAGAGAAAACAAATTTGAGCTCTAACTCTGAAAGTGATGTAAAATGGCACAGTTTACACTAAATATTTCGTACAAAAGGTTTGCAAATGAAAAGGAATTTTATACTGTCATGAACATCATAACAATTTTACATTTTTTTGTAAACATTCATGATATAATTTAGTCATCCTGTTCAAAAGGATTTTAAAAGAGTGTGAAGAATACTATTTTGAGGTAAAGATACAACAAAATAACGAAAATGGCGACTAATACACTGCAAAACTCTGGTGGTGATTGAACACCAGCCCGAAATCTATGTCCACACCAGAGAAGTATTGAAACAACACCAGTTTGGAATCAAACAGATGCTGTTCTTATATGGTGTTGTATAAACACTTATCTGGTGTTAGACCATAACGAAACTGGTGTTGTTTAACGCTTCTCTGGTGTAGACATTATTATATACATGTAGATTCAGGGCTGGTGTTAAATCAACACCATAGTTTTTTTGCAGTGTATTCATTTCGCACACCCTACAGCTTGCAAAATAAGCTGTACGAAATCATACAATCGACCAAAAAAGAATCCCCAAAGGGAGCTAGACTAACCCTCCATGACCACGTCAGGTGAATTTTCTTTTCAATTTCTCGGTTATCAGATTATATGCCCCGAATAGTCAGATAGTATAGGGCTTTTGCCTTTTCGCGGTCAA